>NC_056725.1:936115803-936432053 GCF_019279795.1 Protopterus annectens | reverse complement strand
TAAGGGGGCCAATACGGCACAGCCCTTCACCCCCCTCATCCTGGATTACTTAGCTGACCTGCTACACAGTGGACTCTCTTTCTCCTCTATAAAAATTCATGCCTCTGCTATTTCTGCTCATTTTCACACTGAGCAGCTCTTTTTCTCGCACCCTTTGATCAAACAGTTCCTCAGAGGGGCTAGCAAATTGAGGGCCCCCAGAAGGGCACCAACACCAGCTTGTAACCTTAACTTTGTCTTGGAAAAGCTCACCCTGCCTCCTTTTGAGCCAGCTACTTCTGCAGAGCTAAAATTTCTCTCCTGGAACACAGCCTTCCTTCTGGCCATCATTTCAGCCAGAAGAGTCTCTGAGCTGCAAGTATTCTTGGCTGTGGAACCCTTCATCATCTTCCATGCAGACCAGGTATCCCTCAGAACTAACCCATCCTTCATGCCCAAGGTGGTGTCCAGTGTGGCTCTCAACCAATCCATTAATTTGCCTACCTTCTTTCCTACACCCCAGAAGAAAGGGGAAAGGATTCTTCCCTCTCTAGATGTGCACAGACAGCTCAGATACTGTCTAGACAGGACTAAATCCTTCAGAAAGTTTGATCAATTGCTGGTTAGCTTTGCTAGAGAGGTAGAAGGCAAAGCTATCAACAAGCAAACCATTTCCAAATGGATAGCACACTGCATCCATTTTTGCTACAAACAACATGGTAAGGCTCCCCCCAAGGGGGTCAGGACACACTCCAACAGAGCAGCCTCCACTCTGCAGCTTTCCTCAGAGGAGTACCCACCAGGGACATCTTGGAGGCTGCCACTTGGACATTTGTTCATACTTTTACCAAGCATTGCCACCTGCCTCCCTTCTCCAAATCCAGGGCAGGGTTTGCCTCTGCAGTCTTGCAGGGCATTCTGGCCAGCACCTAGCTTCCTTGACTGCCTCCACCCATTTCCTCAGCTTTGAGAGCCTACCCAAATGTGATGACTGCAACAGTGAAACACGGAGAATATAGTACAGTTGTGTACACTTACCGTAAATGTAGATGTTAGTGTATTCCCGTTTCAGTCCTGGTTTCCCTCCCTCCATCCCCCTTTTTCTCTTTCTCCTTTTGTTACCATTCTTCCTTGTTGTTCTCCTTTCCTTAGAAAGGACATATTGGTATTTATTTTCCACTGGTGGGGTTCTTCCACCAGTACCTGGCCTCCTACTTGGGGGTTCCTGACAGGTTAGGGCAAGAAAAACTGATGTAATGGCGTTGGCTGCCTTACTTTATACCACTGACGACCTGACGTCAGTCCTCATGTGACAGCAACTGCCGCAGAAATGCTATGTCTCTGATTTTCGGGCTGACCGAGGGCTACCCTGGCAGGAATAACCCAAACATGATGACTGCAACAGTAAATACACTCGAACATCTACATTTATGGTAAGTGTTCACAACTGTACTTTCTCCATATTTGAGGCCCAAAATTCGTAGACGGTCTGTTAACTTCTCTGACCTCTGCTTTAGCCCCACATGTATTCCCTTCCATAGAAAAATCTGTCCATTTAGCCATTACATTCTACCCAAAGACCTACTTTCCTGGTCCCTGTAATCCATTCCAAGACTTCAGCAAAACCAGCCTTGTGAATTGTATTGATCTTTTTGAAGAATATAAATGGTCCAGTCTCCCCAAATCCCTGAACATTGATACCACAGCCCTAACAGAGGAATTTTGTGAACTTGTAAATCTTTATATAGAGAAAACCTTCCCCTACATTCATTAGAAAAGCAACAAGCAAGTCAAACATCCAGTCTGGAGTAATCTACAGATTATGTAAGAAGACATGCAAGCTTCTACTGTAATATAAACCTTGTCCCCCTTTCCAGCTCATAAGAAAGAAACTTAACCAAATTAATTAGAGATTCAAGAATGCATTGAGAAGCACAAGCCCTGCATCTGAGCACATTACCAACACTAAGGACAAGGGTTCTCTTAGCTGTGTATGATACCATGTCCTTCTCAGAACTTATTGCAGATGTTCTTCGTGTTTCACTGTTGCAGTCATCACATTTGGGTTATCTGCTTGCAGTAGCCCTCAGATGGCCTGATTAACAAAGTCTTGGGTCCTGCGTCCGTTGCCGTCTCTTCTTCCGTGACGTCAGGTCATCAGGGGTATAAAACATGCAGCCAACACCATTATATCAGTCTTTGTTGCCATGCGGTGCCCGAAGCAGAAGCAGTTCACAAGTGCTGGTCGGCCGACTCCTGAAATTTTCATTTTCGAGTTTCAGAACTGAAGTCTTCAACTAAAAGCTAAGTACCCCATTGGGGAAACTTTTTGTTGCTCTAAACCGATGTCAGTAAAAGTAAATAATTGCATTTCTTGTGGAAAGCAAATACCTCATAAAGATTTTCATTCGTACTGTATTCCTTGCCTAGGCCCTGACCACGAAATACCTCGCTGTCGGTTTTGTGCCTTGTTTAAACCGCAAACTATCCATAGTTGGTATATTTTCGCTTCTAAATACTTTGGTGCTCGGTTCAATTATCCTGATATGTCTTCAGTAAGCCATCAGACTACTAACATTCCGAAAAAATGCAGAGATAAAGACAGAGACAGGCCGTCTAGGTCCAAAGCTGCCGACAACGCTTCTCCTAAGCCAGTCATCAGTTCGCTGGTACCCAGTGAGGCGCTTTCGCAGCCCCTGATACCCACTACTTCAGATTCGGAGGCCTCTACCGAGACCCATTCGGAGTCTGGTATGCCGCGAGGTGTTTCAGCTGTGGAACCTGCAGATGTCTCTACCTTGGATGGGTCTGGAGCTGCTGTGCAGGTACTGGCTTCTGAGGGTTTATTCAGTCCTACTTACTTGCGTATTAAACCAACGCCGTCTTCTTCTTCAAGGCCTAAAACTCGAACCATTCCTAGAAAACTGATGCCCAGACTGCATGGTCAGCCCTCTGTACCTAAAAAAACTAATTATAAGAATGGCTGAAGACCTTATTACTTTAATCAAGGGAAGTCAACCTTCCCCTTCTAAGAGACCTAGGACTGAGTTTGCTTATGATACTTCTGACCACGATTCTGAATTTTCTGTTTTCTCTGATGACCAGGATTTACCTTTATTTACCTATGAGGATTCTGATGCTGAGGACTCCATTCCCTCTGCATCCCATCAGAGGATTTCTCTTTTGGTGAAACCTTGCATATACCCTCGAGGAGCATTTTCGTTGGGAAAGTCAGGATTTCTCTGATTCTAAAAAGAGGCTCAGGGATTTCTTACTCCTGCCCCAGCACAGGCCTTTAGGTATACCTCCTGTGCTCGACATTGTTGATGATGCCTTTTCGGAATCTAGTTTGGCCCCTGATTCTTTACCTCCTATTCCCAGAAAACCTGATAGATATTACAGGGTCCCTGATTCTCGCAAGTTCCTTTTCAAAAATCCTGTTGTGGATCCAAAGACTGTTTCACAGAGACCCAAGGGCATTAAGGCTTCCACTTCTAAAAATCCTACCCCCTCTGATAGGGACTCCAGGGAGCTGGATTGATGGGGTAAGAAGGTTTACACATCTGCAACCTTGGCCATTAGGGCCTTAAATTGTTAGTTTCATATGTTGAAGTATCAACAATATGTTATTGGATTGCTTAAACAGAAAATTATGTTGATTCCTGACTGTGCTGGAAATAAAGAATTACAGGATTTAATGCATTCTGCTGAACAGGTTGGAATTGTGGATTTGATTCATTAGAGGCCTCTTGTAGGGCTGCTGTCACTGGGTCTGTACTCAGAAGGCATGCTTGGCTTAAGGATCAATCTTGATCATGTTAAAGCTAAACTGTTGGATGCTGCCTTAAATCAGGACCGCCTGTTTGGCAACAAAGCTGAGGAAGTTCTTAAAAAGATGGAAGATAAAGCTAAATCTATGCAAACTGTGAAAGATTTTTTACAAGTTCAGCCTCCAAGATTTAGTTGGCATTGGTCCTGTAAGAATTCGTCCTTTCCGGCCCCTTCCAGATCTTCTCAATCCAAACCCAGACACAGTAGAAAACCCCAGGTTTCAGTCACAAGGTACGCACAAGACTAAGCAGTGGGGGGCTTCTGCATCCAAATCTTGTAGTAGTAAGACTCCCCCCTATGGAAAACTGTCTCAATGACTTGCCCTTAAAACTTCCAAGCGCTTCTCAACTGAATGCTTGTTTAGGCGGAAAGATTAGTCTGCAGACCAAAAACTTGGAACTCATAACCCAGGACAAATGGGTCTTAAATATAGTGTCCCAAGGATACTGATTTCACTTCCACACATTACCAACACCAAGCGGGTGGCCAGATCTACCCCCAAATCAATGGGCAGAGGCCCAAAAGCAAGTACTTTCTCTCTTGAGCATGGGGGCTATTCATTTGGCACCAGAAGAGGAAAAGGGACAAGGTTTCTACTCAAGACTTTTCCTGGTAACCAGAAAAGAGCATTCATGGCATCCTATTCTGGACCTGTCTTCTCAACACCTTTTTGGTGATTCCCTAATTCAAGATGCTGACTCTTCACCAGTTGCTTCCTATGTTAGGCAAATTGCCTTGTTGGCAACACTAAATTTAAAGGAAGCATACCTGCACATCCCAGTCAGGGAATCTTGCAGAAGATACCTATGCTTCAAAGCAGGCTACACACACTATCATTTCTCTGCAGTGCCCTTTGGCTTATCTGCTGCGCCCAGGGTATTCACAAAGTGCCTAGCTCCAGTCATTGCATTTTGCAGGCAAAGAAATATTCAAATATACCCATACTTGGGCGATTGTCTAATTCAAGTAGAAAGCCAGTACATACTTTTGAGTCATCTGGCATTTGTGCAAAGGGTGCTAACTTGTCTGGGGTACACCATGAACGAAAAGAAATAACACCTGGTACCCTGTCGTCAAATTATATTCCTGGGAGCAAGCTTGAATACAACTTCCCAGATGGATTTCCTCACACCAGAGAAACAAATTAATTTGACAACCTACTTCAAACAAGTGGCCACAAAAACCCTGCTATCTGCAAGGCAAATACTACAAACCTTGGGGTTCATGGCCTCCTGCATTCTTCTAATTCCATATGCAAGACTGCATATGAGGAAACTACAAGGGTATCTAAAAGGCCTGTGGTGTCAATATTTTCAGGCTCTAGAAGCAATGATTCCTATCATACCTTGCCTACGCCTAGAGTTCCTTTGGTGGGCAGAGGCCTGCTACCAAAACAAGGGACTACCATTCACACTACCCCCTACTGCCCAAACCCTAACAGGCGCATTAGATTATGCAAGGGGGGCTCATCTGGCAGGGAAGTGCAGTCAGGGCAAATGGAACCCAAGTCAAATGTACCTGCATATCAGTCAAAAAGAGGTGTTAGCTGTACAGAGTGCTCTGACAGCCTTCAAGGACAGCATTCTTCCAAGACAACTAATGATAAAGATGGACAACACCACTATTATGTGGTACATAAACAAGCATGGGGGTACGCATTCTTACCCCCTCTGCAGACTAGCCATGGCATTGTGGAACACAGTCCAACAAAGCAACAGGTGCCCGTGGAACCCTTGCACGGCCAAAGCAAAAGGAACAGCAAACAAGAAAAAAGCCAGCAAGCGTTGATGATCACCATATCAAAAATATTTATTAGCAAGAGGGAAGAAAACCCCCCTCCTAAAAAACTGCTATTGTAAAAACCAATAGCAGAAAAAATAGCATCAATGCTTTCCAAACCGGTTTCGGCTCCTCAGAGCCTTCTTCAGTGAAATACAAAAAATAAAAAGACACAGTATCACTATCACAATACATACATATATATATATGTTAGTCAACCCACAGTCCAATCCAAACACAGAGTTCATAATTGGTCATTAAGACCAGGTGCAAACAAAAGCTCAAGTTTGATAATCCATTTTTTCCTTTGGAGCTAAAAATCCTCCTGCAGAACTGTTTGTCATTGCATTTCCCTTTAATACAATCAATAACAACAAATTTGTATGAAGCAGATGCATGTTGTAAGCAGTGTTTATACAAAGCATTACTAGTAATGTTTCTTTTAATGTCACTTAAGTGTTCACAATTTCAAAAGCGAAAAGAGAGAGAAGTCTTTCCAAAAAAAAAAAAAAGTGCAGTGCAGGTCACCATATAGATGACCCACTCTGTATTACAGTTGGCCCAAAACTTAATGTCAAAAACTTGTGAAGTGTTTTTACTAGTAAATTCATTTGTACGTGAAACCCGAATACAAAACGAACAATGCCCACAAGCCATACATCCAACAATGGGTTTACCTGAAATAGATCGTTGAGTTGGTTCAGAAAAACTTGAACCCACTCTTTTGTAATGACTCAATTTTGACCCAATGGATTGTCCCCTTCTGAATGAAAAAGAACAATAATCTGGCAACATAGAATAAAGTTTTGGATCAGCTTTAAGAATGTTCCAATGTCTTTGTATGATGTTTTTAAAGCCCTGTGTATTACGTCTTACCAGTAAAGGTTGTGGCTGTTGACCATTACTCTTCTGTTTATATATTAGTAAATCCTCCCTATTTAAACTAGACACCGATCTTTTAGCAAGATGTACCAAACCTGGACGATATCCCCTCTTAATAAATCTACAAGTCAGATCATCTTGGGCATCATGGAAAGATTGTTGGCTAGAACAGATTCTCTTAGCTCTAAGAAATTGAGATTTAGGAATATTTTGGATTGACATGTGGTGGGTGGAAGCTGGTAGCATGTAGTATAGAATTTTATTTAGGAATTTCCTGAACATCCTGGAGGATAAGGTGTCATCCTGGTTCCTAATAATTTCTACATCCAGAAATACTATTTTCGATTTATGATAAGTCAATTTAAATTCAATCCCCCATATGTTGTTATTCAGGTATTCAAGAAATTCCATAAGATATTGTTCATCAGCTTTCCACACCAACCAACAGTCATCCAAATACCGACGCCAGATATCCATCTCACACATATATATATTATGTGTGGCATCATAAATCACAATCTCTTCAATGTATGCCATAAACAGGTCTGCATATATGGGTGCAAAAGATGCACCCATAGCAGTACTGTGTTTGGTTTGGACAAAACTGGTTCATCTACTGTGACAGATGTGGTTGGGTCTGATTTGGATGCACAATGTGATATATTTTTTAACAAACTGGGCAAACAAATGAAGATATGGTCAGGGGAATGTGTGGCATTTTTCGCTATATTAAGGCATATCAGCAGAAACATATTACCCCGCGTGGTCTAAGGGTCAGAATACAACCTTTGGTCTCTGATATTGATGACCAGCTTATTCAGGACTGGGGTCATATTCAACAGTTGGCCTCATCCCAATTTGTGGGTGCTTTTGGCCGATTTTTATGGGGTAGGGTAGGGGGAACAGGGTATCATGGATTTGGCTTTAAGTCTACAGACGAATAAATTTGAGGTTTGTGATTCTTTCACAACTCAGGTTAAGAAACTCACCACAGACTTGTCCAAATTGGAAACCACTCTCAAAGATAGGAAAATTAAAAAATTTCTGATGTATGATAGGGGGAAACCTTTTGATAATTCTAAGAATGTATCATTTAGATTGCCCCGGGATGATCAAAAATATGATAAAAGAGCATCCACTCCAAAAAGAAAAAGGCCCAGGTCTATTCTTAAGACCAATACAGGCTTGTCAAGTGGGACATCTGGGGAAGATAATTCCTCCAATACAGAAGGAGAATTTGATTCACACTCAGGTGAGGGATTACCTACATCTAAAAGACACAATTTATCACACCCTCTCAGTTCAGATACCGGGCGAGGGGGCGGAAGCACAAACAAAAAAATCAAACACAGTTTGGAACACTCTTGAAGATGATGACACAATAACAAGTTTGGATTCTAATGTTCATAATATTTCATCTGTTGATCTAACTAATGCACAAATTAGTTTACTAAACAAAGGGCTCAATTTTGTCCCAGGGTTTTTTGTTTCAGAACAGTCTCTGGCACAAGATGTCATTAATTTTTGTCGTATATTAAATTTGAGGGTGTTTTTTGACAGTAATGACTCTAATATGCCTGATGATAAAGCTGGGAACTTTAGGTTTAAAAGATCCACCTTTACTCCACCTATGAATCACCTAGTAGGGGTATTTCAAAAAAATGTCCTTCGGGACATACATTGCCATCTTAAAGATTTTCCAGCCATTTATAACAATTTGACTACTGAAGAATCAGACTGTTTGGAACAATTGATCAGTAATAAAAACTTAGTCATTATCCCAGCTGATAAAGGTGGAGCAGTGGTGATATTAGACAAAAGTGCTTATGATGGTGAGGCTATGAGACAATTGGGGGACAAACTGTACTATCGACAGATGCTTGTGGATCCTTCTCCCCATTTCAAATGCCAGATTGATGGTTTTTTAACCGAGGCAGTGGATGAAGGTATCATCACTCCAAAGATCAAAGAACAGTTAGTGGTTGAGTCACCTAAAAAACAGCATCTGTATTTATTACCTAAGATCCATAAACATGCCACTGATCCCAATTGTCTCTGGACATGGGTAAGAACCACTATCAGAATACTTGACTATACATTTAAAACCATTATTGAGTCAAATTAGAGCCAGAATTCAAGACACCACTCAATTTTTGGACATTATTAACAATTCCCAATGGCTATTATGTACTCTAGACATCACCTCTCTTTATACCAACATTCCTCATTGGGTCTACAAGCGTTGGACTATTGGTTGGCTAGATCAGGTTTATATCCATCTGGATTTAATACTTTTGGTATGCCTTACAGAACATGTGCTGTCTAGCAATGTTTTTATTTTCAAAACTTTTGCTATTGGCAGAAGCAAGGTACTGCTATGGGTGCATCTTTTCCATATATAGACCTGTTTATGGCATACATTGAAGAGATTGTGATTTATGATGCCACACATAATATATATATGTGTGAGATGGATATCTGGCGTCGGTATTTGGATGACTGTTGGTTGGTGTGGAAAGCTGATGAACAATATCTTATGGAATTTCTTGAATACCTGAATAACAACATATGGGGGATTGAATTTAAATTGACTTATCATAAATCGAAAATAGTATTTCTGGATGTAGAAATTATTAGGAACCAGGATGACACCTTATCCTCCAGGATGTTCAGGAAATTCCCTAAATTTAATTCTATACTACATGCTACCAGCTTCCACCCACCACATGTCATCCAAAATATTCCTAAATCTCAATTTCTTAGAGCTAAGAGAATCTGTTCTAGCCAACAATCTTTCCATGATGCCCAAGATGATCTGACTTGTAGATTTATTAAGAGGGGATATCGTCCAGGTTTGGTACATCTTGCTAAAAGATCGGTGTCTAGTTTAAATAGGGAGGATTTACTAATATATAAACAGAAGAGTAATGGTCAACAGCCACAACCTTTACGTTTGGTAACTACATACGGACGTAATACACAGGGCTTTAAAAACATCATACAAAGACATTGGAACATTCTTAAAGCTGATCCAAAACTTTATTCTATGTTGCCAGATTATTGTTCTTTTTCATTCAGAAGGGGACAATCCATTGGGTCAAAATTGAGTCATTACAAAAGAGTGGGTTCAAGTTTTTCTGAACCAACTCAACGATCTATTTCAGGTAAACCCATTGTTGGATGTATGGCTTGTGGGCATTGTTCGTTTTGTATTCGGGTTTCACAAATGAATTTACTAGTAAAAACACTTCACAAGTTTTTGACATTAAGTTTTGGGCCATCATCTATATGGTGACCTGCACTTGTTTGGTTTTTTATGTGGGAAAGACTTCTGAGCGCTTGAAATTTGTGAACACTTAAGTGACATTAAAAAGTAGTAATGCTTTGTATAAACACTGCTTACAACATGCATCTGCTTCATACAAATTTGTTGTTATTGATTGTATTAAAGGGAAATGCAATGACAAACAGTTCTGGCAGGATTTACTTAGCTCAAGGAGAAAAAATGGATTATCAAACTTGGAGCTTTGTTTGCACCTGGTCTTAATGACCAATTATGAACTCTGTGTTTGGATTGGACTGTGGGTTGGACTAACCCATATATATATGTATGTATTGTGATACCGTGTCTTTTTATTTTTTGTATTTCACTGAAGAAAGCATTGATGTTTTTTTCTGCTATTGGTTTTTACAATAGCAGTTTTTTAGGAGGGGGGTTTTCTTCCCTCTTGCTAATAAATATTTTTGATATGGTGATCATCAACGCTTGCTGGCTTTTTTCTTGTTTATTGTGGAACACAGCCCTACAAGCTCAATTCCTGCCAGGAAACTAAATACACTGGCAGACGGACTAAGCAGAAACTTCATGGACCCACATGAGTGGAAACTGGAACCAAGGATTTTCAGCATGTTGACAAGCAAATGAGGGAGGCCAGATATAGACCTGTTTTCCTCCCCCCAGAACTATCAATTGGACAAATTTTGCACAAGGATTCCCCACAAACAAGCTTGGAAAGTGGACGCTCTGTCCTTCAGCTGGAAAATCAGTTTATGCCTTTCCTCCTCTGCCTCTGCTCTCCAACGTACTACTAAAGATCAAACAAGACAAACCAAGAACGATTTTGATTGCATCAGACTGGCCACGCCAACACTGGTGTACTCCCTCTTGCGCAGTGTCACTGTTGGCCCCATAGCTCCTGCCTCAGACACCTACTCTGTTGTCTCAGCAGTAGAACCAGATTCTGCACCCTCAGCTTCAAACACTGAAGCTAGCAGCCTGGCTAATTACCTAATTTCTCCTTTACCATCCCTCAGTAAACCAGTGACGGATATCATATTAGAGGCAAGGAGACTTAATCTTATGCTGAAAAATGGAAAGGATTCTGTGCCTGGAACCAATCTCAAGGGATGAGCACAGCAGCACACAATGAACCTCTGATTTTACAATACTTAACTGAGATGCTTCACAAGGGCTTGTCCTTTTCCGCCATCAAAATTCATGCCTCTGCCATTTCAGCTCATTATAACACATTACCTCCCCTCTTCTCTCACCCACTACTCAAGCAGTTCCTCAGAGGGGCCAAAAATTTAAGGCCACTGAGGAGAGCTCCAACTCCAGCCTGGGACCTTAACTTTGTCTTGGAGAAGCTCACTGTTCCTCCTTTCGAGCCAGCTGCTACTTGCAGATTTAAAATTTCTTTCTTGGAAAACAGCATTCCTTTTAGCAATCACTTCAGCAAGAAGGGTGTCTGAATTACAGGCCCTTATGGCAGTGGAGCCTTTCATCATCTTTCATGCAGACAGGGTGTCCCTCAGGACCAGTCCCTCTTTCATGCCCAAGGTGGTATCCAGTGTGGCTCTTAATCAGTCCATTCATTTGCCAACCTTCTTTCCTAATCCACAGAGCAATGGGGAATGGATACATCACTCCTTGGATGTGCACAGACAACTTAGATTTTACTTGGATGGGACTAAACTTCAAAGGAAATCTGAACAACTGCTGGTGGCATTTGCTGCAGGGAAAGAGGGGAAGGCTATTTCAAAGCAAACCATTTCTAAATGGGTAGGCCATTGCATTCATTTCTACTGCAAGCATCATGGAAAACCTATCCCACAGGGCATCAGACCCCCACTCTACCAGGGCTGCATCTACCTCTACAGCTTTTCTCAGAGGCGTCCCTACCAGGGACATCCTAGAAGCTGCTACCTAGAGTTCTGTACATACTTTCACCAAGCATTATCATTTACCAATTTTCTCTAAGTCCAGAGCTAGCTTTGCCACTGCAGTCTTGCAGGGCCTTATAGCTGGTCCTAATGCTACTTAAATTCCTCCTCGCAACCTTAGCTTTGGGAATCTACCCAAATGTAATGACTGCAACAGTGAAACACGAAGAACATAGTACAGTTGTGTACACTTAACATAAATGTAGATGTTCGAGTGTATTCACTGTTGCAGTCCTGGTTACCCTCCCTCCAACCCCCTGACTTCTTTTAGCTATAACTTTACTTTCCTTCACTATGCTTAAAAGCTTTTAGGTGTAATTGCTTTTTTGTTGGAGGTATATCCTTGTATATTTATATATTTAATTGCTTCGCATTAGGGGGGCACCTGACATCTGCGGTAAGAAAAACTGATGTAATGGTGTCGGCTGCATGTTTTATACCCCCTGACGTCATGGAAGAATGGACAGCAACTGATGCAGGACCCAAAACTTTGTTAATCGGGCCAACTGAGGGCTACTGCAAGCAGATAACCCAAATGCAATGACTGCAGCAGTGAATACAGTCAAACATCTACATTTATGGTAAGTGTACACAACTGTACTCTCCAGGGTCTGATTTTTGTGGCAAAATATCAACAAGTCCCAGTTCTGGGATAAAGTCATCACCCAGTACCTCACTTGCCTATGGAACAAGCTTTTCCTATGTATTAAAAAGTATAAAATCCTGGCAACAAACTTCTAATGGAAAAATGGATAGGACTCCATATGTTCTTCCCAGTAGACACTGGCTACAAACTTGTATATAAACCCGACTAAGCCTGGTCACATCTCACTCATCCGTATGCATTCTCTACTTCTCTTTGCCTCCCTTTTTTTCCTAACATAATCCGAACTGAAAATCTTGTGTGTGTATTTCTCAAATTAACTCTATTAGTATTATTTTTGGAAATGTTAACTCTCTTTTAAAAGTTCTTCTGTGGCAGTGTTTGTTAAACCAAAAATGGTTGATGTACCACTGGCATGGTATAATCCTGAGAAACTGCAATGAATTAGTTGTGTGATACCACACTTGTAATACATCAGTGCAACATTCCTTTAGCAAACTTCTTCAGCTAAGTTCTTGCTTATGTGGCCAAGTTTTGTCTGTGTCTGTCTCTCTCTCTCTCTATGTATATGTATATATATATATATATATATATATATATATATATATATATATATAGATATATGCACACACACACAATGTGTATATATATATATATATATATATATATATATATATATATATATATAAAACTTGCACACACACACACTTACAGCCCAAAAGCACTCATTTATGTACAACCATTGATTGTTAGATGTAGCATCTCCTCTATGTTTTGCAGGACAGTCCTTATTTGGCTTGTTGTGTCTTGGGGGAACATAGTAATGGCAAGTTCTACAATTCTAGGAAAGTCAATATTTTCTAAGCTTGTTTCTCATTGTTGCAGAAAATCCTAATTCTGTATCAGAAGCAGTTTAGTATGATGAAAAATTCAGTATAAACAACTTAAATTGTACAGTAATGAGCTTTTATTTTGCTCTTAAAGTGAAGCCCATTCCATTGTTGTGATTGAAGGTATGTTTTTTTCCTAGCAAAATCTCTCGTTTCAATGAGAAGTATCCCATTGTAAACATCAGAAACGCTGACCTCCTTTGATTGTATAGTCTTCAACCACCGTCATTTAAAATTGGTATTTGCTTGCAGTATTCTTTGCTTTTTTATTTTTAAACTCTATCTTTAATTATTTCTTTTTGCCTGTTGTGATGGAAGCTGTCACCAAAGTATTAACCTTAGCACTTAGTTCCCAGGTACTCATCATGGAAGATTTTTGTTCATTTTTAGCATCAACCTGCTCAGACTTTGGTGTGCTGCAGTCTGGTCTCGTAGATTTTAGACAAGTTATTTTTTTTATTCCAGAATTTTAGAACTCCATTGGGAGATTGTCAGCACCCCCAACCAGTGTGACTTGTTTTTTTCTATGTTTGTACGTTGTCTGTTAAGATCACTAGGTAATTTTGGTATGGAGTATTTAGAAGCAGTTTTTTTCCTTATATTTTGTTCTTAGCCCATTATTGTATGCAGTGTCTCCTTGGTGATCCTCTGTAAAATATTTTTTTCTCATTGAATTCAGCCACTCTTACCCTACCTCGATCACATGTAAATGGATCTTGAAGTCTCATTGAACTTAGCTTTTTTAGAAACCTGGCATTTATTGTTTAGGAGGTAGAGCTTGTTTGCATCAGCATGGAAAGTGGTCCCTCTCTGTCACCTTCTTACCCTTACTTTAATATTTTTTGGTAACCCAGAAAGGATGAGTGACAGTGGAAGTCGCATTTGTAGGTGTGTCCGAGAACAAAAACCTAATTTTTTTTTAATTCCCCACCAAACCTTACCCAGTGGCTCCACTACCTTCACCCATTTAACCCATTTGTTCTTGAGCAGGGGTTGTAGGAGCCAGGCATCCTAAAGCAATGCAAGAGTCCTGCAACCCATTTGCTCCTGCTTGAAGCGCCTCATTAGCCTATTCATCACCTCATCTTTGTGATGAGAGTCGAATGTTGGGGAGCAGGCCAGCTTCTCATTCCAGTGGGACAGCCTATCCTGCCACATAAGAGCATTCCCCTTCCTTTGTGGTGGTTCACGGAGTTCTGCCTCTTTGCTGCCGATTGCATTCCCAGAGTTGCTGTCATTACTTGTGTGCCATGCCTGCAGACAGTGCATGTTCATGGTCCTGTGTCACATGAATGCAGCACCAACCGTTATCTAGCCATTAGAGGGCGGTCTGGTCCAAAGTGTAGTGTTGCAGTCTTGGAATATTTTGTCTTTCAAGCTGTATGAATCAGCAGATCATAACAGATTAATAAGTTTTGTTTGTTGCTGGCTTTACTGCTTTTCATCAGGATAGCTATCTCTTGCGCTTTGATTACACTGTTACAGGAGTTCTGAGTTTTTCTGGTAGTTTTCTTCTTTTGACATGGTCACCTAAGTCTAACAGAAAATGCTAAAGCAGTTTCTGTATTTTTGCTTTTGGCTTTATTATGTAGTATTCATTCGTTCTCATGTAAGCTCAGGACAGATTATTATATTGATTATTTCCCTAGCTGTGTAAATAAGAATACATGTACTGAATGCTGTTAAACTTGTGTTTGAATCTTGGGCCTTTTTCAAAGATGTTTTATTGAATTATTCAGTATACAAGTACTTGTAGCAAATGCCACATCAGCAAGACTGTCCAAGACCGCATTAGATAATGATATTTGTGTACAGTAAACAATTCAGTTATTTAAAAAGTCTAGTAAGTATATTTCTAGTATCCCTGTAACAGAATTCTCTGAGCCAGAATTGCATAATCTGTTTTCAATGAATGTATGGTAACCTAAGTAATATATCATTAAAAAAAAAAGTAATCCAGGCCATTTTTAGTTCCTTTCATGGCAAACTTCAGTATATTGGTGGTAAACTCTGAATTCTGGGAGCTAGACATGCACCATGTATGCTGTGCTGTACTGCACGCTGCGAAATTGTTTTATGTTAATGAGTGGTGCTGCTATTCCTCAGACTTTGCATCTGTGTTTGGAGCCCACTATAAAAGGAGTTGAAAGGGCATGGGATGGAGCTAAGCTATAAATCCTAATATTTTAATTTCTGATTTGAATGCATTTGTTAGCCAGGTAGTTGAACTAGTCATCCTCCAACCTTTTTTCCAGCCGTGACTCAGACCACATCATCAAAGGTAAATGCAGTATATAAACATATGTATATTCAACAATTTAATGTGATCATTTTTGGGAATAGAAAACCCACATAGACTTGAGAACATGTAAGCTTCATGAAGGATGACTGGAGATAAGGATTAAACCCCAGACCCTGGTGCTGTCAGGCAGAGATTTTACCAGTAAGCTGCATTGTGATTGTAATTGCTAAGTAGTTGGGTAAAATACAGTAAGTTGTGATGACAAAAAATCACTGGAAGTAATTGAATAGTGAATATGCTTGTCCTGTCTGTGTACTCTTGATTTTTCAGAAACATGACCCAGGAGTAAAATGTTTTGTCTTTGATGAAGCAGCCATTGTCTAAGTACTCTTCCCACCACATCACACTCTCCTGATGGAGTCCAGCCGTCATGAGTAGCTGGAGTCAGGTAGTTGCAAGCCAACATGTGCCATCATCCAAGTGTCAGATATAGTTTGTGCCTGTGATCCTAATGCATGAATGAAGGGTTTTGGGCTATGGTATGGAATATAAGAAGTGACTGTCCTCTCTGTTACGTTCAGCACAACTGCATAATCTCAGATTGTGTGCCACCTGTCTACTGTTTCGAAAATGAACTTGTTGAGGTTATCGCAACAATTTACACTCCCTACCCACCAAGCAGAGTCCATGCTATTCAGCCATTTAATCCTTTATTTAATAAAAAGTTGAATATGTTTTGATGCTGTGATGTACAGATCATTTGTTTCATTGCTGTCAAAGTCTTAGGTTTGCTGGCTGTGTTCTGCAGATGCCCAAAATATTTAAATACTGCTTCAGAGAGCACCATTACCTTTCTATGCTTGAAAACTGAAGGAACACTACATGCCTTTGTTTATTTTTGCTCTAACTGTAGATGAGATTGGCATGATTGAGTGAAAGAACAATGAAACGGTTGCAGTCTAAGTTTGAGTAAGCATTGGACTGGCATAACGGATTTAAATTGGTGCTGTCCTTTCTTTATTTCTACTTAATGACTGAGCTTGAGTGAGGTCTTTCTATTGAAAAATCTTGGCTTTTTTTATCCTTGATTATTACAGCCTGCTGTCAGACGTCGATTTTGTTTATTACAGCAAACCTGCTGAATTTCAGTTTCTGCAAATAGTTTAATCACTGTAAGTTGATGAGTTATAGGTGCACATACAGTTACAGAATACATGTATTTTAATTTGTCAGTAGTTTGATTGACAGTGTGTTTGCGTATTCATTGTTTTATTCTCTAATTTTTGGAATTGGCTCCTCTGTGTTTATTATAGCAAATGAAGATATTGTGTGATTGTACATATTCCTCCAGTTTAAATGCCAAACAATGCGTACAGTGCAGTGAATAGAGTATACAAGTGTGGGTATGTATCTAATGCTTCTGTATATAAACGTGCATATCCCCTGTGAACAGTACCTGTCAGTTATATTTTCCATATTATCATTTGTGTGTATGAGGGGGAATTGATTCACCCTAAACTCTTAGTTCTTAAGAAGGACTAAGGGGACAGTAGCCCCCATGCAGGAAGAATTAATGATTGTAAAATGTAATAAATAAATCCAAAAAGAAATTCGAAAAAGAAGTTGAGAAGCTGGATAAACCACACAGTTTATGTAAAATGTACGTTAAGTGTAAACTGCTACATTAAACATTTTATTAATCTCAGAATACTGTAAAATAGTAAACTGAATGCCATCTGCATCAATCATTAGTTTTGTAATGGACTGCTTTGGGAATAAGTTGCAGTTGCATAGTTCACTTAAAATGGTCCAACATTCTTAACAGTCACTTTATTCTGATTTGCTGTTTAGAGTTTCTGATTTTGTATGAAGGCCCATGTGATGTTTGGGTATCTTCTTGTTTCACATGGGCATCTTGTTGTTTGAGAAAACTGTTATAATGCATACACTTCTTTTACTTTTGGGAGGGGGGTTGCTGTATTCTGGAAGTCCGTTTGCATTTGTAAAAAAAAAAAAACTATTTCCTGGTCTCCACAGCCTTCTGAAGTCCCTCTTGCTACTTGCCTGTATGCAGAGGATGGCTCCTGTTCAGCCCCTAGGTGGCATGTTGCAGGTTTTCAGGGTTAGAATTTTCTTTTGCCTGTTTTATTCTATGGCCCATTCTGCAGTAACTCATCATGTATGCAGTCCTGTGTGCAAGGATTGGACCAAGAACAGTTCACAGGTATTTAAAAGGGTTTAGCTCCTCCTCCTGTTCTTCCTGGCTTCCGCAGATGAATGACTGTTTGAAAATGGCCCATTCTTTCCTTTAAGGTAAGATGGTTTCTGGCCACACAGTCCTTTGCAGCTGTTAGTTTGAATCCCATTTTCAAAGTAATTAAATCGAGATTGCTTGGGTTTAAATCGCAATTTCGAATTAATTAAATCGAGGTTGCTTCCAGGGCTGGTGGAGACCTTGTTCCTAGAGACTTGCCTGTACTACCCAAGCTGTTAGTAATAATTTTCATAATGCTGTTTAGTTGTACTGTAGGATACAAAGTGTCATCTTGTGGGTGTTTTACTGGAAAACACAATTTTGTTCCTTTTTTTATCCACATTCATTTGTATGAGCAAGCCTGTTTCTTGGGGTTTCCTACATTTTTAGTGACTATAAGCATTCCTGCAAGTCTGGACCAGACTGTTGTTTGCAGCTTTTTATTAAACTTAATTTTTATTAGGAAAATATATATCGCATTCTTCCTACCAGAAACACACAAGCTGGGCATGTTACTTTATCTATTGATTGCTTCAGATCCTTCATAAACTGACAAAAGTTGAGCTTGTTTTTATTTGTTGTTGAAGTTGTTATTGTGACAACAAAAGATTTTTCCCTTTACATAAGGTCATTGCTGACTTAATGAAAATGAAATCAGCTGCAAAGTATCTGACGTGCAATAAACCACAGTTTTCATTCTCCTCCTTTAGAAAACATCTGAAAAGCTCCAGCACATAACCCAAAGCATTTTCAGTATAGCTAAACTACACTGTTTCAGTGGTGCTTTTGCTTGAAGGCAGATTGCTGGCATTAACAGAACTGGTGTTGAATAGCAAACCGTAACGAGGAACTTTAAAACCCTCACAAGAAGTTTGCATTGGTGGTGTTTTTTTTTGTTTTGTTTTTTTTTTGTAGCTTTCATTTAGTTGCTTTAATTGACCACTTAACTTAAGCCTCCTAGTCACCTGGTACTCTCACCCCCCCACCACCACCACCCGTAGGTGCACAGAGGAGTTGATGGGGATTGTTGTGTTCTTATGGTCTCCTTTTCATGCAGAATTAAACTTTTCTGTACATTGTGTTGGTTAGGCAGCAGAGGGGAAAATAACTGCTTTAAATGTCCCAACCTTTATCAGGCTGAAGCGCAGCAGGTAGTGGACATGGCTGTATTGCTTATACCTGCTTTCCATACTTCAGCACTTGGCAGCATCTCCGTACTTGTCACGCTAGGTACTAGGTACTCTACCAAGAATTCCTGACCCTTCCTCTTATCAGACTGAAGGGCAGCATGCCATCTATATAGCTAATGTTGCACATTCCTGCTTTACTGAATTTGCTGTTTTGCAACATCTCCATATTTGTGTAGTTGGGTTTACTATGGATAATATTTTATCTCATTTAATCAACACAGGAGTATTTGATCTAAAAACATCTAAAACCTTAGGAGATTGCATCTCTAAACTATGACATTCATGTGTATGCAAAATATTCTGGGTAAGCCCCCCTCCCCCACACCCTGTGTATACACACCATGGGTAAGCTCACACCTGCTGTATACACACCTTTGGTAAGTCCACATCCTGTGTATGCACATATGTGACATGTGCTAAACCTGCCCCTGCTAACACCAGCCCCACACCTTTCCATGGGAAGCACCTATAATGTAATAGTAACACTACACAAGCCACTCAGACACACATCGGCACAACACAAAATCTATCCCCTTCCCCTGCTTTTACGCTAACCCTAACCTGCAAACTCTCACATAACCACTTATGCCAAAACTTTCAGTGGATATGAAACGTACACTTACTTTACTCATACATAACTACCACCCACTGCATCTATATTCACCAAAATGCATTTGTCATTTACACATTCAGTGATGACTACACGTACCATATTCTATGAAATGTACATTCAGTGTACTAACATATGTATGTGTGTGTTTGTCTTGTATGTATATAGTATTTTATTCTTGCATCTTTGACCTTGGTAATGTCTGAAAAAGGGTCTAAGGACCAGAGTATTTATTCAGTTAATAAGCAGTAAATAAATTGCATAAGAACAAATCATAGCTATACTTTCAAACCAGTTAATTGCATGTCTTTGGTGGAAAATGAAAGGAAAAATATAATCTAAACTTACAGTTTTAACAAAAGGGGTTGCAAAGCAAAAATTGAGATACAGAAGACCTCTGGGCTGCACAGAGGGAAAGATATCTTGACTACAGTTGTCATTGGCCAAAGATCAGCTTTCATCTTTGGTCCTTCACCGGACTGTAGTCGGTACATAATAGGATGCATATCATTGCATTTGTCTTCCATTTGGGAAAGTAGAACGCCAGTGTGGTTTATTCTAAAGCTTCTTTTTAGATAAACCTTGCATATCATTTCATCTATTAAAATATAATACCCACTTGCTGGAACAGAGGCTGCACTCCTGACTGCTGTGGTTTGACTAGTGACCAGTGTGTTAAGAGGACCGGCAAAGTGAGGGTGGGAGGAATGGGGAGGGTTTCAGTTGCTTGGCTGTCCCAGGGGGGGGGGGGGGGCGGGTGCGATGTTGGGTGTTTGTGTTGGGGTGCATCCCAAACCACCAGTAGTCTCCTGCAAGGATTGGGTCATGATGAGTGTCAATTGTTTGCATGAGGCCGGGCTCCCAGCGGGTTGCTGCACTCGCATGAGTGATGTCCCCTAAATTCACTGTTTAAACACCTATGAAGAAACATTAGAGGCTAATATAGAAGCATAGTAGTAATAAAGGGAAAAATATATATCTGCTTAAAAATGTACTTCTGTTTAGTGGCTGTAAACTAAGTCTACCTTTATACTATGTGTACCATGGTTAATTGTTTGAAATATCATGACTTAGAATGCCAAGTCCCACAGTTTGGAGAGTAACTGCCAAAAATTCTGAAATTGCGTATAGTAGTCTCCCTCTTATCCGGGTCTTGCTGGGACCGGACCTTAGGCTGGATAAACAAATGTCTGGTTAATCAGAAAATGCATACAAAATAGCGTTTATAGGTTATAAATCAGCTATAATAACAGGATTTGTGTTAGTATGCATTTTTCTAATGAATATGAAGTCTAAATCTCAAATGTTTGTCATTATTTTGCCCAGAGGAGGCAGAAGTAGTGTTGTTCTCTGTTGCCTTTTGCTATGGCAGAAATTTGATGGCTGGTTAAAGGGAGGCCGGATAAGAGGGAGTGTACTGTGTACAAAGTCTGAGGTTTCTGGTTTTCAGAATATTTCCTTTCTCAGGCAAAAAAAGTTCTTGGAGTTGGTGTATATGTTTGTGGGGTGGACTTGTCTCCAACATTAGGCAGTGAAAGGAGGCTTTCATCCCCCCCCCCAAAAAAAAAAGTTCAAAGGAGAAGCTTAATGCTTGATATTTTCTCTTATTCTGGTCTCCTGTATTTTTTTTTGCCATGTTGAAAGTTTGCATTATGCATCCCACACTTCTATATCTTTTGGCTTATCCCAGTTAGGGGTCGCCACAGCTGAACTCCGGTCTGCTAATGATTGGAAGTTGATTTTTACGGTGCCAAGTTGCCAGTCCCAAAGCCCAACATTCAAAGAAGTCGCACCCATTCATGCACACACCTACCTGTATGTCTTTAGATATCATTTGACCACGGGGAGGACATGCAGATTCCACACAGAAGGTGCTCCAGCCGAGAATCGAACAGGAAAACTTCTTGCTGTGAGGCAACAACGCTAACCGCTGCACCACCGAAGCCATAACATGTTAAATTCTGCCAATGTTTTTCAGTGGTGGTTGCTGCCAGTAAGTTTTATCCAGCCAGGGTGAAAATGAATACACTGAGAAAATTACACTATTTCCAACATTAACTTTTTTTTTTTTTTTTTTAAACAACAGGGCATTTGGCACCTTATCCCTCACATCCAACAATTCACACACCCGCAGTACTCCCTCTAAGGAAGAATGGCTTCCCACATCAGCTGATATGGTGATATAGTAGTACATTTTTGGGCATAGGGAAAGATTTTCTGCGTGCACTGCAAAAGGAACCTTCTTTTGCTTATTTTACTGAGCTTTTGACATCAGGTTTGGGCTGATGTCATGTAGTTCCCAGTTTTGCCAGACATTTAAGTCTTTCCTACTTATTTTAGTGAGGGTATCGTGGAAGGTCCACCTTCGTACTCTTGCACAAATATGGAGGATTGTTTGTTTTTAACATACAGTGCTGCTGTTTTTCATTTGCTTCTCATCAGGTTTGTACGCATACCCCTCAAATATTTAACATAGGAAATCCTGACAAATCCACGAATAATGGCAGGACAAAGGCTCAAAATCAGGGACAGGTTTGAAATATTGCTCGTAGTAAACTTAGAAGGTTGTCAAAATAGGTTTTGCATTAGTATGCATTTTCTGAAGGGTATGATGTCTGAAACTCAAATGTCTATGATTATTTAGTGACTTCCGCCCTCAGTGATTTGCAAGAGCACCACAGATTTCATGAGAAAAATACCTAAAATATGAGACAGAAATCTGGACATTCTGCAAAATTCTGGACAGTTGAGAAGTATGTTTGTATTGTTTAGTTGCAGTAATTGTCCATGGGAATTTAGTATACCAGGCTGTTTCCTGACTAAGGACATGTTCAGAATGGTGTAATCTACTTCAGTCTTCCTCAAGGCACATTTAAGTTGTAAAATGTTGAGGAGTTCGTGAATCGTATTGATTTTAACTAGCCAAGTCACAGAGCGTCTTTGAGGTCTTGTGTTCCTGTTACATTCAGTTGATTAGGCACCCACTTGTGTTGGGATGGATTGCTTTCTTTTGTGCCTGTTTCACTTATCTTTACTCTTGTGTGGCACCGTTATTGAGGTATAACACCAATGAAAAGAGCAGGGGAGAATGGGACCCTCATTGTTTTATGGGTGCCTTGTTAGGGGTATCACAAAAACATTCTTAGTGTTGCAGCTCTTCAGATAGAAACTAGTGAGAATTTTTGAGCACAGCCTGTCAGCAAGAATTGTAACTGTTTTGACTTGATTGAAACCTCCTCTTGGTTATCCTTGCTGTTATCAAATCAAAAACAACAATACTTTGTAGTTTTAATTAACTTAGACTGCTGTCTGAAATGCATTCATGTTTTGACTGTTTTCATTCTGTGCATTCAATCATCTAGAGATTCTGTATTGTTTATAATCACTTTGAAGTCGTGTGAAAATAACATTTTAAAATTAAATGGATATTTCATTCGGTGAAAAAGATATATTTTTGCAGTGGCTGTATTGATGGATGGTTTCAGTGTCTCAGAAGAGCACCTTATAATCAGGTGCATCTTCGACCCTCTTTCTCAGGGATAGTTTTTTCATCAGAATGTTATTTTGTTAATGTTTCAAATTTGTTGTTTAATTAACATCTGTGCCATTTTCTGGATTGAGGTCAGCAAAACCTGCCTCATCCATGCTCACTGACCTACGTGTTTGTCCTTTGTTGTTATGCATAGAAGAATGAATTTTTGAAGCACATCATAATTTCTAATGATCTGGCCTTTTGGTTGTCTGTCAGTGACTGCAAGTGTCAGCGTTCCCTTGACTAATTTGTAGTGCGGTCTGCATGTATGCATACCATTTAAAAACTTTGAATTTTTCTGTTTTTAGGAAAATATTTAAGGGTTTTACAAATCATGTTGTAGCAACAGCGCAGCACTGTAGACTTGTTTCTGATAACTTTCAAATTTGTGAACTTGAAAAAAAAAAGGATGCTTCCATTTTTCTTTTAAATTAAATATTTTGGAAATATTGCAGTCAGTGTGTAATGAAAATTCTCACCTTAATTTGATCTTAAATAACATTTTCCTGTGTAATTTATCGAATGAGATACTTTGATAGTCGTGTATTATTAAATCATAATGGTAAATAGTGTATAACACAAGGAAATAATGTCAGATTAAATGTATGGCGGTGGTGCTGCGGTAGCGTTGTCGCCTCATAGTTAGACGTTGCACGTTCCATTCTCAGAGCGTCTTCTGTGTGTCAACATGCATGAATGGGCGTTACTTCGTTGAAGGTTGTGTGTTAGACCTGGCAAGCCAGCACTTAAAAATCTGCTGTCAATCATTAGCGGACCGGAGTTCCGCTATGGCGACCCCTAACTGGGAAGAGCCAAAAGACAGTTATTTTTTATCTTGTTATGAGGCTTAATAAATAACACGGAGACAGGATATGTGGTCTGATCACCATGAGGTCTGTATTCATCCTGATATCTGTGGAATGTCTCTGTACTGCATGGCATGTTACTTTCTTTCCTTTTCATTTAAAGGTATATGCCCATATATCTGACTTTGTCCATTTTTTTAAAGCTGAAATGCATATGTCTTGTATATCAATGAAGTAGCACTCATATTGCAATGATCATTGTAAGTTCAATATTAATACCTGCTATGCATGCCATGCAGATTTTACATTAGAATTAGTCTTATTTGCATATTCAGAGCAAAATTTCACTAAGTGGAAATTATCCATTTTTTTTTTTATTTTGTTTAACTCTGGGAGCAGTCCATATGTATGATTTCTTCAGTGGTGACCTTATCTGGAGAATTTAACATGTCTGTTCAGATCTAATGTGGTCTTTCTGTTGTGGAAATTCTTTCTGCTCTACAGTTACCTTTGGGGAGACACTTCAGGATTCTGTTTCCATAGTTTGACCATCACAGGTTTAGTTTGAATCTCTGCTTTCTTGCAGCAGACTGCTTGTGACACTTCTGTCTGCTGTTCTTCCTGGGCCTCTAACCTTGTTGTAATTGTCTTGTGTCAATGTCTGCAGTTTTTTCTGTACAGCTTACTTTTTTCTCCATAAATGTGTAGGATCTTCCTTTATTTGCTTTAATAGTTTCAGCTTCAGGCTGCAGAGTTCCCCATGGTGTTTGGGTCCATATATTTTCTCTGCAGCCTGTGCAAGTGTAGACCTTTTGTAATTTCCATCATAGTAGTGTTTCTGCCTCTGCTGATTTCTTTCTAGCATTTCCTTTTTATTTTTGATTTTTCGGGCAGTGCAGCAGAAGTAGATAATTTGATTTTCAGCTTTTTCTCGTCCGCAACCAAGCCTAAAAAGAGCCCTGCAGTAGAAAGTTCCTGTATTCCAAAATTATAACATGAAAGTCCTTTCTTATGATATTCCGGACTGTTTTAGTTCTTCATTTTGTCTGTTGGAATAAGAGTACTGTGGCTTAGATGTTTTATCTTTGTATGCCCATTCTTGCACAAATCTTCTAAGTTCCTGACTTATGTATTTCAGACCCATTGTCAAAAAAAAAAAAATCTGGTTATCTCCCATCTTGAATGTGCATGTGAATGTACTAATTACATTTATACTTGCACTTGTGTCTGCTTGATTGTTTGTGGGGATTGGATTGATTAATCCACATGTGATACAAACAGCTTCTGTAAACTACATCAGCTGTATTCCCCTCATCTCCACAGATGATCTGAAATATAGATGTTTTAGCATGCCTTTGTAATTGTTGATATGTACATCTGTTTGCTGCTTTTCCTGTCTGAGTTGAGAAATCCAGGGGGAAAAATAATGTCTTAAGTTCTAATGCACTTTTTCCAGCCCAGGGTCATAGAGGGATAAAGCCCTGACTACTGTCCATGTTACTTGAGCTGTATTACTGTTTCCAATGCTAGACGGAGATGTCAGTGAGAATGGGTGCTCCCTTCCTTGGGGGAGGGAGCTTGCTTCTTAAGGGAAGTAAAACATTTAAAATAATAAGACCTTATTTAAATACTAAGAAAATGAGCACTGGTTTCTTTAACGCTGGCATAAATGAGTAATATCATTGAAAGCCAGGAGTTACGTACATAGCAAGGGTACTTTGTCACTTAGTTTCTGAAACCATCAGTTTGTTGCATGTAAATCCCCTAACTTAATTTTCTTCAGTAAGTAATAGCCATAAGTTTATCAATGATTAATTCACATTTGTCTAAATTTAACAGAAGGCATTATTAGAGTTTCCGTGCTTAATGTTAGCATAATGCTTCCGAGTGTGAAGGAATCACACCAACATTTAGCAAATTGTACATCATAAATGTTTGTTGTTCTTCTTTTGGCTTTTCTCGGTTAGGGGTCGCCACACCGGAACTCCGGTCCGCCAATGATTGGCAGTAGATTTTTACGGTGCCGAGGTGCCAGCCCAATGCCCAACCTTCAACAAAGGCACGCCCATTCACGCATCTCTTTTGAATGCCACTCCACCGTAGGGAGGACATGCAGACTCCACACAGAAGACGCTTCAGCCAAGAATCGAATGGGAGAACCTCTTGCTGTGAGGCGACAACGCTACCGCTGCACCACCGCAGCTTATAAAATGTAAGTCCTAAATAAAGGGCAAAAACAAAGGTGAATCTCCTTAGTGTGCTGTGATGACCAAAATGCTTGACCTTAATAAAATATGCTTACAGCTACTGCAGTTACACATTTAAAAGTATAGTGCAAGGTATTGATGTCAGCATTGCTTTTATTAAGCAAACTGTTTAGTCATGGTGTTCTCATGTTTTATATATATATATATATAAGACACCGGGGGAGGGCAGAGTGAGCTGTTTTTAGATAACGATATCCTTGCATATTATACCCTCCAGTTTGAATTAAGTTTACTCACTTGTGCCTGATAGCATTACTGTGGAAAAATTGTATGGTTTTGGTTTGTTCTGCTAGGCTTGTAAGATATTACAGAGATTCTGTATGTGTGTATGTGTTGTATCTCTCTTATTTATAGAGATACACACACACATACTTACGTACATGTAGTATGATACAATTGTTTTTCATCCAAACTACTACCATTTGGAATATCTTATTTACACTTTTGTTTGTCCTGGGGGAATACCATGGTGTTCCATGAATTGTCCTGGAGGAATACCATGGTGTCCCATGAGGCGTGGATTGCTTTTCCATATTCCAGGTGACTGCTTTATGTTTATATAAATAAATAAAATATATATTTATTGCAGTCCCTCCACTGAACACAAGTCATTCCATATACATGAGAACTGAATCCTCTGTTGTTTGGGAAAGGTAAATAGTTTGTGGACATAGCAAAGACAAAGGATAGAACCAGACTACATTTTGTGGATTAGAGCATAACCGTTGGAGTTGAGGGTACATTTCAAGAGATGTTTTTTAAGAATGTTCAGCAATGCAAGAACGCCCAAGACATCTTGAATTCTTACATACATTTGAGTGTGATAATGCCTTTATATAGCTGCTTAACCTCACTGAATTATTGGCTATGTTTTTGGTGGCCATGGCTAGAGAAAGAGACAGTGACTGGAAAGTGCCGAAAGTGTATTTATCAACTAACTTGGCTGAAGAAGCTCACTGTGCATGCTGTGTAGTGGAAAGGGAGTGGATGAAACTTTTTTTTAATATGTCAAGGGTGTACACAAAGTACTGATGTAGGACATACTCCAAGCCAGCTTTGTAGCTTTTGTATAAAACTAGAGTGGGTCAGGCAGAGTTCTTCTTTGTAGGAGTTCGTAGTATGGATGGTGGGCCTATAGAATAGGTTCCCTCCAAGGGGAGTAGCACAGAGAGAGAAATTTGGGGAGTTTTAGGGGAGTCAGATCATGTCCAGATGAGTATAGAAGGCCTGATAGCTTTTAGAAAGGAGCACACTAAACTATCCTCCTGCTGAGTTTGGATGCAGGGGCTTAAGGAGAGTAAAGTACAGTTTTGTACCTACCATAAATGTAGATGTTCGAGTGTTCACACTACTGCAGTCATCACACTTGGGTTGTCTGCCGTCAGGCGGGTCCCGCAGTCGGCCCGAGTTCCAAAGTCTTGGTCCGGCGTCGGTTGCTGTCGCTTCTTCCCTGACGTCAGTGCGACAGGGGTATAAAAGAGGCAGCTGACGCCATTTTCTTCAGTTTTTCTTGCCCCAGATGTCAGGTGCCCCCAAATAGGAAGGCAATACATAATCCTAAGTAAATTACATAAGTAGAAAACAATAGCTACAGCTGTAAGCAAATACACCATATAGAAATACATCTTAGAGATTGTATAAACAGGGAGCTATAGATAAAACCCAGGTAAAAAGAGGGAAAGGTGGGAGGGTAACCTGGACTGCAGCAGTGTGAACACTCGAACATCTACATTTATGGTAGGTACAAAACTGTACTATGTTCTTCGTGTTACACTGCTGCAGTCATCACACTTGGGTTGAATCCCAAAGCTAAGGCTGGGCGGTTGATACTAAACAGGGTTTGGAGAAGCTAGTAGGCCCTGCAAAACTGCAGTGGCAAAGCCAGCTCTGGTTTTTGAGTATAGAGGTAAGTGGTAGTGCTTGGTGAAGGTGTGCACTGAACTCCAAGTTGCAGCTTCCAAAATTTCCTTGGTTGGTACCCCTCTGAGAAAGGCTGCTGATGTTGCAATGTGGAATGAGGCCTAATGTTACCAGGTACAGGTTTCCCATGGTGTCTGTAGCAGAAACGGATACAATGTCCTATCCATTTTGAAATGGTCTGTTTTGATGTAGGCTTTCCTTGAGATCCTGCAGCATAGGATACAAAGAGCTGATCAGATTTTCTGAAAATCTTTGTTTTTTCCAAGTAGAAACGTAATTGCCTGTGAATGTCCAAAGAGTGTAGGAGCCTTTCCCCTTGGGGGTTTGGATAAAAGGTGGGTAAATGAATGGTTTGGTTTAGAGCCACACTGGATACTACCTTTGGCAAAAAGGAAGGGTTAGTTCGTAAAGAGACTCTGTCTTGATGAAAAATGATGAAAGGCTCCACTGCCATTAGGGCCTGTAGCTCTAAGACTCTTCGTGCTGAAGTTATTGCTAGCAGCAGGACAGTTTTCCATGATAAAAATTGTAAATCAGCTGAAAAAGCTGGCTCGAAGGGCGATAATGTAAGTTTTTTCCAAAACAAAATTGAGGTCCCAAGTTGATGTTGGTGCGCTTCGGGGCGGTCTTATGTTCTTAGCCCCTCTGAGGTACTGTCTTAATATGGATGTGAAAAAATAGGAGGATCCGTGTTGTAATGAGCTGAAATAGCTGAAGCGTGTTTCTTTATAGATGGAAAGGAAAGGCCTTTGTGCAACATCTCAGTTAAATATTGCAGAATCTGAGGAATATTTGGGGCAAGAGGATTTTGGCCTTTAGCCTGGTTCCAGGCGCAGAATCTTTTCCATTTGTCTGAGTAGGTTTTCCTGGTGCTGGGTCTCCTGGCCTCCAGAATGACATCCATAACAGCTGTAGAGAGAAGTGTTGACTGGTTGTTTAGATAATCTGCCATGCAGCCAGATTTAAAGTCTTGAGCTGGCTGTGTAGAATCTGATTGTTTTGCTGAGTCAGCAGGTGAGGAATTTGAGGTAAAATCCATGGTGGGCCTTGAGCCATGCTCCTTAATATTGGATACCAGTGTTGGGGTGGCCAGTCTGGAGCAATGAGTATCATTTGTGGCCTCTCTAATCTGGCTTTTAGCAGCACCTTTGCCAGAAGAGGCAGTGGAGGAAAGGCATACACTGTTAGTGTTTTCCAACTGAATGAGAGGGTGTCCACTTTCCAAGCTAGAGTGTGGTATGTCCTTGTGCAAAACTTTCGCAGTTGGTAGTTTTGGGGGGAGGCAAACAGATCTATGTCTGGGCTCCCCCATTTTTGAGTTATCATTGTGAATACTTGTGGGTCTAGTTTCCACTCGTGAGGATCCATGATATTTCTGCTTAGTTTGTCTGCCAATGTATTTTTCTTTCTTGGGAGGAATTGTTCTTGTAGTTGAACTTGGTAGGTCAGTGCTGTGTTCCACAAGGTCATTGCTTGCCTGCATAGGGGGTAGGAATGTGTGCCTCCTTGCTTGTTTATGTACCACATCACTGTGAAGTTGTCCGTCTTTATTAGAAGTTGTCCTGGATGTAGGAGGTCCTTGAAAGCTGTTAGGGCATTTTGTACAGCTAGCATCTCTTTTTGATTGATGTGGAGATGCCGCATTTGATCTGCAGACCATTTGCCCTGAATACACTGTCCTGCCATGTGTGCTCCCCAGGCGTAATCCGATGCATCTGTTGTCATTGTTTGCCTGGCTGTGGGCAAGGTGAAAGGCTGACCCTTGTTGAGGTGACATGCCTGAGCCCACCATAGAAACTCCTGTTGAAGGCAGGGAATTAATGGTATTATTGTTTCCAAGCTGTGGCTGTGTTGAGTCCATACGCTTTTCAGGTACCATTGTAATTTCCTCATATGCAGTTTGGCATATGGTATTAGTAGTATGCAAGATGCCATGAATCCCAAGGCCTGCAGAATTTTTCTTGCAGGGAGTTGGGTCTTTGTTGCCATAATTTTGAAGTATTGAGTCAGTTGTCCTTGCTTGTCTGATGTGAGATAAGCCATCTGGGCCGTTGTATTTAAGCTGGCACCCAGGAATATTATGTCTTGTGAGGGCACTAGTTTTGACTTCTTTTCGTTTATTGTGTACCCTAGGCAACTTAGTAGTTTTTTTTACAAACGCCAGATGTTTTAAAAGAATGTCCTTGCTGTCTGCTTGAATAAGGCAGTCGTCCAGGTATGGATATATTTGGATTCCTCTTTGTCTGCAGTATGCAATTACTGGTGCCAGGCATTTTGTGAAGACCTTGGGCGCAGTAGATAAGCCAAAGGGCAGTGCAGAGAATTGGTAATGAGTTGTACCTGCTATAAATCGGAGGTATCTTCTGCAATTTTGTCTGATAGGGACATGCAGGTATGCCTCCTTGAGGTCCAACGTTACTAGCCAAGCCTTCTTGCCCAGCATGGGAAGAAGTTGCTGTAGTGTGAGCATCTTGAATTTGGGTACTGTCCTTTCAGAGAACCAGAAAGAGTCTTGAGTAAAATCCTTGTCCTTGCTCCTGTGTAGGAACCTGTTGAATGGCTCTCATGTCCATGAGTGCTGTAATTTGTCTTTGAGCCTCTGCCCGTTGATTTGATGGCAGGTTTGGCATTCCTTTTATCCTTGGTAAAGTGTGAAAGTGGAACCTGTATCCTTGAGTTACAATATTTAAGACCCATTTCTCTTTTGTGATGATGTGCCAATTGTCTGCATAAAGTGCAAGTTTTCCTCCCAAGGGAGCTGCCAAGAGTGATTTGCTTGGCAGTCTGAGGGGTAAGTCATTGTGATTGTCTTCTGATAGTTTGAGACCTGTAAAAAAATCCTTGACCGTCTGCATAGATTTTGCCTTATCCTCCATTTTCTTTAAAACCTCTTCTGCTTTCACACCAAATAAAACATCCTGCTGAAAGGGTGCATCCAATAATTTTGCTTTAACATGATCAGGTAAAGTTTGTTCTTTTAACCAAGCATGCCTACGAATGACAGACCCTGTTACAGCTGCTCTGCAAGAAGCTTCCAATGAATCAAATCCACATTGCAAAGTATGTTTTCCCACTTGTTCTGCTGCATGCAACAAATCTTGTATTTCCTTGTAATCTGGCTGCTCTGTATGAGTGCTCATTTTTGTTTTAATTGAGACATCAAATATTGCTGATATTTCAGCATGTGAAACTGGCAATTTAAGGCCCTCATAGCTAGAGTAGCTGAGGTATATACTTTCTTTCCCCATCTGTCTAGTGCTCTAGAATCCCTTTCATACGGTACAGGATTTTTAGCAATAGAGGCCTTAACCCCTTTGGGACCCTGGGAAATGGTTTCTGGGTCAGCAACAGGGCTTTTATATAGGAATTTATGTGAGTCAGGGACTCTGTAGTATCTGTCTGGTGCAGGAGGTAATGAATCTGGGTTAAGGCTAGATTCTGAATAAACATCATCCACAATGTCTAACACAGGTGAAATAGCAAGGGGTCTGTGCTGGGGTAGTAAGAGGAACTCTCGGAGCCTTTTCTTAGAATCAGAGTAATCCTGGCCTTCCCAGTGGAAATGTTCCCTCATGGTATGTAAAGTTTCCCCAAAAGAGTAGTCTTCTGGGGGAGATGCTGAAAGAATAGACTCTTAAGCATCAGAGTCTTCATAAGGGGGAAAAGAGTACTCCTGTTCCTCAGAAGAATCTGAGGTAATGGAAACCTGGTCAGAGGAAGCGTAGTCCTCCTCCTCCTGTCAAGGCCTTTTGTCAGGTGGGGGATGGGAACCCCTGATTAGGGTAATTAAGTCTTCGGCCATCTTAAGCATCTGTTTCTTAGGCATGGGGCCTTGCACTGGAGACTGCTGTACAGGCTTCCTTACTTTTAATGGAGTTTTCAGTTTTGCAAAGGATTTAATAGTAAGTGTAGTCAGTCTAAAGACACCTTCAGCAACTGACGGCCTTTCAACTGCACCGGAATCCCCATCAGCCATGGAGTCGGAAAGGCCTAAAGATAAAGGCTCTGGAGGCCCTGCAATATCCGCTTGGGAGTCGGATGCAGGCTGGGGTTCTAAATCAGTGGTCATGAGGGGCTGCGTAGGCGCCTCACTGAAAACCGGAGAACCGGAGACTGGCCTAGTAGAGGCGTCGGTGTCTGGTTTGGGTCTCGGCTGCCTGTCCTTATCTTTGCGCTTTTTATGCATCCCGGTCGTCGGTTGCTCCGACGGCATGGTATAATAAAATTTTCTACCAAAATAATGTCGGGCGAAATCAAACCGACGTTTAATAGTTCGTTTGTTAAACCTAGCACAAAACCGACAACCTGTGACATCGTGGTCTGGGCCTAGGCAAAGGATACAATAAGAATGAAAATCCTTATGAGGTATTTGCTTCCCACAAGAAATGCAATTATTAACTTTTTCTGACATTGGACTGAGGCAAGAAAAGGTTCCCCAACGGGGTACTTACTTTATTGAAGACTTCGGTCTGAAATTCGATTTGAAAATCTCAGGAGTCTGCTGACCGGCACTTGCGAACTGCTTCTGCTTCGGGCACCGCGCGGCAAGAAAGACTGAAGAAAATGGCATCAGCTGCCTCTTTTATACCCCTGGCGCAATGACGTCAGGGAAGAGGCGACATCAACCGACGCTGGACCAAGACTTTGGAACTCGGGCCGACTGCGGGACCGCCTAACGGCAGATAACCCAAGTGTGATGACTGCAGCAGTGTAACACGATGAACATCAACAACTGTGTGGAATATTATATTCATAATGTAGCAGAAGGTACACAGCAATGGAGAAAGGATGTTTTGCAAATAGGAATGACTTCAAATAGGGGTATAGAAAATAGGCAAGTGGGGTTTGAAATTAAATAAAGTAAATTGGTAAATGAGCCAAGGTATTTGGAGCAAATAACTACAGATGGAAAGGTAACTCAGGAAGATGGGGTCAAGCAGAAGATTTCACTGTAAGTTAGAGACCGCCTTCACTATTTATTTATATTTGTTTCCTGGGGTAGTGCACTGATCTCAGTGGACTATTTGCAGGCCCAGCCCAGGGAATAGATCACATAAGAAATCAAAACATTATTTACAGGTATAAGGATATGCTAAAAAACAAGTATATATGTATATATATTTATAGATGCAAGAATATGCTCTAACATTTAGTTCAAGAAGCAGTTTACAATGTCAAAATGTGGATGAAAAAATGGAATTATGTTTAGTAGAGCTTTATGGATAAGATGTATCCATAATGATTGATGTGACTTATGCTACAGGGATAGCAGCATACCATCATATAGAGCCTTATGAATATATTAGAAGAGGCAAGTGACAAAATATTAGAGTGTAGGCAAAGAGTGGGGAGAGCTAAGTGAAAGACTCGCTCTGGCAGAGTTTGAGTCTGGAACAGAAGCTGCTGTTAAAAAGAGGTAATTAGTAAGACATATAAAACACTGCATGATAGCTAAAAAATCAGTCAAGGTGGTTAGAAAAGTTTGGGAATTGAGACTGAAAAAGCGTTTACAAAGGAGCAATGGGAGGACATCTGCTTGGCTCTCAAGAATGTGGAGAAGAGTTTATGATTTTTGCTTGGAAGTGTTTGTGCAAGTATTTTTATACACTAAACAGACATCAGAAACTTTTTCCTCCAGTATACAGCAAATGCTGGAGAGTAAGAGGAGTGATGGAGAGGTAATTGTGAACGTGTGCTTTGGGAGTATAATGAAGTGACAAATTTTAGACTCGCTAGAGTACTTTATTAAAAACCAACAAACAAAACGCCAAAACTCAGTGGAAAAAAAAACTATAAAATAGGAGTGTCACTCTCTAATTCAACAGTTTTTTCCAGTAACATCCACCAGATGACCTCAGAATGAATAAAGCCATTAGAAACCTTCTTTATAAAGTTAAATTCATCATATGATCAAGTTAAATGGTCTAACAATATCACATGATCATTGGAAACATTCTTTATAAAGATAAAATTTGTCACGTGATCTGACAAGCCAGTGATCTGATTAACATTACATGATGGGGAAATGTTGAAGTAAGTGGTGCAAATAATTAAATGATTCTTCTAAGCTGGTGCATGAGCCCTAATTTACTTATAAAAAGTAAACCCTTGCTAAGTTTAATTTTATTGGCTGCCAAAAAAAACAGTTACTAGAAAATCAAAATCTAATCCAGTGAAGTACTGAATATTGTAAATGAACTGGAGGTGGGATCTTTAGGAAAGGGAAGGAACAGTTTATATAGAAGTGGAATTTGTGGGAACATTACATACAGAGTAATGTTCAGGAGAGTGATGGTTAAGAAATGGCAGGAATTGAATAATTTATGCAATATTGGAGTGAATGTTTAAAATGTATATTGCATGAAAACAATGAGAAATATGTCTATGGTTTATTTTCTTTTCTGTAATGTATGTGTACCGATGTCATTGTTGCAGTTGTGACTCATTAAATATGTGTCAAAAAAAAAGAAAGAAAAGAACCTCTTGAGACCAGAAATGTGAAAGGGGCAAGATGCAAACAGTTAATTAATCCAATATAATTTATTTATTTTCATTTTGTATTTATTTATCATTTATTTACATGATGTGTCCCATTAGGTTAGTGACCTCTTTTCAAGGGAGACTGAGATGGTATTTATACTACAAGGGGAAATTTGGCCAGGGCAACTAGGATCTCCCCCTTTTCATGCCATGGGATCTTTTGCATGCAACTGGGTTACCACCAGTTCAAGCCAGTGGGACTTCAGTTTGACGTCTCATCCCAATGGCAGGTTCTACTGGGTCTTTCTTTTGTTGTGTGGTGAAGCACTGACATTTCTGTTGGAGAATAAAGAGAACAAGCTGGAATATATACATTTTAATCACAAATTCGTACACATAAAATAAGAGAAAAAGCAAACCATAGCAAACATTTTTCATTTTCATGCATTATACACGTATGCTTTTTAACAGTTATTCACACTAACAGTATATAGCAAGAATATATATATATATATATATATATATATATATATATATATATATATATATATATATATATTGAGCTGTAACCGTATGAAGTCTGTACTTCTTGCTTAGGAGGTCTTGGTCACATCTGTGTATGTGCTGCAGCTATCTGTATAGCATTTTACTAACTTAGAACAATTACGGCTGTTGCTCTTGAGCTTGAGTCAGGGTATTTGCTTAACTGCTATTAGTTAGATATGTCTTAAAATATATCTGTTTGTTAGTTTTCTCTTCAGTGTGCATCTATCTTGACCAGTGCATGTTCTGTCCTTATCAGCACTGTCCTAACATTTATTGTATAAGTTTTTATTTATGCACTTTTAAGATAGTTTGGTAGGTTGGTTATGTGTGTATGTCTATATGCAAACATGTATGTATTATTTACTACCTTAGGAAAAAGTGATGCTTAGCACTGTAGATTGCTTCTTCTTGGCCAGACTGCTTAAAGCACATTACCATTGTGTGTATTATTTTACTTGTTTATAATTCAAAGCTGGCATGGTAGTTTGTAGGTCTTGTAGCCCATTTGTCTAGTGTGGTAATGCCTTGCCAGGAAGAAGGATATGGAAAACTGAAGAATTCCCCAGCCTTCCCTGTGAACTTTGTAAGTGTGTAAGTAATTAATTTGAAAGGCAATTACTCTGGGTGAGACAATGTAAGTCCCTGTAGTTCACAGAGACAGTGGTGGAAATGGGCCTGGAGTGCAATGCCAGAGATTCCTCTCTGTAATTGGTCCGTGCGCAGTTGTGGTCAGGGTATGGATATACCCAGGGCAGCAGTAGCATTCCCTTTATATTATTTGGGCTAGTTTGCATTTGCTTGCTGAACTGGTTATTGAATCAGATGTGTGTGCACTTTTTAACCAGTCTGGTACAAGTTTTATGACTCTACAGACCAACCATCCCTGTGGTAACCATCAGACCTGTTTGGAACACTGAAGTGAATACAAAGGCTGTAGCACTTGTCCCCTCTCATACCTGCATAGTACACTGGTTGTCAGTAGAGGGATAAAAGACCATCAGTGACAGACCCATTGTCTCATGATGATAGTGTAGTAACTTGATCAGTTTGAATGCATTAAATGATAAGTTGTACTTAAAATCAGTATTCCGGCCAAGGTTATATTTGTGCTTTTGGATAATGTAGCACCCCCCCCCCCCCCCCAAAAAAAAAAGCAAACTATTTGTGAGTATTCATTGATGTCCTTCCATATCACTGTTGCTGTATTCATCACCTCTGGGATCTCCTGCTAAGGATAACCAAACGTCTAGCCAGTATACTAAAGCATTTATTAGCTAGGGAGTGTCTTATGTCAGATGTATACTCCCCATGTAAGTGTAGGGTATAAAGGTGACATATATATGCTCCAAATTCAGAACTTCATTGCCGCCAGTCCGAATGACATTTTCGAACTTTGGTCTGAATACTTTTCACTTTGCTGGTTATACCAATCCTATGTCTTTCAGATGAGTATCCCATTGGGGTTCCCTTTTCTTTTTCTTTCATTGTTCAGTAGGTTACATGTCATCCAAGAAAGGGTGGGAGGCAGATTCCTCATAAAGATTGCCACAAAAGGTGCCTGTTTTGCTTAGGTGCACTCATCATTCCGTCTGTCAGGCTTTTACCTAGGACTTTGTATAACCATCTCTCTTCCCTCTTTCCTTTCTATTTACCTTGAGAACCAGCATCCCAAACTTTCAGCCTAAGGGTGCCATGGTAGAATCCACTTGCACAGAGGCTCAGCCACCTCTCAAAAAGATGGCCAGGAAGTCTAGGCCTGAGTCTGCTGCTGTCTAGCCTGCACTGGACGTCTGTCTCGAGGTGAGTGTGAACCCAGAGGACAGTCTGGCATTGCCATTGGTTTCTTCCACTGCAACCATCTCAAAGGTCTGCACGGAACCTGCCTCTCGCACATCATGAAAGGCCTTGCAGATGTCCACTGTGGACAGTGAGGGTGAACAACAGATGATGATTTCCAAGGGGCCTAAAAGGATTCCTCAGATTCTTGTTAGGGAAGAGTTGGAGGCCACCTTGATCAAGTCGAGGCAGGGGTCCAAACCACCATGTTTTGTCAAGGCAGGCATCCCAGTGAAGAAAAGGCCAAAAACCAAACATGGTGTCAGCTCCCAGGGATTCACAAAGCCAGTGGCAGGATTTTATTCAAGGTTTGTTCACTGCTTTGATAGCACTGAAGCCTCCTCAGGGGGTTTTGGTTTCCTGCACCTCCTTAGTCCTCTACCCCTATGAGGGAAAGGAACCCCGAGTTCTTGGACAAGAATTCTTACTCTGATTCTTACTCTTCAGCCTATTCTTCTCATTTGCCCTCTCCTTTAGACTATGGGTCTGAGGAGGAGTAATCTGTAAGTCATGATTCTCCTTTGGAGGAGCTTTTCTTTAGTGACACAGTCCTGCATATGATGGAGCATTTCAAATAGGATTGCTCCCAGGTATTGGATATCCTGAAAAGATGCTATGAGTTGTTTCAAGTGGACTCTCCTAAACCTTCTGCTGTCCCTCACTTGTTGGCAGATCTGTTGGATACCTTATCTGGTGCATCCCTGGCACTGGACTCTCAGCCTCTAGCTCCCGAGAAACCTAATAAGTTCTACAAGGTGCTGGATGCCTGCATATTCTTATACAAGTGCCCTTTGTCTGATCCTGCAATAATTTCTGTATCTACTGATAAGCCTTGAAGGCTGTTGCCTTCTTCCAGGCTCCTTCCTTCAGATAAGGACAGTAGAGCCATGAATAGGATTGGTAAGATACTCTTTGTTTACTTCAGTCTTCAGGGGCATTAATTATTAGACTTGTATGACAAGATGCATGTTGTGTCTTCTTTCCCAGATTGGGAAGATTGCTTTTGATATGCCTGACTCTGAGGGTAAGGCCTCATCTCTGTCCTTACAAAGTTCCACTTCTTGGGTTGCCTGTCACTCTGTCAAATGCAAGTTATGATGCAGCTGATGCATGTTCTAGGGCTGCTACCTCTGCCTCTGTGATGAGGCACTACTCCTTTCTTTGCCTTCATGCCTTGCAAGATAATATCAAAGCAAAATTTCTGGATGTTCCCCTGGATAAGTCTGAATTTGTTTGGCACTGCTGTAGCTGAGCTTTTCAAGACTTTCCAGGATCAAGGTAAGGTCATGAAAGATTTAAAGCACATTTGTGTCCCAACCATTCCAAAATTTATTTATATTTATTTATTTATTTATTAACATTTGCTGATCAGGAAAGTCCACTGGGTCAGAGACCCATTTTCAGTGGAGGCCCGGGGAAAAAAGCTCCACAAGCAAATACAAAGGAAGGCAATATTTAGAAAGTTTCAGAGGAACTATTCTGGTAACGCTGCATTTTTGTGTAGACTGCCTAGACAGTCTTCCAGAGGTAAGAAGGCTGCTAGGCGTGTTTTTTCCAATGAGCCTATTCAAACACCCAGGACTGAAAAGCAGCCCTTTCTTGACAAGTCTGCAGCCATCTGTCTATCTACCCTCCCTTCCTGTTGGCCAGATTTCATTGTCCCTCAGGCTCTCTCTCAACCAGTTTGTCAGATGATTACCACAGACTCTTGGGTTGTCTCCATTAAACAGTAGGCTTACTTTATAACCTGGAAAATCCTTCCCCCCCACTGATGTTCTTCACCTCTCAGCTGAACAGCTTCCTCATTTTCCAAGGGTATTGCAGGGACTTTTGGACTAGGGTACCATTCAACAGGTCCACAGACCGAGAGAGGTTGGGCTTTTTATTCCAGGATCTTTATGGTCCCCAGGAAAGAGGGCTCTTGGAGACCTGTCTTGGATCTTTCCTTTCTAAACAACTTTCTCATAGTGCCATCCTTCCAAATGCTTTTTCTTCAGATGTGTCCTCTATTTCTTCCTCAGGCCTTACTGGTTTCTTTGGATATGAAGGATGTCTACCTTCATATCCTTTATTCAGGAAATATTTGAGTTTCCCTGTTTCTTCCTTTCGTTTTCAGTTCTCTGCTTTGCACTTTTGGCACACCCAAGAGTATTCATAAAATGTCTAGTCCCTGCTGTGTTGCCGTCTGCCAGCTTCAGGGCAGTCATATATTTTCTTATCTGGATGACTGCTTGCTTCATGCCCCATCCCAGTTCAAGTTGGTGCAGGTTCTTTATTTTACCAAGCCTCTGTTGCACAGCCTGTGGTTCTCTGTCAACCTTCAGAAGTTATTGTTGACTCCATCTCGGGATCATGTTTTTCCTAGGATACAAGTTTCAGATTGTACCAGTGTTGACATCTCTTCCTGCCTCCAAGGTTTTGTCCCTCATAGATTTTCTGCCCTTCCTTCCCCTGTCCTCAGGGTTTTTGTGTTCATGACCTCTACCATCCCCATGCTTCCTTGGGCCAAACTTTATATGAGGACGTTTCAGTAGTACCTAAAATTGGTGTGGCTTCAACACTTCCACCCACAAGAACAGCTAATTCCTCTGCTCCCTTGTCTCAGGTTGGAATTCTGCTTCTGGATTTAGCAGTTCTCTCTCAATCCAGGTGTTCCTTTCCACCCTCAGCAGCCATCTCAGGAACTAGTCACAGGCACATTAGAACTGGTGTGAGGAGCCACTTCAGGCACCCTGAAGGTGGAAGGCCATTGGTCTCCTCAGTAGAGGGCAGATTGCATCAACATTGAGGAAATGCGGGCTCTCATTCTGGCCCTTCAGTCTTTCCATGCTCTGAGTCCTGGTTCTATTGAAGATTTATATGGATGACACCACAGTCATGTGGTACATCAACAAATGGGGGGGGGCAGGAGGGGTTACCTTCTTTGCAGATTAGCCTTTCAACCATAGGAAATGGCCATCAGTCTGCAGGTCATCCTGCAAGCAGTCTGTATGCCTTATGAGTGCAGTCATGTGGCAGATTTTCTCAGCACGTCATGGACACAATCTCACGAATGAATGCTTCACAGAGATGTGTTTCTGGACATAGCTCATCGATGGGGTGTTCCTCAAATAGATATCTTTGCCTCCCCTCTGAACAGGCAACTCCATTAATTCTGTTCCAGAATCCCAAATCCTTTGGCTTCCAAAATAGACACCATGCATTTCTTGGAAGGGAATCTTCCTGTATGGCTATCCTCCCCTTCCTCCTCTTACAAAGTCCTTCACAAAATTGAGAAGGATTCTCCAAAAATCTTGTTGGTGACTCCCTTTTGATCCAGACAGCATTGGTGTACCCCCTCTTAGTCTATCTGGGCAGGGGCCATCATCACAAGTTATCTCCCAGGTCAGAGGAACTCTCCTTCCCTCTTATCTGTCCTCCCTTCAACTGACGCTCTGTATGATAGGGATTTGATTTTTTTCCAACACTATTTTTTTGAGGACATGCTTAGGGTCCTGCAGGAGGCCAGGGAAGCCAGTACCAAAAAAGTCATACATGTCCAAAGGGAAGAGATTTTCTGTTTAGTGTCTTTAAACATCACCAGGACCCCTTCTCAGTGGGTCTGCTTGGTTCTTTCCTACCTGTGTGAACTGCTGCATGCTGACTTGGCTTATTCTTCAGTGAAAGCTCATTTGTCAGCCAGTTCTGCCTGTCTGCCACGTACTCCTCCTTTGGCCTCCAGATTTGAGGTCAGACAGTTTCTAAAAGGTATCGTTCATATTAGACCTCCAAGAAAGCCCATTCCTCCTTCATGGGATCTTAATTTTGTCCTTAAAATACTTATTTAGGCTCCTTTTGAGCCTGCTGCTTCTGCTTTGCAGCATTGCACCAGGAAGACTGTTTTATTGGTTGATTTAACCTCTGCCAGAAGGGTATCTGAATTCCAGGTCTTGAGGGCGGTACATCCTTTTTTGTTTTTTAATGGAGGCAGGGTGTCTCTCTATACGAATCCTTTTATAACAAGGTGGTTAATGAGCTGTCTCTTAATCATTCTGTACATCTTTTTTTCCCTTCTCTTCAGTTGTCTGAGAAGGTTCTTCATACCTTGGATTTGCATAGACAGCTCAGGTATTAGACAAACCTAAGGCCTTTTGTAAATCTGATTAGCTTTTTTGTTTTGTTTCATACCATGGCATTGGGTGTGGCAGTTTCTAAGCATACCATTTCCTCCTGAATTTCCAAGGCCATTTATTTTTTTTTGTTCTTTTCATGGCAAGCAGTTGCCTTCTTCTCTGAGGGCGCATTCTACTACAGCAGTGGCTTCCTCGGGGGCATTCTTCAAAGTCTTGTACACCAGTGCCATCCTTGAAGCTGCTATTTGGTCTTTGGTTCATACATTCACTAGAACTTATAAATTGTGTAATTTCCAAAACCAGGGCAGGCTTTGCCAAGGCTGTCCTGCATGGGTTTATGGAGGGCAGCTTGTTGTCTTCACTGTAGCTTTTGTACTCTCCCAGAGATGATGAATACTGCAACAGTGAAAATAAGGACATCTACTAGTAATATTTTACACAGCTGTACTTTCACATTATCTGCACGCATTATCTAATGTTTATTATTGTTTGCAATTTTATTTTATCATAATATGTATACTCAGCTCTGATGTTTGTTATAATTGTGTGTGTAATTATGAAACTCCCAAGTCAAACCTGAAAATGGTCCAGATTGATCAGTATTGTATCCCAGTCAGCAAATATAATAAACTAAACTGAAAAAATCAATCCAGTTTCACAGTGAGACACTTGTAGCATGCATTGTGATTATAGTTTATTGAAGGCTGCCTTTTCCTGTCTGTTTCGGTCCCGAGTATCCAGTGACTGCTGCTGTCAGACCAATAGTTTATAGTGAAAGATTATTCCAGGCATTAACATCCTAGTGCTACCACTGTCCAATGTATGCCTGTGTTTCCTTTGTACTGCTGGCTGTTTAAGCCACTTAACAGTAACATAACATACATGTTTACATGTGTAAAGGGAGAGAGGGGAGCTGCTTTGTTATACTTGAACAGAGATGGCAAACAGTGGCAAACATACATGTCAGCATTACATTTACAAGAATGTTCTTCATTTAATTGCTAAAATAGTGAGAGGTACGAATGTAGTTCCTGATTTTCCTTTAAACGTATTAGCACTTCTGATTGTATTTTTATTAATTCGCTGAATGTATTGGAGTGTTTACTCCTGGGTAATGAGTTAAAATGCTAATATGTTAATCTTTCTGGAGTAGCAGATGTAACTAATAAAAATAAATCCTTGATATATTTTTAATCAGCTTGTAATGTATACAGTCTTGGCCATACCTCCTGTCTCTAATAATTTTAATTAAGTTAAACTATAAATGTTTGTCTTGTATTTGGAAGAAATATACAAGAGAAAGTGAGAGGGAGAATGCATAGAGACAGAGACTGATAGCAGTCTTGGGAGCATCTTTTTTATTTTTTAATTTAATTCATTAATTAGTTTATTTTAATCTGCTTCAGTTGAGCAGAATGCACCCTTTAAAGATGTTGCAGTCATTTTTTAAGCTGGTTAAATCTGCTTGGCACAAGTACTTGTTTTTGTTAGTAGCCCTGTAGCACTGTCAGGTTAAGTGACTTGCTCAGTTACGCAGTAGGTAAGTGGTGATGTGGAGAATGAAACTCCGGGACCACAGGATAAAGCTTGGTAGCTTCTCATAGTTTTAACCCTGTCTACTAGACTGTCGTCATGTCACCCACCCAGGAGTATTTGAGTGTGGATAGTAATAGGTGTGAATTGCAGTTTATTCTTGTGTAGTAATGGTATAATTGCGCAGAGATTTTTGACATTGATAAACTGCATCACAACAGGGAAAGAGTAAGTGATGATATCTGCATCACCTTAGCAAGTGCCAGTTTATATGCACAGTTAGTGTAATTAGTACCCACTTTACCTACTGCAAGATGAATCACAATTCTGATTATGTTGACTCATTTTTCGCGTGTTGTATTGGCCAATTTAATAGCTTTAAAAAAAGGAAGTACTCTGTTAACCGTGACAGCTGTGGTGGCCTCATGGCCGGCTTTCTAGCATCTGCTGTCTGTGCTCTCCAGTGACTGAACTTTCCAGCCTTCTTCATTAACATTTTGTTTTTAAACTAGAGTGCTGAATCTAAATTGATCATCAGAAAGCTCCACAGACATAATAATGGTGTGCTTCTGGAAGTGGGAACCTGACACAGAGTATAGGGAGAACATTGGCACATAAATGTCATGCATTAGCTGGCACGGCTTGCATTATATATCCAGGCCATTAGTTAAATCAGTGCAGTTTTTCCCCCATCACAGCTGACATGTCCATTAAATACATCTTTTCTCTACAGTTACCCAGCAGAAGACTTATTTGCACATGAATCATCTTTTCTTATATTTCCAAAAATGTTTAGTTCCTTGGTGCTTGATGCATTAGGTAGATGCTGAAATTGGATTAGCCACTGGCAGGAATTGTACTTTGACTGTTAGGTTACTGACATTGCTTAGCAGGCCTCATTATGTACTGATCCCACTTCTGTGTGTCTGTGGGTTTACAGATCTTTTGTTCTGTCTGTTGCACAGTAGCTTTAAGGTAATCAGTAACATTGTTACTGTTGATGCAAAATATGCATTAATACTTTCAGGAAGAAAGGGCAGACCAGAAGATTTTTGTTCAGATGTGAGATTATGCTACAGTTTTGCTGTGATTTAAGGCTAGCATTTTCTAAGTCATCTACCATGACAGTTGGTCATTAATTTTCCTGTACCTGTTGTAGCATGCAGCAGGTCTTAAGGTAAATAACCGGTCTTTTATGGGAAGTCAGGCCATCACAAGATGAACATGTGTACGTGCACGCGCGCGAACACACACACACACACACACACACACACACACACACACACACACACACACACACACACACACACTACTAGCAGTTTAAAAGGTAGCCTTTTTACCTATTGAATTGTCATGCCTTTTAGGATGTTGGGAGGAGAGACTGAAGACTGTACAGAAAACCCCCAAAGACTTAGTGTGGGCATGCAGACTTGCACAGAATGGACATTGGGGAAGACAGTGTAGACTGTACATGGAAAGAATCTTGTCAAGAAACAAATCGAGGAGCCAAGCACTGTGAGGCAGCATTCCTGTTTTACTTCCTGTATGACATGGTCTTCATTTTAGAAATAATTAACTGCTAGCACAAAGTGAACAGAAAGTGGCTGTACTTTCTTTTTTTAACCGTATGATTGCAGGAGAGCACTTGATTGGTTAAATGATTTTGTTGAGAGTCCACCACCGTACGAGTACACACTAAAGGAATTAAATCCATAGCTACAGGGTGAACCTTGTGGGCAGTTCTTATTGTAAGTACAGCTCATGTGCTGTTCTGTCAGACCACCTGACAGGCTTTGCAGGTAGTTGTTACATCATGGAGTGAAACTGGGGAAAATGGAAAGCCATTTGTCACCAAGTGTTTCATGGTGTGGTATATTTCTCTTTTTTTGTGCACGGGAAGACTAATTTTCCCCTCTCAGGAGTATTTCCTTTTGCCTGTGGCTGTAGTTTCAAATGTTGCTCATTTTCTGGGTCTGCATCTGTTCACTTTTATGCGCTCAATAATATCGTATGTCTTTATAGCTTGCTGTAAGCATTCCCCAATCTCGGCTCACAGTTTTGCTCTTTCCTTCCTAAAATCAGTGATACTTTAATCATTTGTTGATAATGGTCCATTACGGTTTCTTAAAGTAACAGACGACTTTTACTTCAGAAAATGCATCTTAAGTCACATCTTTTTATTTTTGTCTACTTTTTAAATCAGCAGTACTAATATTGGGCCTTTGCCCTTGAACATAGGCTTTGTCCATGATTCTGGTGCCGAGAGGTTGAGAGGGATGCCAGCAGGTGTACTGACTTTATTAGGCGGCATTATACTGCTGAGAAGTAGATATTTGTCTTAAACAAATTGCCGGTAAACCAGTACCAAGTTAGCACTGTACAGTGTGACAGAGAAACTGCAGCATTATGTTATTATCCTGTTATGTGTTGGAATGATGGCTGAATTGGCATCCTTGATCTGCCCTGCACCTCCCCCCAACACACAGTAAGCAGCTGAGTTAGGGGAACTGACTGTAAATTCAGATATGGTTAATTAAAATGCCATGTTTCCCCATACTAACATTTCCAGAAGGGAAGTTTGTGTTTCTTCATTTCCACCTCAAGTCAAGCTTAAGACATCTGAAATTCACTTCTGAACCAACAGTTATATCTGCGTAGTACATGAATTCTTTACCTTTTTATCCCTCCTTTTTCTTTTCTTACAGCTGCCTACTGTTAGTATTTTTCAGGTGCTGTGTTTTACTAATTATTCTTGCTTTTCCATTTTCTCTTCTTTTAACTCCAGCTCAAATTTTCTATGTAAATATAAATAGATTATGACAGTCACATAGATTGCTCCTTTCCCCACTTGAAGGACAAGCTAAAGGTTCTTCAACTACATACTTGCTTTATCATCAACCTGTGCTGAAATGATGATACATCTGACACTGTTTCCTTTGAATTCTTCTGCATTTCATCACCTCATAACACTGGAAGGCTGTAGTGGATACTGTCTGGCAGTTTTTTGGGGGGATTCCCTTGTTGCACATTATACATTGGGTGTTGGTCTTGAAATTATGCAGTCAGTTGTAAATTTAGCTTTGTTAGAAGCTTCATCTTCCTTTTTGTTCACTTCAAGATGTGTGCTGTGTGTGCGTCTACATACACACACACACACACGCGCGCACATATATGTGTGTGTGTGTGTATATATATATATATATATATATATATATATATGTCTGTGTATACACACACACACATTTTTTTATACATGTGCATGTTGATTTTAGCTGCACGTCTTGAGGTACCAGCGCAGGTTTCTACTCCTAAACCTCCCCTAGGTGATCTGATTTTACTAGTTCTACAACAGAACCTAGTCCATCTAGCCCACCCTCCACCACTTTTTACAGAATGCACCTGACATAATGGAAGGTCAGTTTCCTACCATTTCTCAAGCCAGGCTGATTGACATTGGCATCTTGAGGCAATGTAGCAATTGCCTCATGTATACAGACAACCTACTACTCCTAAAACATGCAAATACAATATGTGAGAGATGTATCTATACTATTAATCTTGAATAAGTGCTCTCTCTCTCTCTCTTTCTGTCATGTAACAACAAACCAAATACCAAGCAGGTTGTCAGCACCCACACGCCATCTCCCACACCACACAAACCCACATAAGCAGATGTACTCACTAGAAATATACCTGAAGAGCAAAGACCTCCCAACTGCAGACCTTCTGCACACAATACCGTCCCAGCAGCACTCACTACACATAACACATGTATCAGTGTCTCACCCAGTAAGTCCCTAAGGCAAAACATATCTATACCAAAAGTCTTGGTCATAGGTGACTCCATAGTGGGACACACAGATGTCCCCCCTCACCAGGATGGACAAGGAGAAGGTCAGCTGCTTGTCTGGTGTCAGGATCTGCCAAATCATGCACACACTCAGATCTCTGAACAAATTCTGTTATGACTCTATCATAGTCCATGTTGAAGTGAATGACTTGAGACATACCTCACTGGACTATATGAAGGGAGACATGATGAAGCTTTCAGATTATGTCCCTAGCCCTAAGCAGCATTCTTCCTTCACCCAGGATGATACCACAATACAAACAAAAAATGATTGACTTCAAGAATTGACTTCTGGTGTCAGTCCAGATGGATCCAGTATCTGACATCCTGGGATTATATAGCTGACATACCACACTTCTTTGCCAGAGATGGTCTTCACCTGCCGCCTCTAGGCTTTTAAGTTGCTGGCAAATGTACTTGCCTCCCCCATAGTGCCTTTTATAGGCAATGCCATAAGAACAAAATTCCCATCATAAAAATATCCTTTGGAAACTAATTCAGGGTTATGCTGCTTTATGCGAGGAGTCTAAATCACTAACTGCACTCACTTGAAGTAGTTCTCACACTGGAAGATGCTGATGTTTGCACAGTCACATCACAGAGACATGGTTCAAGGCCTCCGAGAGTACCCTGGTCATGCAGGGCTACAGTGCCTTCCACACATTCAGACCACACAACAAACATGAAAAACAACAAGGGAGAAGGAGTATCCCTCTTCATTAAAGACATATACACATCTAAACTGGTTAAACAGTATGACTCCCTAGAGTTACTCCCAGTCCAACTAACTGTAGGAAAGACACCCCCCAAGTCACAGTGAACCATGAAAACCACACAGCCTACATGGACCTACTTGAGTCACTCTCAGTACAGCCAAATACACCCTGGTCATGGGTGACTTAACTATCCTGCCATCGATTGGGCAACATATATGAGCACAAACGCACTCACTCAAAAGTTCCTGGACTTTGATATAAATGTTCTGGAGCAGATAGTTAGCACCTCCACAAGGGGCTCTAACATCCTTGACGTAGTTTCACCAGCATGGGAGATTGTTACACCACCCCCATGTGTGGGGCCATCCCTGGTAAAGTCCAGTCATAAATCAGTCTCATTTGAAGTAATGATCATACCTGACCCACCCTCGGGAGCAAAAAGGTTAAAAAAAATATTTCTCCAAAGCGAACTATAGCCTACTTGAGCGATGGCATCAGTAGTTTGACTCCTCCTGCCAGCACTGACGGCAGTTACCCCTATACTGAGGTGTGCAAAAATGTCCTGTGTAAATGCATAGACTCAGCCGTACTGAAAAAAATCAAATCAAGATCCTCATGAAAAATAAGCCACCGTTGTGGACATCCAGCATAAATAGGTTATACGATACGAGAAAGAAACAGCTGTCAAAAAACAAGACAGAATGGTCCCAGCAAAGGAAGAACTCCTTTCAAAGCATAAATAAGCAGATTAGACATCTTGTAAAGTCCTCTAAAGCTAATTATGAAACTAAGTTAGCATCCTAAGGTAAGTCACAAAGCATTCTTTAGGTATGTCTGAAATCTAAAAGGGAAAGCCCAGCTTTGTGCTGAACTAGCTTTGGGCGGTACCACTTATACTGAACCTGAGGACATCACCAACCTGCTAGCAGACAGATTTGGCAAAAGCTTCACCCCCCTGTCCCTACCAATCATACACCATAACATAACCATAAGCAGTCCTCTGCCTAGTATCTCCAGAGAGCAGGTTATAGCTTCACTCCCCAAGGCCAAAAACACAGCCTCTGTGGGACCGGACAACATCCCAGGCTGTTTATTAAATAGTCTAAAACAGGAGTTAGTGGAACCACTGAGCATGCTCTTCAGTCTTAGTCTATGCACTGGCTTTGTCCCAGCTAAGTGGAAAATGGCAAACATAATTCCCTTGCACAAAGGCAGTCCTTCAACCCACCCTGGGAACTGTAGACCCATAAACCTAACCAGCCTTATTTACAAGGCCATGGAGAAAGTTGTCATGGATCTTATCAACAAGAATATAGGTGACCTTCAAACTCTAGACCCAGCCAAGTTTGGCTTCATTAAGAGCAGATCTTGCCTGCTAAACCTGGTGGAGTACTTTGAGAATGTCACTAAGGCCCTGGATGAAGACGGAACATTTCACACTGCCTGTCTTGACCTTGCCAAGGCTTTTGACACAGTCCCTCACTCAGGCATTATTGAGAAACTCACCCAGCTGGAGATTAACCCTAATGTCACTAGATGTGTTGTCAGCTGGCTCACAAACAGAATGCACACAGTCAAAATTGGGGATGCCAACTTTATTAGCAGACCTGTTAGCAGTGATGATCTACAGGGATCTCTGCTAGGCCACCTACTGTTTGGTATCTGTTTTTTAGAAGTCCAGGCGAAAATAGATGATCTGTGGCTTACCAGGTTTGCTGATAACTGCAAACGGCTGCAATCATTGAATCCCCCAAAGATGTCAGCATACTACAAAATGGGCTTACACAGTCAAATGATTGGTGTCAAAGTTATAGACGTAAACTAAAAGCTAAAAAAATGCATCATCATCCCCTTTGGCAAAGGAGAAACCCGTGCTAATTACAACATTAATAATATCCCCCTAAGTTCAAACCCAGTGGTGAGAGATTTAGGAACACAAGTTGATAGCAGCCTTAATTTTGAACATCAGGTGTCCACAGTAGTAAGGAATCCCTTCTACATTGCACACCTCATAAGCAAAGGTATGCAAAGGTATGGCATTTAAAGCTAAGGAGGTTACAACTCCCCTGTACTCAGGTCTCATCAGACCAAAGACAGAGTATAATACTCCCTTCTGTATGTACCTCACCAGACATCTGCAGCTTCTAGAGAAACCTCAGAGGTTTCTTACTAAGAAAATACAGGGCCTACACCACATGACTTACATAGACAAGACCGAAGGCCCTGTCACTTTACTTGGCATCGTATAGACTGCTAGGTGTCTTGTGCCTGGCCTACAGAGCAGTCTCAGGCTTGATGAAGCTGCTGCACATCCAAAAATCCAATGGAACACAAGATTTACTCACTCTAGGGATCTTAACCCTAGCCTGTGATATTAACAAGGCATGCTGGAGAGACAGGTATGTCTCCCAGAGATTGCCATTCCTCTGGAACAAACTCCTAATTCATGCAAAACAGAGCTCCTCAACGACCCTGTTTAAGTGCAACCTGGACAATTGGATGTGAAACCCTAAATTTACACCGTGGGATTTCACCTATGTCCCTCTTAGACAGGGGCAGCCAGTGCGGATCTTAGATTTGTGCGCTAACAGACTATATATTTTGGTCCATAAGGGAACAAGGGTATAACATGGCTAGGCTTGTTAGAGGCCTTAGATATTTTGGGACATGTCTGTTTTAACATTTGAAGTGGAGTTGTAGTCCTCCACTGTTCCACCCTCTTCATAAAAACATATCATGAAGTGACAGTCTTGTCTGCATGGATCTTCCAGTTTTCTGTTAAAAGAATTCTAAAACAGTTAAAATATGCTGAAGTAAAATATTTTGTTTTACTGCTGATCTGTTTTTTTGTTAACTCTCTGTTTTAAAACTGTAGCATAATAAGAAATTGTGCTCCTGACAGTAAAAGGCCCAGCCCTACTGAATAACATGATTTTCAAACTGAGATGCATACTGTTGTTGTTTGCTTCCATAGGAGAATGCTGATTCCATGTCAGTGAATTGCTCTTTTCTTCAGTATTTGCCCAAGCCTGATTACCCTGTGGCTCCTTTTGGCCCTCCCTACTCCTGAGGAATTTGACCTTGAAGTAACTCTGTGTTTAGTCACAAGAAGAAAGAGATATGTGGAGCTCTGAACTTGGAGCTATGAGCCTTTGTACTTGTAGAGTTTAGTTTAGCTAGAACAGTGATGTCAGGACATTGTCACGACTCTTGTTTAACATGAGACCATCTCTGTTAGAGGTTGCATAGGTGTTGGGTTCTCCAAGCCCTTTCCTAAAATAGGAAATCTGGCCGCCGGTTGCTTTATTTTATGCCCCATGGATGGGCCCTACTAATAGCTCAAGACCATTCCCAAATTCAGACTGTCATGGCACAGAGGCAGGGCATCTATCAGTACTATCGTGCAGTTCTGCTGCATTAGCTTTTTACTCTTGTGGCCTGTGACTTAGTAGTGTAGATCTGCTGTGCAGTACTTGTCTGGATGTTTCATGTTTTCCAAGGGAGCACAGGCAGTGCCTCAGTCTTTAGGTAAAGGGCAAAATGATGCTGGTACACATCCCCTTAAAATGTAGCAGAGCACCCTTGGATATACTGTATTACCAGATATTGTGCTCTGAACAAAAGGCCTTTATATCTTTGGTTGTTGGAGTAGGGAATGTCAAAACAATTCTTGAAATGTATTCCTTGCTCACTTCAAAAAGCAGGAGTGCGACATGAGAATAATTCAACTGCTGTCTGTCTGGCAAGATGATATCAGCTTTATAAGGTTACTTGATCTAAGGATGTAATGCTGAAGACCTTCTTTAAAAGGAACTTATGGCGGGTTATCCTTTGCACTGATTAGTTTGCATATGTTTTCAACAAGTGCCCACACTTTGGGATGGATGCACATTGTGATGCAACATGTGAAATAAATAGGAATGCTCATCTTCCGGGCTGCTTTTTTTACTCACTCTTATATTTCTGATCTTTGCCTTTGTTGCAGCCTCGTGTGGCTTGTAAACTCAAAAATTAACAGGAGGCGGCCCATCCTCGGATTTTCTGCTTTCCACACATTTCCATGATTCGAAGTTAAGATCCACTTCAGTCAAACAAAACATTACTGACTGAAGCCTCAGTTCAACAAAACGTATAAAAAAAGTTTCTGCAGGGAGGTAAGACCCCTGCACCATTACACCCCTTTTTACTTGCATATACTAGCTCTGCAGTCCCACATCCGAGGAGAAAGAAAAAATGGTAGAGACAGAATCACTACTAGCATGGGTCAGGGAACTGAACTCAAGATTAAATATCCTCCACTTCACACTTGACAATTCCTCTTACCATTTGGTTTGACTAATATTTTAGATCCATAGGCTTCAGTTAAAAGACAGACTGTCACTCCAGAAGTCAGTCTCTGCCGTTTTGGACTCTGCAGACGTGAATGAGTCTTGTCCCCCAGTTAATATGGACATGGTTCCATCCACATTCCCTGTTTTTACAGTCCAAGTTCCCTAGTGGTCCCAGGAAGGGTTTGGAACTGTACCTTTGATTCTTTGGCTGTAGATACCCTTCACCATTGAGAATTTATTTTAAGTTAGGCTCCCAATCAAGCTGTCATTCTGGTTTTTGGAAAGAGGTGTGGACCATGTGAGCCTGCCAAAACTGGTTAAAACAGCAGGTGAGGATATGAGCTATGGGAAGCCCCCCCCCCCCACTAGTCCCAGCCAAGTGTGTTTCTTTAGGAAAATAGAGAATATCCTTCCAGCCATCCACATCACTGTTTTGAAGTCTCTAGAATGCCATAAGGCCTGTCACTTGGGTTGTTCCAGGTTTCTGGGTAGTTTCTCTCATTTATTTCTGGTGGAAGGGCAAGACTGAATCTCAATCCATACTGAGCAAGCCTCCCTCTTGAAATAAGATAAGTCTTCTGTTCTTTCTGGGAGATCCTTCCTCCGTGTGTGTGTGTGTGTGTGTGTGTGTGTGTGTGTGTGTGTGTGTGTGTGTGTGTGTGTGTGTGTGTTTGGTGGAGGGATGGTTCCAAAACTCTCTTGACAGGCTTACCAGCTTCATCATTTGGGCCTGGTGACATGTTCTGGCCTGTCTATGTTGGTTTGTTTCTCATGAACCACAGAGAAGAGGAATGGTCATTAGTGTACCCTATCTTCATTTGTCCATTGATTATTATGAGGACAATGCCATTTATTTTTTCGTAGAGCCCTTCTCTGAGTTCCCTGTTGTAGGATGAATAGGAGAAAAACATTGGACCTTGCTTTCTGAGATCTTTACTTCTGTCTGTGTGTATGGAGGGGGGTACATTCCACTCTATGTGGTGATATATGCTAGTGATCAATCAGGTATTTCCTCAGCCCCCATTTTGTCTTTTGCTTCTTCCTTATTGGCAATATTCTCCTCTACCTCTGTGTAGTCCATCTTCTCTCAGGGCTACTGTCAGATGATCTCACTTTGGGAGAAGCTGCCTAAAGTGCTTATTTGGCATCTCTACTTAGTATATTTACTGATTGTGACCTTGCATTTATATCCCAGATAAGATTTCTTGGCTGTAGTTTTTAGTCCAGCTTTCTGGATGGGTTTTTCATTGTTTAGCCCTGTTGCTGGTCTTTGTGTTCTCCAGCTTCTTCCACGTTTGTGATGTTACTGCTTTGGATTTTGTGGAGCATAAGGGCCCTTTAAGAAAGGTCCTTATTTTTAGATATGGATAATCTTGTCTTAGGCCCTGTCAAGGTGAGGGATCCTCTTTGCAGATCAGCTGTTACGGGACGACATTATTATTTACTTTACCCATTGTCTTCTTCACAATGAAATTGATTTAGGTTGAGTGCAAGATTGTGTTTGTTCTCATGAGTTTTCCATCTTTTGACTGTTATGCAAAAAAAAAAAAGACTGAAGAGAATCTTGGGTGCAGAGACATCGGATTGCAATACAGATGGCTGCATTAATTTGAGTTTATTGATCCTGCTGGACACAGCCCATTTTTAGAGGGGACATTGGCAGTTTAATGGAAAAGCACTATTAAGTAAAATCAGTACAACATCAACTTTTCATAAAAACGTATGCAGAATCCTAATTGGGTTTTACATGGCATAGTATGAAGTATATATGGTATGGGTAAACACAAGCATCACTTTTGTACAGTGCATACAAAAAGATGAATAGAAGAAAACTGATTGAGCATAATAAAACTGAGCATATTTCATTTTGAGTTGTAGTAGACCATTATCCTTCTATATGGACAGCTGATGAGACACCATTTTAGATCATCATGTACAATTAAAAAGGCATATTTTTTGCTGCGTAGGGTAGAAACAGTGTAGAGGAGGAAGGAACAGTCTTACATGGCCTGCATCAGAAACCTTGTAAAAGAGACTAGAAATTAATGTTTATCATTGAAGAAAGGTGGCAGGGAATGGAGGTATGTTAAATGCAGAAAAGGAGTTCAAGTCCAAGTAGATGCTGTCTGAATCAATTAGAAGTGTATGAATGAGGGGATTTTAAAGGACTGCAGAATACTGGAATGATCTGGAAGAAACTGGAATGAGACTGTAATGAATGTGTTTATCTGTTAATTAACCAGAAACTGTGCTGAGCTTGGTGTCAGTCTCTCCTTTATGTGCCAAATTTTGTTGTATCTTTCCGAATAAAAGTCTGCATACACTGCACTTGGGTTAAGAACGTTTTATTATGTATAGTGGAGGTAGATGTCAACCATATCCGAATCAAATCTTAATGTTCCCGGTAACAGAGCTGATCAACTGAAATATGCTTCTACACTCATTATACTGTCTGTTAATTCTGTAGTCAGAATGTCAAGTCTTACTGTCTCCAATAACAGTGCTGATAAACTGAAATAGACTGAATTATACTATCTGTAGCTTCTGCACTCATTATACTCAGAGTTATTCCTTTCCTCCTGAATAATATAATATTCTGGAATGCTGGATATTTGACCTGACTTCTGCACTCACTTCCGAGTCTCTGCACCATACTTCTGTTGACTGCAGTGCAATGAATTTGTTTATTAGTCTAAACCAACTGACTGACTTCCTTGTGTGTCTGAAGTATACTTTCCAGTAATACTAAAACCCTCTAACTTTCCTACAAGTTCTGCATGCCTCTCTAGCCTTGATTCTCAAGCTTCATACCATTTAAGTAAGGTATGTTCAGTATATTAAGTACAAACATTCTGTTAGCACATTTTATTCTTAACCTTCAGTCTAGAATACTGCTATTTATTTATGCTGAAACATTCCTTTCTACTGCATGTAAAATGAAGATGTATGTCTCCTTTAATATGGCTGCATTTCTAGGCCTGTGCAAAGAAAATATTGTATATATGCCTAACAGCCTACATATAAGTGAAACCTAATCTTAGAGATGCAAGGTGGATGTCTGTTGGGAAACTCAGTGCTAATTCACAGGAGGAGTGGTGGATAATTGGACTCACCTTAAGTAAGAGTAAAGAAATGGTAATGAAATGGCAACATGCCCGAGTCAGACCTTTTTTTCGGTATCGTGTGGGAAGAAAACGTATTTAAGCTGGATTTATATCTTCTCAAAGAAACTGGCAGACTAGTTGAGCCACATCATTCTCATCAGCCATCAGAATCTGTTTTTATGTTTATACAAGTCAAAGTTTAAGACAGTGTTTGGGGCATGCCAGCATTTGTTTTCATTATGGAATGGCAGTGTTTGCACTTAATGGATATCGTGATGGTTAATGCACCATGTTGTTTGTTTTGTAAGTGTGTAAAAGAAATGCTGTACTTACCAAACAATTTTTTTTCCTCCTGAAAGTCAGTGACCTTTGCCGGTTTGTTTAAAAGCCACAGTATATATTGTTAAAGAAAAAAAACGGTACTTACGTATTATCGCAACCAGATTTCCGCACTGACATTATTCTGTTGGTGTGCGTGGAAACAGGTTGCTTAACCTAAAAAGGGATCTGTTGAGAATTAAGCATTAGTCTGTCTCAGTGGGTATGAGCCCAGAAGAGGAGTACGGGTGAAATGTTGTACTTGTGGATGACACGCCTCATTTCTCCTGTAACTCCATGTTGCCGAAACGTTTGCCCTGCCTTTCGTAAAATGTTTCATTTTCTTGCGAATAGCTGATGTTTACTGTTAGTCCATAATATCAGGCTTGAGATTTTCATACTTGCATGGATCTTACTTTATTTGCTGAAGAATCGGGCAAATCCAAAAAGTAATTGTGAGTAATCAGGAACCTTTCTTTGATATTACTCTAATTCACTTTAAAAGTTAATAAAACACAATGCTTAACATCAAAGTGCATTTTTAAAGACACAAAGTATGAAACTTGTCGGTTATTATTGACATGTCTGTAATCCTCACCCCTTCACCAGAAACTCTAACATTTTACGAGGGGTAGGGCAAAAGCATGAGGCAACATTAGGGATGTTTTACCTTCTCTGAAGGAAGCCTTCCATTCAGTGCAAGGAATCCGTTCATCAGAACGGTAGCAGACATGATAACGTAAGTGTGCATGTGTAATGCATGCAAAAACTGGAAGAGGGTTTTCGGAAATGTTTCTTTTCCTGAAGGTAATGCAAACTTAATCCATAGCAGTAAACACAGTAAATACCACATTGCAGTGTTTCATGACCTCCTTTCTATAGAAGTATGCGAAATTCGGAACCGCGAAAATCTGGTTGCGATAATATGCAAGCACCAAAAAAAACATTTACAAGGCTCTGCCTGACTGTGTCTTAATGTTCCTGAGGTATGGAAATATCTCATTAAATACAGCTGTAGCTGCAGAAAATGGGTGAATTCTTAACACAGGCCTTATGACAGTTCGAATATTCCATTTCTGCTTTTTTCCTTCTCCCCAATATTCCACAATGCCTAGCTCCTCTTTCCTTTGCAGTTCTTTGTAACAGTTGACTACATCAGTTATTTTGAACAGTCTGTAGCTATGATTTTTCTTTCTGGCTTATCAGGATTTCTCCAGACTGTCCTGTTTTCTGGGTAAGAGATAACAAGTGGTTTCTTCTTACCTTCCTTATGGTACATAAATGAGCTTCTTTCTACTTTAACTGCATTCACAGCCTCTTGGTTAGGAAGGTGTACCTGCACCAGACAAATACCTTTATCTGATAGGCATAGTTATCTCATCCGTCTTGGGCCACAACACTGTCTTAAGAGACAGTATATCTGTTCTGAGTGTAAATGATGTTGCTAGGTTTCTGAGTGCAAAGGCCCCACAAAGTTAGTTGCAATGAGGTGTAACAGCAGTGTAAAAATGCTTCAACTTCGTGCTCCTTGGGAGAGATGTCCTTGAATCAGTCTTTTTTATCTGATAGAGTTATAAGAGTCATACAGAGGAAGGAGAATGAATTTGCAACCCTTTTGAACATTTGTTTATAAATCAGTCTGTTATGGCTGGTTATTATTGACTTGCAGTAATCTCTTTGTGCACTCCTGCTGGTTTGTGCCCCACTAGACTCCCCTTCAAGCTAGTATTTGATTCCAAGCTGGGACTGCCAGTTTCCCATGGCAGTTTTCATGACCTGGTGGGGAAGCAGGCAGAACAGCTGCCACTTTTACTTGCAGAGGGAGATTTATGTAATTGGTAATGCTATGGCCCTAACCCTCTGCTTGCAAGATGGCATCATTTTAGTTTGAGTTGGCAGTGTGGTATGGCCTAGAAACATCTAAGCCCCAGTTCTTCAGCAAACATGCCATCAGGCCAAACTGTCCCGGCCAGACAGTCTGCACACTCCCTTGCCTTCACCAGGAACCAGAGTCGCCAGTCTATTATCAACACTACCCCTATTCTTCCACGATAAGCAGCTAATCAAACTCTGGTTGCTTGGGGAGTCGTTAGGGGCTTTATCCTCCTTATGCCACTGATGAAACAGAGCCTTCTAAACAATCAAAGACTAAGCTCAGAAAGTCTAGTGTTGTGAGTAAAACATAGTTGAAAATAGTGGAGCAGACAGAAAATACTAAGGCTAAGATTCTATCCGTAAACTTAAGAGCCACACTGCCAATTACTGTCTAGGCAGTTTTCTCTTGTCTCACTGCTTTAACTTGTCAAGATTATTTTTCTTTTATTTTTAAACAAGAAACATCTTAAATTATCATGTGTGACATGGGTGGTCATACATTTATATAAATGAAAACAAACCATACTGACATAATTTTAGTAGCAAATATAATCTAGCCAGTCATTGTCAGTCAGACATGATGTAGCTCATTCAGATCTTGCCATCTTTTAAACCTCATTTCTCCTCTGCACGTATTGTTCCCACAGTTCCCATTTTTTTCTATGTAATTTGCTTCTGTTATTTTCTAAAGATTCTAATTTCAGTTTTTCTCTGTTTATACTCACTACTTGTAGTACAGTTGGTTTAGACTTTGATTTCCATTTATTAGTAATTGTTTTTTTTGGCAGCCACCATAATTAGACTCGGCTGCAATGTACATGGGAATTCTGATTCTGTATCATAGCTCAAAAAAATTATTTCCTTAGTTACACCAATTTGCACACCCAGTATCTGTGACAGAGTAGTCTGCATGAAATATATAAAGTCTGCCAACTCATTACACTCCTAGAAAGTGTTACTAATTTACCTCTTTCTTCCCTATCACACCTGCAATATTTGCTGTCTAGCTGAAGAAAAATTATTTGGTGTCTACTTGGTGTATAAAAATATCTGTGTAAACATTTCCAAGCAACAGTCTTCTAGGCTTTGTTGCATATTTGGGAGACATACATGTTGTCCCCCCATTGTTACCTTGTGAAATGCTTATACAGTCTCTCTTCCCAATCCTTTCTCACCTCTTCTGATTCATTCTGATAGTTATCATGCAATATTTTATATGTTGTAGTCATTCCTTCTGTTCTAGATTCTGCTAAAAACTCTATTAGTGCTGGTCTTTTGATTATGAACTATTCATTTCTCTTTACCTGTACAAGGCAATCTCTATCCTGCAGTCCCAAGTAAAGTATTGGCCTCTTCCCATTATTTTACCTTTCCCTCTCTAATTATTTGCTCCTTATACCTTGGTTCTTTTGCCAGTTTTCTCCAATAAATTCCATTCCCCTCTTGCCTATTGTCTGGATCTCTAATTGCAGTTATCCTTCTCTTCAGAATCTCCTTTTTTCATTCCAATGTTGACTTAGTTCTTAGAATACTTCCTTCTACTTTGTGAATATAATAATCTGTATGGTTATTGTTATTCTCCTTAAGGATTTACATACAAAATTCCAGTCTCTCCTTGTTTCTTGAGCTTCCCCCCCAGCTTCTTCATCATCATCCCTTTCCACTTTGAATTATAGGATGTTCTTCATCTCATATTGCTGCAGTCCTTACATATGGGTAGTCCGCTGTCCTCGGTCGGCCCGAATACCAAAGTATTAGGCTGACGTCGGTCAAGGCGCTTAAAACTGACATCAGGACGTCAGGGTACAAAAGCGCATGACCGACGTCATTTCCTCAGTCTTTTTTGCCGCATGGTCCGATGCAGAAGCAGCATTGCAAGTGCCGTTCGGCGTTCTGAAATTTTTCGAATTCGGAGTTTCAGACCGAATTCAAGTTGGCTAAGTACCCCGTTGGGGAATATTTTGGTTTTTTCTTGCCTCAGTGTTTTACCGGATGTCAGAAAAAGTGAATAACTGTATTTCTTGTGGGAAACAGATACCGCATAGGGATTATCATTCTTTGTGTATTCCTTGTTTGGGGCCTGAGCACGACGTTGTTGGGTGTCGCTTTTGTGCTAGGTTCAATAAACGCACTATTATGCGAAGGTTAGATTGTGCTAGGCTGGTCTTTGGGAAGCGGTGCAATTATAATATGCCGTCGGATTCTCCGTCGCCCGCTTCTGCGAAGAAGCGCAAAGACAAAGCAGTTAAACCCAGGCAAGATGAGTCGTCCGTTCCGGACGCCGGTTCTTTAGAGGCTTCAGTGGAACCGGTGGTTCCGACGGAGACTTCTCTGGAGTCTCAGGGGGAGACTTTGATTTTGCAGGAGGTGGTCTCTCAGGAGGCAGGTCAGGCTGAAGGGGCTTCTCAAGTTACTGTACTCCCTTCCCTTCCTAGGGTGGTTAGGCCTTCTCCTTCTGTTTCCAAGGCTTCTCCCAGAGGCAGGCCAGTTTTAGCTTCTGTTGGTGTCGCTCCTAGTTCAGCAGGGTCTGTGCCTAAGAAGCACATGCTTAAAATGGCAGAAGATTTGATTACTCTGATTAGAGGTTCTTTGCCCCCTCCTGATAAGAGGCCTAGGGTGGAGCCAGAGTTGGGAAGTTTTGAGCAGGCTTCGATGTTTCAGAGTCTTCAGCTGAAGACTTGCAGGAGTACTCTCCTTATTCTGATTCTGATGCAGATGATTCCACTCCTTCTGCTTCTCCTCCAGAGGATTTTTCTTTTCAGAGACACTTCATTCTATGAGGGAACATTTTAAGTGGGAAGGTCAGGACTTCTCTGATTCTCGGAAAAGGCTTAGGGAATTTTTGCTGTTACCCCAGCATAGGCCCTTGGCTATACCCCCTGTTCTGGATGTTGTGGAAGATGTGTTTGCAGAGGCTTCACTTAATCCTGATTCTCTCCTCCTGCTCCTGTTAAACCGGATAGGTATTACAGGGTGCCTGAGGCTCATAAATATCTTTATAAGAGTCCTAGGGCGGACCCAGAAACTATTAGTCAGGGACCTAAGGGTGTCAAGGCCTCTGTTGTGAAAAATCCGGTTCCTCTAGATAAAGAAGCCAGAGCTTTGGATAGATGGAGAAAAAAGGTCTATACATCTTCTACCTTAGCTATGAGGGCTTTGAATTGCCAGTTTCATATGTTGAAATATCAAAACTTTCTTCTTTCTCAATTGAAGTCTAAGGTGGATGCTCTGGCGGAAGGCATTGAGTGTAAAGAATTACAAGATTTGGTGCATGTCTCTGAACAGGTGGGTAAGCATTCATTACAGTGTGGTTTTGATGCTGTGCAGGCCTTGTCTAGGGTGGCTGCCACTGGCTCAGTTCTTCGCAGGCACGCCTGGCTGAAGGATCAGAATTTATCTGACCATGTTAGGACAAGGATTTTGGATGCTCCTTTGCAGTCTGATGTGTTGTTTGGTTCACCTGTGGAGTCACTCTTGAAGAAAATGGAAGACAAGGCTAAGTCTATGCAGGCTGTTAAAGATTTTTTGCAAGTTCAGCCTCCGAAGTTTAGTAGGAATTGGCCTGCTAAGGGGTGGATGTATCCTTCTTATGATTCTTAGTCTAGGGGTAGATCTAGACGTGGTAGGGGCAGAGCTCAGAGTTCTTTCAGGCCTAGAACAGGGAGTTCACCTGCACAATCTTCGGGTGAGGGCAGGGGCCAGTCCTTTCGTAAACAGGCCCAATGACCTACTTTTTCAGCTGCCAGATCCTTCTTGCCTGGCAGCACCTTTGGGAGGAAGGTTAGCACTCTTCAAGGAAAATTGGATGTTGATTACCCAGGACAAATGGGTATTGGATATCATACACCAGGGTTACAAGTTTTATTTCCATACCTTACCTCCTTTCAAAGGCATGCCGGACGTTCCTCCTCAGCAAAGACTAGAGACTCACAAACAAATTTCTCTGCTACTTCAAATAGGGGCCATACAATCGGTCCCTCTGCCAGAAGTGGGCCTAGGATTTTATTCTCGCCTGTTTCTAGTACCAAAGAAAGGAAACACGTGGAGACCAATTTTGGATTTATCTATCCTCAACACATATCTGGACATTCCCAAGTTCAAAATGTTGACGTTACAACAGCTTTTACCTCTGCTGGGCAAAGATCACTGGATGGTGACTCTGGATCTCAAGGAGGCTTACCTTCATGTTCCTATCAGGCCCAGTTGCAGGAAGTATCTGCGTTTTGGCTGGGACTTCACATTATCAGTTCTCTGCATTGCCCTTTGGCTTATCTACTGCCCAGAGTGTTCACGAAGGTTCTGGCTCCAGTGGTAGCTTTCTTCAGGCTAAGAGGAATACAAATCTATCCTTATTTGGACGATTGCCTGATTCTGGCCCAAGAAAAGGACGAACTTCTTCATCATCTACAGTATGTGATGGCAGTGTTAAGATGCCTGGGGTATTCTGTGAACGAAATAAAGTCCAGTCTAGTACCCTCTCAGGACATGTGCTTTCTGGGTGTGAGACTGAATACAGCATCCCAGATGGCCTTTTTGAACCCGGACAAACAAAAGAATCTTTCTCTTTACTTCCACCAATTGTCTCGTCAGTCCAGGCTGACTGCAAGGACAGTCCTTCAAGCCTTGGGGTTCATGGCATCTTGTATTCTGGTACTTCCCAATGCCAAACTGCATATGAGGAAGCTACAATGGTATCTCAAGAATGTATGGACACAGCACTGCCAAGATTTGGACACTGTCATTCAGATAATACCTTGCATTCAAAAGGAGTTTTTGTGGTGGGCTCAGGAATGTCACCTAAACAAGGGACTCTCTGTGACCCGGCCAGAGGTGAGTCAGATTTTAACGACAGATGCCTCAGACAAAGCTTGGGGAGCTCATCTAAATGGAAAATGGGTACAAGACACGTGGCCTGCCAGACTTCAACATCTACATATCAACTTGAAGGAGATGTTAGCAGTCCAATTTGCATTGATAGCTTTCAAGGATTTACTTCTTCCAGGGCAGGTGTTGATTCAAACAGACAACACAACTGTCATGTGGTACATCAACAAGCAAGGGGAACGATTCTTATCCTCTATGCAGACAAGCAATGATTTTGTGGGAGACTGCTCTCAGTTTACAGCTAAATCTTCAGGCAAGGTTTCTGCCAGGAGCACAGAACTCCTTAGCAGATGTGTTGAGCAGACAAATTATGGATCCCCACGAGTGGAAATTGGATCCTCATGTATTTCAGAGATTGACAGTGTTATGGGGAACTCCAGACATAGATCTGTTCACTTCTCCACTAAATTACCAGCTGCCAAAGTTTTGCACAAAAAGGTTTCATCCCACAGCTTGGAAAGTGGATGCTCTCTCATTCAATTGGAGCAATCTTCACGTGTATGCCTTTCCACCTCTGCCTCTCCTCCCAAAGGTACTCCTGAAGGTCAGACAGGACAAGCCAAGCATGATTTTAATAGCTCCAGATTGGCCTCGACAGCACTGGTACCCATTACTGAGAAGTCTGGTACGGGAGCCTCCATGGCCTTTGCCTTCGATTCCTCACCTGCTGTCTCAGGAGAACAGTCATTTACTCAATGTCAAACTTCATTCTCTACATCTGACAGCCTGGCATATTCTGTTTTAAACCCTGGAGGGTCTCAGCTTCCACAACAAGTTTTGAATGTTATTTTGGAGGCCAGGAGGCCTAGTACAAGGAAAGTTTACGCAGATAAATGGAGGAGATTTTCATTTTGGAGTACAGCAAAGGACTTTGATGTTTCTAAACCTAATTTAAGTGTTGCGCTTCAATACCTTACTGAGTTATTGGACAAAGGTTTGTCCTTCTCCTCTATAAAGGTTCATGCTGCAGCAATTTCTGCTCACTATGACTGCGACCCACCATTATTTTCTCAGCCTTTGTTTAAGCAATTCCTTAGAGGGGCAAAGAATATAAGACCCCCACGTACAGCTCCTACTCCTGCTTGGGATCTCAATTTTGTGTTGGAGAAACTTACTCTACAACCTTTTGAGCCTGCAGCATCTGCAGAGTTGAAATATTTATCATGGAAGACTGCTTTTTTGTTGGCCATTACCTCTGCGAGAAGGGTTTCTGAATTACAGGCCCTTATGGCAGTTGAGCCTTTCTTAATTTTCCACAAGGATATGGTGTCTTTACGTACTAACCCTTCTTTTATGCCTAAAGTGGTTTCTAGTGTGGCTTTAAACCAAACTATTCATTTGCCTAGCTTTTATGCAAACCCCCAAAATAAAGGGGAAAGGATTTTGCACACTTTGGATATACACAGACAGTTGCGATATTATTTGAGCAGAACTAAAGGGTTCAGGCAGTCTCAGCAGTTGTTTGTTTCTTTTGCTTTGGGTTCTCAGGGCAAACCTGTTTCAAAACAAACTATTTCTAAGTGGATTGGTTTTTGTATTGCTTTCTGTTATTCCCATCATGGTAAGGAGATTCCAGCTGGGATTAGGCCTCATTCCACTAGGGCTACTGCCACTTCTACAGCTTTTTTAAGGGGGGTGGCTACTAAAGATATTTTGGAAGCAGCTACTTGGAGTTCAGTGCATACTTTCTCTAAGCATTACCACCTTCCACTTTACTCTAAATCTAGGGCTGGATTTGCCACTGCTATTTTACAGGGCATTTTGGCAGCTCCTAATGCTTTATAGTTTTGCCATCCTCCCTTACCTCTGCTTTGGGATTCTACCCATATGTAAGGACTGCAGCAATGTGAGATGAAGAACATAGTACAGTTTTGTACCTACCATAAATGTAGATGTTCAAGATCCACATTGCTGCAGTCCAATTTACCTCCGCCTTCCCTCTGTTGTTGTGGGTGGTGGTGTGGTTTGTGTTGTACATATTGTAAATATGGTTAGTGCACGGGTGGTTGGTTAGTTTTTGCTGGTTTTTGGCTTTGGCCTTTCTTGTTAGGGTCTTCTGACATCTGGGGCAAGAAAAGACTGAGGAAATGACGTAGGTCATGCGCTTTTGTACCCTGACGTCCTGATGTCAGTTTTAAGCGCCTTGACCGACATCAGCCTAATACTTTGGTATTCGGGCCGACCGAGGACAGCGGACTACCCATATGTAAGGACTGCAGCAATGTGGATCTTCGAACATCTACATTTATGGTAGGTACAAAACTGTACTTTTCTGCTTGTGCTGTGTATTGAAGCCTTAACTGTGTAGCTCTGAAATACCCTTTCAAATCGGGTAATCCCAAACTTCCTTGTTCTATTGGAAGAATCAGCCAGCTTATCCCTCTTGACTCTCTCTGTCTGCCCCTCCCAGGTAAAATCCTTCAGCTCTGTATTAATTGCTGTCCACAACCTCTCTTCTGGTTGATAAAAATATAGCTGATCTGTGTATAAGAGCTGAGTTGGCTTTGTGGTCTAATAAAAAACATAAAGGACTAAAAACATTTTAACTGCTTGTATCTTGCTATCCATATAACAAAGCTTCCAATTTCTAGTTTTTGTATTCTTTTGATTAGTCTCTTCCCACATAACGTTGCTGCCATACCAGAATCCTTTTTAATCCATACTCCTAAGTATTTCATTTTATCATGTTCCCCGTAAATATGGATATTGCTGAACCAATTTGTGTGTGGATAATTTTCAGCCGTTACCTTTGTTTTAGCTTCATTAATTTTCTATTCCAAAAAGATTTGAAACTGCCTCAAAATGTTCCACAACACTGAAATATCCTTTTGTAGTTTTATCAGGTATAAAATCTTCTTCTTCTTCTCTTTCGGCTGTTCCCATTAGGGTTCGCCACAGCGGATCATCTGTTTCCATTTCTTCCTGTCCTTTCCATCTTGCTCTGTCACACCAACCACCTGCATGTCCTCTCACCACATCAATAAACCTTATCTTAGGCCTTCCTCTTTTCCTCTTACTTGGCAGCAACATCCTTAGCATCCTTTTCTCAATATACCCAGCATCCCTCCTCAGCACAGCAATCTCGCCTCCCTGGCTTCGTCTCCAAACCGTCCAACCTATACTGATTCCTAATCCTGTGCATCTTTGTCACACCCAGTGCAAATCTCAACATCTTTAACTCTGCCACTTCCAGCCCTGACTCCTGCTTTTTTGTCAGTGCCACCATCTCCAACCCATACAACATAGCTGGTCTCACTACCGTCTTGTACACTTTCCCTTCCACTCTTACTGGTACCCGTCTGTCACAAATCACTCCCGACACTGTTCTCCACCCATTCCACCCTGCCTACACTCTCCTCTTCACCTCTCTTCCACACACACCATTACTCTGAACTGTTGATTCCAAGTACTTAAACTCATCCACCTTTGTCAACTCTACTCCCTGCATCCTCACCATTCCTCTATCCTCCCTCTCGTCCACACACACACATTCTTAGTCCTGCTGACCTTCATTCCTATCCTCTCCTTTCTAGAGCATATCTCCACCTCTCCAGGGTCTCCTCAACCTGGTCTCTACTCTCACTACAGATCACAATGTCATCTGCAAACATCATAGTCCATGGGGCCTCCTGTCTGATCTTGTCTGTCAACCTGTCCATCACCATTGCAAATAAAATACCATCTGCAAATAGAGACAGCTTTTCTTGACTACCATGCCAGTTATATCCTTGAATTTCTGAGTTACTTATTTTCTTTGCCAGTCGTTCTAAATCTAATGCCAATAACAAAGGGGAAAGTGGACACCCCTGCCTGGTTCCTCTGCTCAAACAGAAATCATCAGAGAGGAACTCACCCACTTTTAATTTGTGCCTTCGATCCCAAATATATCCTGCTAATCAACCTTATAATTTTGTCAGGGAATGCAAAGGATTCCATTGCCCTGCTCATAAAGTCCCAGCTTACTCTGTCAGATGCTTTCTCTGCATCAAGACCCACAAGAAACAGTGGTATCTTCTTACATTCTGCTTCCCTCTGGATCAGTCAATGTTTTGTTAATGTTGTCAAGTGTTTGCCTCCCCTCCACAAAACCACAATGGTCCATAGCTATCAATTTTTGTCATCATCTTTGCCATTCCTTAAATTCCTAACTTTTCAACAGAAAGGTGGGAAAGGGCACCAGTGTCTCATTTTTATTTCATTACCTTGTGTTTTTATTTTAGTTATGGCGAGTGATCTGAAATAGTTACTGGATGCGTACCAAAACTTTCAGTTAAATGCACGTGTTCCTGTGAAATGCAAGTTCTGTCTAGTGTAGCCCAGTTTTGTAACTTGGGGAATAATTTGTAAATTCACTCCAAACTCTTTCTCCTGAATTCACATTTTCCATGCCAAATATTTTCATAAATTTCTTCAAAAGTCTGCCCTTCTGTGTTAGATTTTTCCTTCTGCCCCCCTGACACATCATCACTGCAACAAATCAAATTCCAGTCCCTACCTGTAAGTAATACTACCTGCTGAAAGCTGATTATTTCTCCCAGAATTTTTTTAGGCTCCCTTATAGCAGTTTTAAGTGGAATATAAATGCATGTCAGTGTAATCCTTCTCCCTTGCCAGTAGCTCCTTAGTACTAAACATCTACCGTTATTATCTTTTTTATCCTCTTACTGTCACTGTTGGAGCTCCTCTTGCAATTAATACAAGTACTCCCCTTTTCCTTTATCCCAGGTATTCCTCTGAATAACCATCCTGAAAACCTTTTTTTTCTTAAATCAAATTTGTATGTTTAGTTCTTTCCAAATATGTCACCTGTTGCACGCATGGTTATTTGCACTCTACATTTTAATGTAGTTTACTACTCTTTGTATATCTGTGAGACCATTTACATTTAAAGGTAATATAGAAAGCATCATTATGTTTAAAAAGTTATTCTATCCTTTTATATGTAACAGCTTTTTTAAGTATCTAGTTCCAGCTTTTGTGTTACATACATACAGTGGATATAAAAGATACACACACCCCTATTAAAATGGTAGGTTTTTGTGATATAAAAAAATGAGACCCCAGTAGATCATTTCAAAACTTTTCCCACCTTTAATGTGACCTATAACCTGTGCAATTCGATTGAAAAACAAAAATTTGTTATGGAAAAAAAAAATAAAAAACATACAATAGGCTGGTTGCATAAGTGTGCACACCCTTAAACTAATACTTTGTTGAAGCACCTTTTGATTTAATTACAGCATTCAGTCATCTTTGGTACACACCCGCCATTAATTAGGGAGACTGATTAACCCCAAATAAAGTTCAGTTGTCATAGTAGGATTTTCCTGACATTTACTCAGTTGCCTGCTACAGCAAAAGCCTTGGTTTGCAGAGAACTTACAATGCATTAAAGGGATCTCATTGTTGAAAATCAGGAGAAGGGTACAAAAAAATGTCCGCAGCATTGGGTATACCATCGAACACAGTGAAGACGGTCATCAAAAAGTGGAGAAAATATGGGACAACAGTGACGTTGCACAGAACTGGACGTCCCTCAAATTGATGAAAAGACAAGACAAAAACTGGTCAGGGAGGCTGCCAAGAGGCCTACAGCAACACTGAAGGAGCTGCAGGAATTTCTGGCAAGTACTGATTGTGTACTATATGTGATACCAATCTCCCGTATTCTCCATATGTCTGGACTATGGGGTAGGGTTGCAAGACGGAAGCCTTTTCTTACACATAAAAACATCCAGGCCCAGCTAAAATTTGCAAAACAATACATCAAGTCTCCCAAAAGCATGTGGGAAAATGTGTCATGGTCTGATGAGACCAAGGTTGAATTTTCTGGCCACAATTCCAAAAGGTATGTTTGGCGCAAAAACAACACTTCACATCACCAAAAGAACACCATCCCCACAGTGAAGCATGGTGGTGACAGTTTCATGCTTTGGGTTTGCTTTTCTTCAGCTGTAACTGGGGCTTTAGTCAAGGTGGGGGGAATTATGAACAGTTTCAAATACCAGTCACTTTTGGCCCAAAACCTTCAGGCGTTTGCAAGAAAGCTGGAGATGGAGAGGAATTTCACCTTTCAACATGACAATGACCCCAAGCATACATCCAAATCAACAAAAGAATGGCTTCACCAGAAGAAAATTTAAGTTTTGGAATGGTCCAACCAGAGCCCAGTCCTAAATCCAGTAGATTATCTGTGGGGTGACCTGAAGAGGGCTGCGTACAAGAGATGCCCTCGCAATCTCTGACAGATTTGGAGTGCTTTTGCAAGGAAGAGTGGTCAAATATTGCCATGTCAAGATGTGCCATGCTGACAGACTCCTACGCAAGAAGACTGAATGCTGTATTTAAATCAAAAGGTGCTTCAACAAAGTATTAGTTTAAGGGTGTGCACACTTGTGCAACCAGCTTATTGTACTTTTTTTTTTTTTTTTTTTAAATATTTTTTTCTCCAGCAGATTTGTTTGTTTTTCAATTAATTGTACAGGTTATAGGTTACATTAAAGGTGGAAAATGTTTTGAAATGATTTATTGTGGTCTCATGTTTTTAAATCACAAAAACTTGGCATTTTAACAGGGGTCTATACACTTTTTATACGTACTGTACACTGATATTTGGCAGATTGATCTTTTTATACAGTTGTTTCTTGTTGTATCCATTTAAGCCTATGTTAAATCTTACAGAACTTTGTTTTATTGAAAGCTCTCAAACAAAAAATTGAATGTACCCCTAAAATCATTGTTAATGTAATACTATCCAACAAAACTATGTAGGACTTCCAAGATGGCTGCACATGGAGTAACAGCTTAATTCTAACTTTCCCAGTGTGAAAACAGAAACTCAGCAGAGAAGGCAAGTAAACTTGTGTTTATGGGTAAATGTCAGAAACTGGATAGTAAGTGTACTACCCGGATGCCAGGAAAAGATATATATATATATATATAATAGATAGAGAGAGAGAGGACATGGACAAAATCAGCTACAAAAAGTGAGGAAGAAACAGTTTAAGCGTGTAACACAAAAGGTAGAACTAGACATTTAACAAAAAGGTGTTATATGTAAAAGGTGAGAATTATAACTTTTTAATGCAATGATGCTTTCTGTAATGTCTTTAAATGTCAATGGTCTTACAGATAAATAGAAAAGAGTTTTGAGCTATATTAAAAATGTAGAGTGCAAATAGTTATGTTTCAGGAGAGACACTTAGAAATGAACATGTGAATTAGATAAAGAAAGTTTTCAGGATGGTTATTCAGAGGAATACCTGGGAAAAAGGAAAAGGGGATTACTTGTATTAATTGCAAGAGGAGCTCCAATAGTGATAGAAGAGGATAAAAAAGATGATAATGGCAGATCTGTAGTACTAAGGGGCTACTGGCAAGGGAGGAGGATTACACTGGCATGCATTTATATTCCACCCAAAACTGCTATAATGGAACTTAAGAAAATTGTGGGAGAAATAGTTTTCAGCAAGAAATGTTAAAGGTGGAGAATGGAATGTGATTTGCAGCAGTGAAGATGTGTCTAGGGGGGTCAAGAAGGTTAAGTATAACAAAGGAGGGTAGTTTTTTCAAGAAATTTATGAAAATATGTGGCATGGAAGATGTGAATTCAGTAATAGCAGTGTGGAGTAATTTTACATATTACCCAAGACATAAAAACTGGGCTGGGCAAGACAGAATTTATATTTCACAAAAACGTGCATTTAATTGATGGCATTGATACACACCTGTCAGATCATGCGCCAATAATAACTAAAATAAAAACAATGCAATTAAATAAAAATGAGACATTGATAGTTCCCCACCTGTCTGTTGAAAAGAGAGGAATTTATGGAATGGGTAGTGGAAATTATTCAGGAGCTATTAGTCTATAAATTTCTAATGAAAATATAGCTAGGGAGTGGAATAAAATTAAGGTGGAGTTTAAAAATAATGTGGAAATAAAAGAAAGGGAGTTTTGGTTAAGAAGTAACAAAAATAATTTTGTGGGACTGACAAATGTTAAAGTATTGCAGAATAGGCGGAATCTTACAGAGCAAGAGGATCAACTGCAGAATGCTAAGCAGAAAATAAGGAATTACCTTGATAATGCATGACTTTAGAAAGATTGCCGTTAAGCAACTGCTTTTTGATAACACTAGAGCACAAAAACGTTTAGTATGATGACTGAGGAAACAGAAAGTAGAAAGGGCTGTCACCAAGCTTATGGAGCCTGTAACAAGGAAGTTGACAAGAGATCCTGTAATGGTATTAGAAATATTTCATAAGTTCTATGAAAGTCTGTGTGAAGCAGAGAAATATGGAAATCAAGAAAAGATGCAAATGGAAATGGGAATGGAAAAATTAAATAAGCCAAGGTTAGAGGTAGATGAGGCTCATTTACTACCCGTTAAGATAGGAGGAGATGAGATAAAAATTGTGATGTATAACCAGTCTACAGGAAAGTCTGCAGGAATAGATGGTATTCCTGTGGAAATGTGGAAGCTAGGAGGGAAAACCTGGTAAAGATCTAGAAGGTTTTATTTAACAGTATTTTAAGAGAAGGCGTACCAACATCCTGGACGAGAACCGTGATAGCTATAATACCTAAAAAGGGTAAAGGTCCATCAGACCCAGCTTCATACAGGCCTATTTCAATACTAAACCATGATTATAAAATGTTCATGTCTATAATGGCTAAAAGAATGATAAAAGTAATGCCAAAATTGATAGATATGGATTAGTGTGGTTTTGTGGAGGGGAGGCAAACATTTGACAACATTAACAGAACATTTATGATCCAGAGGAAAGCGGAATTTAAGAAAATAACATTGTTGGTGGGGCTTGATGCAGAGAAAGCATTTGACAGACTAAGCTGGGACTTTGAGCAGTGCAGTGGAAGCATTTGCATTCCTGAAAAAGTTATAAGATTGATTAGGACATATGAGGGAATGGAGGTGAAAATTAAAGTGGGTGGGGTCCTTTCTGTTAATTTCTGCTTGAGCAGAGGAACCAGGCAGGGGTGTCCTCTTCCCCCCTTGTTGTTTGCATTATATTTAGAACCACTGGTGAAGGAAATAAGGGGCTCAGAAATTCAACAATGTAATTGGCATGTAGTCAAGAAAAGCTGTCTCAGTTTACCAGAGAGAGACATTACAGTGTTGTGGAATATTTTGAGACTGCTACATATCATTTTGGGATACAAAATTAAAGGGCAAAAACAGGATTATATTATTAAATGCTCAACTTCGCTGACCTTTTTCTCCCTATTGACTGTCCCTGCTATGATTAAACAACAATACAGCATGTACAAGATTTTAAATTGACTGTTTCTGTCCACTCGAACAGTGGCTTACTGTACTGTGGTAGTTTCACTTTCAAAAAACTTTTATCCCATCCTGGAAAAAATTGCTGCAGTCTCCAATTCATTGATGGTCATCAAGGCTAATAAAATACAGGTAGTTTTCAAGCCGTTTCCTTCCCCAAACCGATATCACCACGACCATCCTAAAAACCCACCCATGCGGCGATATTGCAGCTTCCTGGTCCTTCCCCTATGCATACAGAAAATAAAGGCTAGAACAAAGAAACAGTACGAGTCAAGTCTCCTGATGTGAACGGTCAATCACAGCAGATAGCTCAAATTACCCTTAGCACTTTGACAGCTAGGGAAGTTAGGTGTGAAGGGGGGTGGGAGATGAGTCAAAGTATTACAATTCAGGCTTCACAAAAGACTGCAATTTATCCATTCTAAAAAGAAGCAGCAGTAAAAAGCACTTTGAAAGTCTGTTCTGTGGCATTTGTACTGTTTGTGTTTTAAGTAGTCACTGAACGGCATGAAATGTTGCTTAAAACTGACTGAAAGACAGCAGTATATGCATGTAAAATCAATGCAGTGACAGGAATTTAAGGAAGAAAGAGGCTTGCATGATGTCATTTTTACAGACAAGTACTGCATTGTGGGATACCTAGAGGCAGACTAAACAATCAGAATTACTTCAAGATGTCAGACCCCATGTGGTCAGACTCAGAAATTACATATAAAAATATTTAAAAACCTGTAAATAGTCCCAGAGTGGTGGTAAAATGTAAGAAACACCAAACCATGATGAAATAAACATGATGTTCATCGTGTTACACTGCTGCAGTAATTACACTTGGGTTATCCTGCCGTCAGGAGGTTCCCCAGTCGGCCTAAGTTCCAAAGTCTTGGTCCGGCGTCGGTTGCTGTCGCCTCCTCCCTGACGTCAGTGCGACAGGGGTATATAAGATGCAGCCGACGCCATTTTCTTCAGTCTTTCGTGCCGCACCGTGCCCGAAGCAAAAGCAGTTTGCAAGTGCCGGTTGGCCGACTCCTGAGATTTTCATTCCGAATCCAGAACCGAAGTCTTCTACAAAGCTAAGTACCCCGTTGGGGAAACTTTTTCTTGCCTCAGACCGATGTCAGTAAAAGTTAATAACTGTATTTCTTGTGGGAAGCAAATACCTCATAAGGATTTCCATTCTTATTGTATCCCATGCCTAGGCCCAGACCACGACGTCACTGGTTGTCGGTTTTGTGCTAGGTTTAACAAGCACACTATTAAACGTCTGTTGGATTTTGCCCGACATTATTTTGGCCGAAAATTCAATTACACCATTCCGTCGGAACTACCGATGACCAGAATACATAAAAAAACGCAAAGAGAAGGACAGGCATCCGAGGCCCAAAACTGACGACGAAGCCTCTTCTAGGCCAGTCGCCAGTTCTCCGGTTTTGCCTTCGCAGCCCCTGACGACCGCTTCTTTAGAACCACAGGCCGCCTCTGACTCCCACATGGAGATGGTTGGGCCTTCTGACGTACAAGATTTTTAGCCTACCGAGACTAACCCTTCAGAGGGATCCGGAGTAGCTGAACAATCCGTAGCTTCAGAGGGTGTTTTCAGACTTACTCAGTTAACCATTAAGTCTTCTGCAAAGTCTAAACCTCCTTTAAAAACAAAGAAACAAATTCAACATTCACCAGGACAGGCCTCCATGCCTAAGAAACAAATGCTCAAAATGGCCGAAGACCTAATCACTCTGATCAGGGGGTCCCATCCCCCTCCTGATAAAAGGCCTAGACAGGATGCAGACTGACTGATCCGACCAGGTATCCATCTCTTCAGATTCTTCCTCAGACCTAGGATACTCCTTACCCCCTTATGAGGATTCTGATGCTGAGGAATCAATTCCATCAACCTCTCCGCCTGAGGACTACTTTCGGGAAACCCTACATACCATGAGGGATCATTTCCATTGGGAGGGCCAGGATTACTCAGAATCCAAGAAAAGGCTCAGAGACTTCCTTTTTATTACCTCAACACAGGCCCCTTGCTATTCCGCCAGTGTTAGATATTGTGGATGATGTGTATACTGAATCCAGCTTAAATCCTGATTCTTTACCTCCAGCCCCAGTTAAGCCTGACAGATACTACAGAGTCCCTAACTCTCACAAATTTCTTTATAAAAGCCCTGTTGCTGACCCTGAAACTATTTCTCAGGGACCCAGAGGGGTTAAGGCCTCATCAGCAAAGAATCCAGTCCCCTCTGACAGAGATTCCAGAGCATTAGACAGATGGGGGAAGAAATTATATACATCTGCAACTTTAGCAATGAGGGCCTTAAATTGCCAGTTTCACATGCTAAAATATCAGCAATATTTAATGTCTCAGTTGAAACAAAAAATGCTTCCTAACTCAGATCCTCCTAATTTTAAGGAAATGCAGGATTTATTGCATGCAGCTGAACATGTGGGAGAACATACTTTGCAATGTGGTTTTGATTCTTTAGAGGCCTCCTGTACAGCAGCAGTTACAGGTTGTGTCATTAGACGACATGCTTGGTTAAAAGAACATACGTTACCAGAAAAGCTATTGGATGCACCTCTGCAGCAGGATGTGTTGTTTGGAGTTAAGGCAGAAGAGGTATTAAAGAAAATGGAGGATAAGGCAAAATCTATGCAAATTGTGAAGGATTTCTTACAGGTTCAGCCTCCTCGATTTAGCAGAAATTGGCCAACAAAGAATTGGTCCTTTCCAGTTACAGACAGACCTCAAAGGGGCAGATACAGACGTCCAAGAGGTAGAGGTCAACCACAAGGTCCTTACAGGCCTCGACAATGGGGTGCATCAACCCAGAAAGAAGGGGAAGACAGGCCCCAACCATATAAAAAACAGCCCCAATGACTTCCCACTACAGCTGCCAAACAGTTCTCTCTTGGCAGCCCCCTTGGGAGGAAAACTGGCACTTTTCTATCACAATTGGTATATGATCACCAAAGACAAATGGGTTCTCAACATTGTATCTCAAGGTTACAGGTTCCACTTTCACACTCTGCCAAGGCTAAAAGGAATGCCAAATCTGCCACCAAATCAATGGGCAGAGGCTCAAAAACAAATTACAGCACTCATGGACATGAGAGCTATTCAAAAGGTACCACCACAAGAGCAAGGACAAGGATTTTACTCAAGACTCTTCCTGGTTCCCAGAAAGGACAATGCCTGGAGGCCCATTCTGGATCTTTCTTCTCTAAACACTTACTTGGATGTTCCAAAATTCAAAATGTTGACACTACAGCAGCTTCTTCCCATGCTGGGCAAGAAAGCTTGGCTCGTAACTTTGTACCTCAAGGAGGCATACCTGCATGTCCCTATCAGACAAAACTGCAGAAGATACCTCAGTTTCATAGCTGGTTCAATGCACTACCAATTCTCTGCACTGCACTTTGGCTTATCTACTGCGCCCAGGGTCTTCACAAAGTGCCTGGCACCAGTAATTGCATTTTGCAGACAGAAAGGAATTCAAATTTATCCGTACCTGGATGACTGCCTGATTCAAGCAGAGAGCAAGGACATTCTTCTAAAGCATCTGGCATTTGTAAAAAAGTTATTAAATTGCCTAGCGTACACAGTAAACGAAAAGAAATCAAAACTAGTGCTCTCAAAAGAGATACTATTCCTGGGTGCCAGCTTGAATACAACGGCCCAGATGGCTTATCTCATGCCAGACAAGCCAAGGACATCTGACTCAATATTTTCATTTGATGGCAACAAGGACCCAACTCCCTGCAAGAAAAATTCTGCAGGCCTTGGGTTACATGGCATCTTGCATACTACTAATTCCATATGCCAGACTGCATATGAGAAAACTACAATGGTACCTAAAGAGTGTCTGGTCTCAACACTGTCAAAGTTTGGAAATAGTAATACCACTAATTTCTTGCCTTCAACAGGAGTTTCGATGGTGGGCTCAAGCTTGTCACTTCAACAAGGGACAGCCTTTCACTCAACCCACAGCCAGGCAAACACTGACAACAGATGCATCGGATTACACCTGGGGAGCACACATGGTAGAAAAATGTATCCAGGGCAAGTGGCTCGCAGAACAAAGGCATCTTCACATCAATCAAAAAGAGTTGCTAAGACAGACAACACCACAGTTATGTGGTACATAAACAAGCAAGGGGACACTCACTCTTATCCCCTCTGCAGACAAGCCATGACCTTGTGGAACACAGCTCTAACCTATCAAGTTCATCTGCAAGCACAATTCCAGCCAGGAGAGAAAAACACACTGGCAGATGACTTAAGCAGAAACATCATGGATCCCCATGAATGGGAATTGAATCCACAAATATTCAGAATTATTACACAAAAATGGTGGAGCCCAGACATAGATCTGTTTGCATCCCCAATGAACTGCCAGCTACAGAAATTCTGCACAAGGACTTACCACCAATGAGCATGGAAAGTGTGGATGCCCTCTCATTCAGCTGGAAAAACCTACAGGTATATGCTTTCCCACCACTACCTCTCCTTCCAAAGGTACTCTTAAAAGCCAGGCAAGAAGAGCCAAAGGTGATCCTGATTGCCCCAGAGTGGCCACGCCAGCACTGGTACCCAATCTTAAAGAACTTAGCACAAGGACCACCCTGGATTTTTCCTCAAATACCACATCTTCTGACTCAGCACAACAATCAGATACTTCACAGCCAGCTAAAAACTTTAAACCTGGCTGCATGGAAAATTCCTTAGTCAAGCAAGCAATGCCTCTTTCCAAAGCTGTTATGAATGTCATTCTGGAGGCAAGAAGGCCTAGCACCAGGAAAGCCTGTTTGGATAAATGGAAAAGATTCTGTGCCTGGAACCAGGCTCACAGCCTTGACCCTCTTGTCCCAAATATTCCTCAGATACTACAATATTTAACTGAGATGCTGGACAAAGGCCTCTCCTTTTCATCCATCCAGATCCACGCCTCTGCCATCTCTGCTCATTACAACACGGATCCACCAATTTTCTCTAATCCCTTGCTAAAACAGTACCTCTGAGGGGCTAAAAACATAAGACTGCCCCGTAGAGCACCTACACCAACTTGGGACCTCAACTTTGTTTTGGAAAAATTAACTTTACGTCCTTTTGAGCCAGCAAACACAGGAGAATTAAAATAAATCTCTTGGAAAACTGTTCTGCTACTGGCAATAACATCAGCAAGAAGAGTTTCAGAATTACAGGCACTAATGGCAGTGGAACCTTTCCTCATCTTCCACCAGGACAGGGTGTCCTTAAGAACTAACCCTACGTTTATGCCAAAGGTAGTATCAAGTGTGGCTCTAAACCAAACTATTCACTTGCCAACTTTTTATCCAAATCCACAGAATAAAGGATAGAGACTTCTGCATTCTTTGGACATACACAGGCAGTTACGCTTCTACTTGGACAAAACCAAAGCTTTCAGAAAAACTGAGCAATTATTGGTAGCATACGCTGCAGGAGCACAGGGAAAAGCCATTTCAAAACAGACTATTTCAAAATGGATAGGACACTGTATACGTTTCTGCTATATACACCATGGGAAACCTGTACCTAACAGCATTAGGTCTCATTCCACCAGGGCAACAGCCACTTCAACTGCCTACCTCAGAGGAGTACCTACCAAGGACATTTTGGAAGCAGCAACTTGGAGTTCTGTACATACCTTCACCAAGCATTACCATCTGCCTCTATACTCTAAATCCAGAGCTGGCTTTGCCACTGCAGTGCTGCAGGGCCTTATAGCCACCTCTAATGCCTTGTACAACCAGCCACCCTACCTCAGTTTTGGGATTCTACCCAAGTGTAATGACTGCAGCAGTGTAACACGATGAACATAGCACAGTTTTGTACCTACTATAAATGTAGATGTTCGAGTGTATACACTGCTGCAGTCCAGGTTACCTTCCCTCCTTCCCCTCTTACTGGTTGGTACGTACCTATGTCTTCTACCCTTTACTACCTATGGGGAGTATTTGCTGGTAACTGAAAGTTGTTGATTGCTTTTCTTATGTATGTTTCATTAGCAATTTGAATTGCCTACCTTTTTGGGGGCACCTGACATCTGGGGCAAGAAAAACTGAAGAAAATGGCGTCGGCTGCATCTTATATATACCCCTGTCACACTGATGTCAGGGAGGAGGCGACAGCAACCGATGCCGGACCAAGACTTTGGAACTCAGGCCGACTGGGGAACCGCCTGATGGCAGGATAACCCAAGTGTAATGACTGCAGCAGTGTATGCACTCGAACATCTATATTTATGGTAGGCACAAAACTGTACCTTTTTTTGAGTCTGTGGGTGCAGTTCTCCTTTAATGAAGCTAAAACAAAGGCAGTAGTGGTAAAGTATATACCCACACACAAACTGGTTCGGCAATATCCTTATTTATGGGGAACATGATAAAATGAAGTATTTAGGAGTATGGATTAAAAATTATTCTGGTGTGGCAACTAAGGATATGTGGGAAGAAACTAAAAAGATAGTACAAAAACTGAGAAAATGGAAGCTTTGTTATATGGATAGTAAGATACAAGCAGTCCAAATGTTTTTAGTCCCCTTAGTCTTATACACAGGTCAGGCATATTTTCAACAATGAGGAGAAGTTAAGGATAGCAATAAAGAGCTGAAGACTTTATCTGGGAGGGGAAGATGACAAGTGTGTCAAGTGGGATAAGCTGATTCTTCCAGTAGAACAGGGCGGAATCGGATTACCCAAGTTGAAGGGGTATTTCAGAGCTACACAGTTAAGGATCCCATACATATAGCACAAGCAGAAAATTATAATTCAGAGTGGAAAGGGATGATGATGAAATGGGGGAAAGCTCAAGAAACGAGGAGAGACTGGGATTTTAGATGCAGGCCTTTAAGGAAAATAACAATAATCACCTTGGCTTTGGCCAGAACCCTCCTCCTGGTACAAGGACATCTGCACTATAAAAAGTGCATTGGCCAATGCTATCTTCAGATCTTTCTTGTTAGATATGTAATTGTAGCTAATGTCTGACACGCACTCTAGAACAGAGATACTTGCTACTAAAGTTAATAATTGTCTGACCTGCTGCCATATTTTCATTTTTTTCTTGCCGATGGAACCCAATAAAACCTTAGTAGTGTAGAGGTCAGTCCAAAGCTGGAGCTAAAAATGCCGAAAACCAAGTACACCATTGGGGGAACAATCTTTTCCTGATTACGGTTAAGTTTATTGTTAGATTTCAATAGAGAAGATGAAAGTTTGCTTACCTGTGCGTGCACGCACACACACACACACACACACACACACACACACACACACACACACACACACACAGTTTTTTTGCCTAAGTCAGGAACACAGTATGGTTAATGTGATCTCTTCAGTTCCAGAACTTTTAATCGTAGGCCAGAGTCTCTAGAAAAGTAGAGAAGGAAGGGGAGCAATGGGGTCCATACTCATTATGGCATCCAATGGACAGGCTGAGTCTGTATTTCCCTGTTGGATGTAGCATCTGAAGACATTCAGGATACTGGATGACAGCAGTTTGCTCCGCAGTAGTCCACCTAGTTTCATGATTATTGAAGGAGAGTACATGATTTTGCAGCCCCTTCAAACAAGTGTGTGTTTAACTGAGGACTCCAGATAGACTTTTGGAGTCTGCTACAGTGTTAATTCCCCTTAATGTCCTCATGCTTTGACAGACTCGGCTGTCAGATGGGTACAGGGTTACTCTGCAGACCCTGGCTTTTGACTCCTGTTTCAAATCTAATAATGAGGTAGGTGAGGTGGAATTCCCCAAACTATAGAGTAAACCTCAATTGACTGCCCACAGCCTGAATTAACCTATACCACACTCAGCAACAGACCCAAGGGCAAACAATGGAGTCTTCCTAAGTATAAACCCCTGGACATTCCTCCAGTATGGCAGGTTGTGGATGATGATATCCTGGACTCATCCCCTGCAGCCCATCTCCCAGCCACCTGCTCCCAGGAAGCCAGACCATTTCTATAGGGTACTGGATTCCCAGAAGCACCTCTTTAAGAACCCTATGGTAGATCATGAGGTGGTTTCTTCGTGTCACGTTGAAGCCAAAGGAGATGCATCTGGAAAACCCGCTTGCCTAAGGAGGAAGATGGTAGAACTCTATATAGATCTAGCAAAAAGGTATACATGCATTCTACCCTGGCACTTACAGCTGTTTATAGCCAGTTTCATTTGGTCAAATTCCAGAAAATGTTCCTGGACCAGACGAAAGAAAAACTAGAGGGAATGGAAGATTAGAGCTGTCTACAAAGAATTATTAGAATTCTGCAACTCCTGTTCCCAGGTTGAAAAACATTCTGTGCATTGTGGCTTTAATGCTTTGGAAGCATCTAGCGCGGGGCAGCACCTTGAGTCTCTGATTAGGAGAGAGACTTCGAGAAAAGCATCTTCCTGATTCTGTAAAATCTGAACTCCTGGCTGCACCTTTGGAAAAGGACTTTGTTTGTACCCAAGGCTAAAAACTTGAGGAGAAGGATAAGCCCCTTCAGAATGTAAAGAACTTTCTTCAAGTACAGATCTGTGATTCAGTATGAATTACTATATTAAGCCCTGCATCCCAGTCTAGACAGAGAGGGAGAAGGATCAGGTGAGAGACACTACAAACAACAAAAAACAATGGCAAGCTGACGAAAGATCCAGGCCTACAGAACCCCTTCACCCAAGGTCCAACTCAGCCTCCCTCCTCCCCCACTCCGCCCCTTGCACAGCTAGGAGAGACTTTTCCCTTTTCTTGAACAAGTGGTTAGGCATTGCCTGGGACCAATGTAAGCTTCAAATTATAAGAGTAGGATACAAAGAGCAGTTTGCTTCTCTCTCATGACCAGCATGTGTTCCATCTGTCACCAAAGGCCAGCTTAGGCAGACTCGGGTCAAATCTGTTTACATACCAAAACAAGGCTCCACAGAAACATTCCCCGTAGGAGAAAAGGGTACTACTCAAGACTTTCTAGTATCAAGAAACACAGGATTTTGGAGTCCAGTTCTAGACTTGTAAAGAAAAATAGTTTACAGGTAGTTCCCAGATTTAAAATGCTTGCTCTACAAAAGCTCCTGTCCATGCTTTCCCCTCAGGCTGATACCATCACTCACCCTAAATCTCAAGGACACTTGCCTCCACATTCCCAGAGCAAAGCCTCATAGGAGGTACCTCCATTTCAGGGCAGGTGGGAAACATTTTCAGTTCTGTGCATTGCACTTTGGTTTATCTAGCACACCCAGAGTGATCCCAAAACATCTGACTTCAGCTGTTGCGTACTGCAGGACAAGGGGCATGCATATCTACCACTACCTAGACAATTGCCTAATTCAAGCAAAATCCATGACAACATAGTCTTGTTGCATACTAACCCCTCATTTATATTTAAAGTAGTTACACAGTCCATCTTAAACTAGGCTCTGTACCTACCAGGAATAATCAGGTAAACAGGAATACTTACTTCACTGTGCATATGTTTACAGATACATGGATGCAGTAAAAGCCATACGAGAAGGTAATCTATTCATTTTGTTCACTGAGAGACAAAGTTGCCAAACAGTGCCTCTCAGAGTGGTTAGAAAGCAGCAAGCTGTTATGTTTCCAGATGTATGCTGATAAGTAACCTTCATCTCTCCCAAACCATATACTATGAGAGCAATATCTGCACTGTGGCCCATATATTGCAGCAGCTTGGTCTTCCTTGCACACCTTAGTGAAACAAGTACTGATAGAACACGACTTCCCATTTTTTCCTGAATAAACTGGAAATCTGGAAGGCATGTGCTCATGAGGCTTCCTCCAGGAGGTCTAGCTGGGGACATAGCAGCCAGTGTCTTGACTTCATATTTGTGACTTCGTATAATGCCAGATCTTTTAGTGAAGTTTTGGCTTCCGGAGGTTTCTTTCCCTCCATACCCCTGTTCCTTACTGCTGCTGCTCTCCTTTGTGCTGTTATGTCGATAGTGACTGGAAATTAAGTTGAAAGCTAAACATTGTCAGTAATAATGGTGAGACTAAGCAACCCGAGAAAATTAGAACTTTCAGGTGATCATAAAATCTGTCATGAAGAGGTCATGTACAACCTGCAGCTGAAGTTCTTGTAGATTCTGTTTCTCAGAACATAAGCGTAAGGCTTTATAGTTTATCATAACTTGCTCTGAATGTTTTGTGAATATATTTTAATTGTATGTTTTATCTGTATTTCTGTGTTTTTTTAAATTGCAAGTAAACCTTGAGATTTGAAAAAACTGCCTTAAAATTAAGTATTAGGTGAAGTTCATTTGAGTGAAGTGGTAAAAAAATATATTGTCATTCTTCTTGGACTTTATTAAAAGAGTACTGGGATAAACCCGATAGTTTGATCTAGTTATTAATCTTGAAATGACTATTAACCTTATCCTTAGACTGTTATTGTGACATACCACTTTCTTAATGTTCACAAAATGGCCACCTGCATTGGCATAGAGGGGTGAACTCTGAACTAAGATCCCAAAAACCTGAGTTCATTTAACATCCCAAGTGTTGGAGGAGCTGACAAGGAGAGAGAGTGGATTGATGTGGACAATGTCTATCCACCTTTCTCAGGGGTATGGTGTGGTATACATATATTGGGTGTAGTTTCCGTGCTAGATTCTCTATTAAACACCGAAAATTCCATGGGAGCAGTTGCTTCGAGTTGTATAAACTCTTGAGACAAGAACTACTCGTGGAAGTGAATGTTCTGTTTGAGGCCACTGGGCATAAGCATTGGGGTTAGAGCTTAAGGCACAAGATCCCTGGTCACTAAATGGATGGTGGTGTTATCCCAGGGGTGAGTGGTGGTAGTAACAAATGAGCCACTAGGGCTTTTAGCTCCTGGGAGAGAATGAACAAGTAATTTGAGCAGGAGAAGGGGAGAGCTCTGGTCACCAAGGGCAGGTGCCATAAATAGAGAAAAAAAACTGCTCATAAAATGATGCCCTTGACTGTATGGGAATTGCAGTAATGGTGAAAAGCACAGTGTTTAAACAACATGCTTTGTGAGAGCAATGTGTACCAAGTGTGCACTGCTTATGAGAATTTCTCCCATGGCTTGCAACTGAAAGTGATTTGTAAATATAGCTTGGAATGTTTTTAAATCACTACCGGTTGCATTGCAGAAGTGAAGTTCTAGTTGTGCATGAAGTGTTTTGCTCTTGCAGCATGTTTTTGTGGTGGTTCTAACGGTTATGGCTAGCTACATGCGGCCTAGATCATTTTTACAAACATATGGAAGAAGTGGTGTTTCACGAGTCTCAAGATTTGGTTTAGTAGTCCTTAGGCTTAGGAAATACTTGAGTACTGTTGATTACTGTACTTAATAGAGCTGATTATTATTCTCTGTTAGTACATTCTACATACAAAAAAGAATTGTTTCTTAGATTTCCAAAGCAATAATTAATTCACATTACCAAACAGAAATCAGCTTTTAACTGCAAAACTGGCATGAAAGAAAAGTTTTTCAGAAAGTATTTTGTAGTCATCTGATGCGTTATGCAGCTAAACTGTTTTGTTTTTCTTTGTGAGTGAATATTTCAGCACTGAATTATTGTATTATTTTTTTTAATCTGTAGAACCTATGCGAACACCCAGAAGTTTAAAGATTGCTGAAATCCAGGCAAGGCTCATTGCTGTTGACTGGGAGTCTTTAGGTTACAATATTACTCGCTGCCACACCTTCAACGTCACCATTTGCTACCATTATTTTCATAGTCAGAATGGGAGCAAAGCTGATTGCCTGGATATGGACCCCAAAGCACCCCGTCACATTGTGGACAATTTACCTCCATATACGAATGTTAGCCTGAAAATGATTCTTACAAACCCTGAAGGGAGAAAAGAAAGTGAAGAAGTCGTCATTCCAACAGATGAAGATGGTATGTGCACTCTTGAATTTATCTTTGGTAATATTACTTTCATTCATTCTTAAAGGTTTGAAAAGTGTTTAGTTTGCTCTCTCTCATGCATGTACAGGGTCTCATACCACCTGGAATGGTTTTATTTGATTCATGCAGTTTGTCTCTCGTATTTGCCCTAACTGTTCTGGTTTGTGGCAAGTATAAACCATTTTAAGTAGTAGAAAAAGTTGACATAAATGTCTTCTCACTTGTGATTGCCATTGTATAAGCTACATTGTAGAGCTTTTTCTAAGTAGAATTTAATATTCTGTTTTCCTATTGGCACCTGCTGATATGATCATTGGATTTTTTTTTTGATAGGCATGATATTGTGTTTTTTTCTATTTTCACTTACATTAGTAGTGTTAATATGTAAATTTTCCTATTCTGAATACAAAAGACTAATACACTAAAGTAGTTAAGTCTTGTTTTTGCAAAACATGAAAGTACCAACAGAGAACAATGAAAGTATCCCAGAAAGAATGGCATGTAGATTGATGACATTTTGCAGAGCTCTGTGTCCTACATGAGGCCTGAAATCTAAAGGTAAACCTCAAATATGCAGATGATGACACTCTGAGTTGAAAACAAGGAAGAGCTGAAGAGCATACTGGGTAGATGAAAGCAGAAAGTGCAAAAGCTGGTTTACAGGTCAACAATAAAAAAAAAAAATAAGATTGTGATTGTCATCTGGCCCGATCACTTCTTTTTATATAGAAGGGAAAGAAGTGAAGGCAGTGACACATTTTATTTTATTAGACTTGAAAGATCGTGGCTGCAGCCATGAAACTAAGAGATCCTTCTTTAGAGGAAAGCTGGATATGGATACGATATCGAACAGCAAAGACATCATGTTGCCAGTAAATGTCTGTATAGGAAAAAGTTTGGTTTTCTACAGTATAACATATGAATGTACGATTGTGTGTAGGAAAACTGATGCTTTTGAATTGTGATGTTGGAGAAGAATTCCATGGTTGCAAGATCAGACAAGTCCATGCTTTAGGAAATGAACCCCAGCTGTTCAATGGGAAGGTCTGATAGTAAAGCTAGAACTTAAATATGTTACCAACATAATGCAAAAATCACTGTAAAGGGCTGAAGCACTGATGCTGGGAAAGATCACAAAGGCAAAGGAGGAAGAGAGTGTAAAAGGTTAAAAAGGCTAGTTGGTGTCACTGCAGTAGTCAGTATAAACTTAAAAGAACTTATCGAAGGAGCAGTGAACAAAAACAGGTGTGATGTATCAGTCACAAATAGCAGAGACATAGCTAGGGTGGGACAAAGGGGGCACTTTTCCCAAGAGCAGATGCCGTACAGACATTCATTTCTATACTGACATTTCTGAATTCTGGTACAGAAATGAATAACCATACTGCTTTTGAGATCAGGACTGAAGTGCTTCAGTGCTTTGTGTGTTAAATAAGTTGTAGGAAATATTTTGCTACAGTTTTTAAAAAGTACGTTTCTTTTATAGGCTTTTTTTTTTTGCTTCTCAGCGTAGAGTTGAGGGGCATCAGATCTGGGAACTGGAACAGGTGGTGATAGAGCCAAAAGACTCTATTAAATGACTGAGCAGCAACAAAGAAAAGTAAGAATACTGCTGATTGTATTTTTAGGTTTTTTTTTCATTATTGCCTTCCAGCCATCAGCCCTTCTGTAAACTGCTTGGCTCATTCTTTCTCTTTGGTTGAGATTTGGATGGGATGAAATTTGCTTTTAGTAGCCATCAAGGTTTTTATTGTGTCTTTCTTAAAGTAGACTTAATGACCTTTCCCTGTGACAGCCTTGACTATTATGGCTTACAGTACTAGTGAATGATGTAAGCAAAGGCCCCATTTATAGCTGAGGTACACTGACTGATTTGTGGATGATAAAGATGTCCGTGGCTCTTTGCACTGCTTGCTTTAACTCTTTGCCTGCAGTGGGAGCCATTAATACTGCAGATAGGGTTACCTTCCTATCCATTTTGATTAGCAAGCAAGCATTGCTACTCCAGTCCACATTCCTTGCCAGCTTGTCTAGCACTCGGATTGCTCAAAAATCCTTGATCGTCTGAGTCACAGCCAAGGCTTTGTCACGTTGTGTAGTGAAGCAGGCTGTTTTGACTATTTTTTTTAATAAGTCTTAAAATAATTGTATGGTACCAGAGAAATGGAAAGTTGCAAATATGCATCCATAATAAATTCTGAGCACGTCAGAAGAACCATGCTTTATTCATTGCATGCTGCACTTAACTACTGCCACTTCAGCCTTCATTCTGGCAATAAAAAAAAGTGACTGAGTCGTATATGGAAGAAGCATGGATTTGTTTTGGCATATGAGTTTCCGGATACAGTGCAGCTTAGGCTTATGTTAGAAATTTTAAGTCAGAGGTATTTTAAATTGGCTAGCCAAAGTGCTAGACTTGAGGGAGGGACTGTGGATATTTGAATGAATTTTAACAGATCTGTGACAAAGTGGCACAAAAGGTGTAATAGAGAAGTTGTTTAGTTTTCTAGCCCACTCGAGCAAATTGATTTCCATATGCAATGACAGCAACCTGAGTGCATCTTAAAACGTCAGTCATCAGAGAGCCAGACAAGATGGGAGAAATGGAGGATGATCGGGCATGCATCTGAACAGGACCTAATGCTTTCTGAAGTAGCTCTTGGTGGAAACTTGAGGCACTTTTATTGTACTGATAAGATGAGCATGTGTGTACTGTCACTGTCACACCAGTCAAACTCTTAGTACAAGAAATATGGACAAAGCCAAAAATAACAGGGAGGCAAAGGCCCAAAAACAGACATTTTGAATATTGCTGCTCTAAACTTAGGCTGTTAGAATAACAGGTTTTGCATTAGCATGTATTTATTGAAGGATATGAAATTGAAAGTTGACTGTCATTATTTAGTGACTTGAGTCCTCAGTGATATACCAAAAAAAACACATTTTATGAGGAACATATCAAAAATGTTAGGTAGAATTCTGGACATTCTGCAAAATTAAGACACTTGGAAGGGTATTGTCACTATGTCATTTGTTATTGTAAGAGAAGAAATGGGGAAAGATGACACCATTTCCCCTTTCTAGTTCTCTATACTGACATCAAGGTCTCTGCAGAAAGACTTAATTCTAACAACAGATAAGATTTCATCCCCAAAATAAAAGATGTTCTTGCAGATCACTGTCACAGTATAATTATTGACATGTTGCAGTTAGCTACAAGTGGATGTCCACTCAGCCAGCTCCACTCACAGGGCTTTTGCAGATTTGAGGTGGTTGTCTGACTTCTGTGTAGTGTGAAGATGTATGCTTGTAGCTCATATAAAAAGTCAGTCAACCCATGCCAGCATATTTTTTTTTTTTGTTAAAGGTGTATACTCATTTTTCAGAAACCTTAAACCTTTATTAAATGATTAATTTGCAGACATTGACATAGATACACATATACAGTAACAGAAAAACACCATAGCAAACATTTTTAATTTTCATGCATTATGCATACGTTTCCAATTATTATTCACTCCAACATTGCATAAATTGATCAATTTCCTTAAACCTCACTTCTCTTTCTGAACATTATTCTGTATGTAATGTTATTATAAATTCCATTTATTTCTATGTAGTCTGCTCCTTCCGTTTTCTAACAATCTCATCTCCAACTTTCTTATCTCCTTTAAAATGTCCAGTACTTCATATAGTGTTGGTTTAGGTTTTGATTTCATGTTCTAGTAATCGCTTTTTGGTATTCAGCTTAGTCAGAGTTTACTGTGTGTGGGCAATTCAGATTCTGTATCTCAGTTCAATATAGCTATTTTCTTAATTGCAGCTGTTCTGTTCTTACAACATTTCTGACAAAGTAGTGTGTAGGGAGTTTTTAAAATTTCCCAACTTATTACATTCCCAAAAAAACATGCTCCCAATTACATCTTCTCTGTCCCATCAAATCTTCAGTATTTGCTTTCTAGCTGAGGAAGAATTATCTGCTGTGTGTTGGGTATAAAATGCTGAAGGAAATGCTTCCAACCAAAATAATTTCTAGATTTTGCATACTTGAGAGCCGTACAGATGTCATCCCATTGTTTTGTATATTACCTTTCTATTCTGTCTTCATAATGATTTCTGTCTTCCTTTGATTGATTTTTATAGTGGTCATACCATATTTTACATGCACTACTAGTTATCCCTTTTTCAACAGCAACTTCTAGTATTGGCTCAAATAAACTCTACCAGAACTGGTCTCAGAGATGGCCTTAGCTGAAACGGCGCCCTAGGCAAAGTACTGCTCTGGCGCCCCTTAAGCCCCACCCACACAACCCTATTTGAGCCATGCCCACAGATGGGTCACTCCCACAAAACCCACTCCAGTTTTTTCAATGTTTAAATGCATGAAAAAACAGTCATACTGTGACACCTTATAGTGTAGTTAAGCAATTGAAGGCCGAATTCTCCTTAATAAACCTGCTTCATCTGCTGCTAGTGTAGAGTTTATCTACAGTCATGAAAGACATTATTAACTTCTTTTTGGAAGTTGCATTGATGTTGACGTGTAGAAGTTCTCATTTGGTCTAGTGCAGCATCAACTCTACATTAACACATTACTATATACCCTGATGTGCTTCATGCTCTTCACAGGTCAACCATCAAGTCCACATACTTCAAAGACAGCTACACATTGTGATGTGGTGGTGCTGCAGCTGTATGCACATAGATGCAGGGGGAGGGAATGGAGAATGTAGTATAGTACGGCTTAGTTAGTGGGCTGTGCTACGTACTGTGGATGGAAATATAGATTGTGCTTTGTACTACAAGGTGAGGGGAGGGTGTAATTGCTACCTACAATACGGGTGGCGGGCGGTGAAAGTAAAGAAATTTGAAACACTGTCTGAGACTGAAATTGTGCCCTTTTGAGGCCAGCCTGTATGGCGCCCTAGGCGGTCGCCTAGTTCGCCTGTGCCTAAGGCCGGCCCTGAGTGGTCTTTAATTAGAAGGCCTCTGTCCCTTTCATTTTGTCTCTACTCTTAAGGCAGTCTCTAACCTGCAGTCCAAACTTCTGCTTGTACTCATCCCCTCTTTATTACTTTTTTCACTCTCTAGTAATTCGCTCCCAATACTTGGGTCTGTATTATATATTCGAAGTTTCAAAACTTCGAACCTCATATGTTTATCAACAAACATATAAGTGAATTTTGAATCTTCGAAAATGTAATAAAAAATTAAAAAAAAAAAAAACTTACCTTAATGTTCTGAGCAGGGGGGAACCCCCCCCCCCCTGCATCCCTCCCTACTTAAATATATCAACTCCGAGATTGCACTTCAGGGCCTAAAAGGGAAATTTTCCCATTCTGTGCCATATGGAGCCTTTGCTTTTAACTTTCGAACTGTTCAAAGTTCGATCATATGGTGTCGACCATATGACATTCGAACTTTGAAAAGTTCGAAAAATTAATAGGGACCCCAATACTTTTTTTTCTTTGCTTATTTTCTCCAGTATATTCCAGCCCCTTCTTGCATATTTTTCTATACCCCTCCGTACATTAATTTTGATTGGTAAAATCTCCTTTCTCCATTCCTGCGTTGGCTTAATTCTTCGAATACTTTCTGCTGCTTTATGAATATAATGTTCTTTATGGATGCTGTTCTCCTTAAGGACCTGCATCCAAAATCCTGCTCTCTCTCTCTTTTTCTTGCACTCTGCTTTTCTTTGTAATATCATTGTTCTGTTCATTTTGTGAAATATTTGCCTCCCCTCCTCAAAACCACCATTGATCCATATCTATCAATCTTGGCAACACCTTTGCCATTCTTTTAGCTAGTTTAGACCTAAGCACTTGTATTGAAATGCATTTATATGAAGCTGTATATGAAGGGTTTTTGCCATGTCTGAGTAAAAACACCAGCACAACTTTCTGTCCAAGTGCAGGAACCTTGTATTGCATATTTCTCTCTGTTTTTGTACTGTTAAGTATCTTACAGCTTGAATTGTTAGGTTTTTCTTATTTTTTAATTACTTTTCTGTAGCTTTTCTCCTTGAGTCTGTGATGAAAAAGGACTCTCAGGGCCAGTCAGATTAACCCGGTTAACAAATGTAAAAATAAAATAAACTCCCCACCCCCTTTTCCACATTGCCTTTTCTCTCTTATTCCATTGTCATTTTATCCCATCGCATAGCTATCCATTCTGAAGAAATTTGTCTTCCTAATAATCCTTAAACCATTTCTATTACTAGTTCCTTCAATTTCTCTCTCTTTAAAAGATACTTAAGACAGCACAGTATCTTATTTTTATAAACTTGTCTGCATATTTATCTTTTTCTTATCTGAAATAGTTATTGGATTTGTTTCAAAGCTTTCCATTAAAGACATGTTGCTGTAAAATTCAGTTTCTGTCCAATCTAGCCCAGTTGTTGTACCTTGGAAAGTAGTATGTGTATTCTGTGTGGGTTCCTACCACTGAATTCACATCTTCTGTAACAAACATCATATATTTCTTCAGAAGTCGAGCTTTTATTTTCCTTTCTAAGTTCTATTGATAATCCCCACTATTGCAAATCCTATTCCAGTCTCCACCCATAAATATTCCCTGCTGAAAACTTTTTCTACTAAAATTATCTTGAGCTTCATTATAGCAGTTCTAGATGAAATATAAATGCATGCTAGTATAATCCTCTCCTGTCAATAACCCATGGAACTCTGTCATTATTGTCCTTTTTTCTTTCTATCACTTTTGGAACATCTTTAACAGGTGTTAATGTTACTAACCTTTTCTTTTGTCCCTGATATTGTGCTGGATGTCCTCCCTGAAATTATTTTTGTTAAATTTGCACGTTTATTTCTGTCTAAATCTGTCTCCTGCAACATTACTTGCCTCTACACAAAGGCATATGAACATCTTGGTGAAAAGGTTTGTGGTTAATGTGCCTGGTTTAGGCCCCAGAGTTTTTTCTTCAAGAATCTGAAAAGGATGAGTGCCGTTTTTGGGGAAATCTTTTCTTTGTTGTACTTCTGTTTAACCGTGTATCATTTTTTTTTCATTTGTTGGTGAAAGTTCTGGGGCATACCTTACACAGACATGAAAAGCTCGACAACTGTGTCTGGCAGCTCCCTTACAAGGATCCATATTCTGTGCGCTAACTTTGCTTAATAGAGTTTTTTTTTTTTTTTTTTTTAAGAGCCAAATTTGTTTGAATTTTACAATAATACACTACCATTTTGACCATAGGTATCACAAAAGGAACTGAATAGCACTAAAGGCTTCCTAGCTGTCACCTGCGCATTTAGGGAAATGTCTGTCCCCTAAATAGGCACGCACGCACATACACACACACACACACACGGTGTGTGCCACCACAAGGAAATTTTGGGAGAGTGGGCCCATAAAAAAGTTAATCAAGAGCAATCTGTTTATAAGCACTAGGTCCAAAGATACCAGAGCCAGTGAGGTAGTTCTGTGGCCTGTCTTGGTTCATAGGTAGGTACTAGGCTATTGACCCTAGGGCCTGTATAACCCTAGCCAAACTGTATCCTGGCTTTTGCCACCCAAGAAATTTTTTTTCCTGTGCCCCTTTCGAGCAGAGCCATAGAAGTGATCCCCGAGGTGAATTTCACATCTCCTGTCCAGTCATCAAGATTTTTCTTAGAGTACTAATGTTAGAGTACTAATGAGGAGTTTTGTTTGATATAGATAGGTAGTTTTTTCAGAGTATGGGAAGTCTCTGGGACAGGAATCTATCCCTCCAGCATGTTTTATTTATTGTGGTGACAAGGTTTACATCTCTAGAGCATGTAGCTCCGAGGGATTGGGATTTCTTTAAGTGGAGCATGTCCAGCAGCTCTGGGTTTGACATAGCTTTGTATATTAGGCAGAGATCACCTCTGAGTAGGCGATATGTGACAGAGTAAAGCTGGAGTTTTTTGAGGCAGTCTGCGCAGGGCGTCTGTTTGAGGCTGGTAATCTTCTTTGTGAAGTATTTCTGCGGCCTTTCCAGTTGTTGTAGATGTCTTGTGAGGTACATACTAAAAGGGGTGTTGTACTCTATAATGGGTCTGATGAGTAGAGGGGAACAATGACCTCTTTTTTTTTTCCTGGATGAGAAACCTTTTGTGATGAGGTTTGCCATGTAGAAGGATTTCCTGACTTCTGTGGCGATGTGATTATCAAACGAGAGACTACTGTCCATTTGTGTCCCAAGGTCTCTTGTCACACTTTCGGTGTTAAGTAGACTACCACCTATGTGATAGTTCATGGCTGTAGAGTTTTTACCAAAAGGGATGACAATGCACTTTTTGGCATTGAGCTTGAGGCCATGGCTTTGACACCAGGCATCTGTCTCAGTGAGGCCCTTTTGTAGGATGGCCACATCATTAGGAGTTTTGATTATGGCTCCTAGTTTGCAGTCATTTGCGAATTTTGTTAGCCAAAGACCTTCTGTGTTATCTACTTCTCTGAAGTACAGGCTATCAAACAGGAGAGTACCTAGGACTGAACCCTGTGGTACTCCACTTGTCACTGGTCTGAAGTTGGATTTAGAGTCTGCTACTTTCACAGTGTGGGTTCTGTCAGTGAGACAGTTGGCAACCCATCTTGTGACATAGGGATTTATACCTAGTTTAGTGAGTTTATCTATAATTCCAGAGTGGGGGATGGTGTCAAAAGCCTTGGTGAGATATAGATAGGCTGTGCGAACCACCTTACCCTCATCTACGGCTTTGGTGACCACTTCAAAGAAGTCTGTGAGGTTTAGGAGACATGGTCTGCCTTTTACAAACCCAAACTGGGTAGGGTCCAAAGTTTGGAGATTACCAATGTCATTGTTTATAAGTTCCATGATGATACATTCCATAGCCTTGCAGACCAGGCTAGTCAGTCTAATGGAGCGGTAGTTCCCGGGGTCTGTGGTGGCTCCCCCTTTGTGGAGTGGGATAACTGTTGCTGTGCACCATTCAGTGGGCACAAAGCCTAAGGTGAGGCTATGATTGAACATGGTACTTAGGTGAGGTGCGAGTTCGTTCTGTAGTTCATGTAGAACGCAGCCTGGGATGTTGTCAAGTCCCATGGATGCTGTGTTCTTGGCTTTGGAGAGTGTGTTTTTTATCTGTGCAGCCATGATTACAGGAACTGTGCATTCTTCCGATATAGAGATTTGCCCTTTAAAGGGTGAGAGAGGGAGTAAAGTTAGCTCTGAAACTATCTTTCAGAATGTTGGCAATATCAGTTGGTTCTGTATATTTATTGCCATTGTGCTGTAACTTAGAGCAGATCTGAGTGTTGCCATTGAGATTCTTGACATAGGTATAGAATGCTTTGTGGTTGTCTTTAGACTCGGTGGCAATTTTGTTTTCGTAACTAGCTTTGGAGGATTTTATGAGGGATCTCAGCTTCTTACTGAGGCTGACCAGGGAGTTCCTCCAATCATGAGATTTTACACTTTTTTGCAACTGTTTCTTTCTTCTGTTGTAGAATTTGTTTATGGCAGGGGACCACCAGTTTGGCTTCCTTTTTTTTGGAGGATAGCATCTTGGTTCTGTTAGGGATTGCACAATCCATGCACTCATGTAAGTGCTTGTAAAGTGCATTTGTATAGGATTCAGCAGTCGTACCTCTATTGTCCATCAGCATGGGTGTCATGAAGTTTGTCACTTCTGTCTTAAGAAGCGTGAAGTTGGCTTTGGAGAAATTTTTGTGGTGGTTACCCTAATGGGGGGTGGGGGTGGGATGTGGATGTCTAGGGTGATTAGCTTGTGGTCGGATCTGACCAACGAGGAATTGACCTCTTGTGTGGAACACCGGTTGCCCATGTTGGTAATGACCAGGTCTAGGATATTACTGCCACTGGTGGGGGTGTGGATAAGTTGATTCAAGGCGTTGGAATTTATGAATTCCAGAAAACGTTAAGCACAAGAGTTGGTACATGAGTAGATTACCCAGTAAATGGTGGGGTAGTTGAAATCACCCATTATTAGGGTGTTAGGTTGTACCCTAATATTTTCCAGTGTATCAAGAAATGAGGAGTGGGAATCCTGGAGCATGGTGGGGGATCTGTAGCAAGCTACAGTTTGGATTGCGGACTTGCCCAGAGTTAGTTGCACTTGGATAATCTCGGATGCATAATGCTGAGCAACTAGCCTGGAGGTGTGGATATCCATAATGAATTTGGACATGCATCCGCCTTTAGTGTTTTGGTCCAGGTTAGGAGGCCAAAAGGTGTGGTATGAATTATAGCCTGGTAATGCAAGGGTGCTTTCTGGGGCCTTGAACCAGGTCTCTGTCACTGCACAGATGTCTGTATTCTCCATTTTAAGGAGTGCCTCGAGTGAGTGCATTTTGAGGTTTAGACTTCTAGCATTGAGTAGCATTACCCTCAGATTTTGCTTGCTTGTACCTGTTACGGTGGTGAATTTGTCATTTGAACCTTGCCTAAAAAAGGCACTGTAGGGGTGGCAAGAGACTTAGCCAGTATCTGGATTCCCAAGGGTGACGGGTGCAGGCCATCTCTGGCAAAGCATCGTGGTTTGTCGATCATGTCTTCCCAGGCAGACAGATACTGGATCCCCTTAGAATGACACCAGACGTTTAGCCAATTGTTGAAGTCAGTCATTTTGTCCTTGTACTGTAGTATCATTCTGGGTGATGGCAGGATGCTACTCAGGGCTAGGGTCACACCTGCCTGGGCTACAAGATTGGACAGCTCCTCCATGTCTCTTTTGATGTAGTCCAGGGAGGTACTTCTCAGGTCATTCACACCAACATGGACAATGACAGAGTCATATTTGTACTTGTTGTGGAGTGAACTGAGTGCATGCGTTATGTGCAGATCCTGGCACCTGGCAGGCAGCTGACAGTAACTTTCTCCTTGTTTAGTTTGGTGAGTGGAACATCAGTGTGCCTGACTATAGAGTCACCTATGACTAGAGTGTTGGGTATGTTGTTATGCCTTATGGGCACACTGAGTTTGTGGGCTATGTGTCATTTGGGTTGCGTTGGGGGGTGGAGGTTGCTTGCGTTTCTGCTTTGGAGGTCCCTGTTGCTTGGGTAGATTTTTATTGAGAGCCGCCACGAATGTAGGTGTGCGTTTTTTTGTTTCTGTGTGTGTGTTTTGGTGGTGTAGGTTTTGAGGGACTATGTGATGAGTGTGGTGTGGTGCAAGTGTTTACCTTCTCCTCTTGACTCTCTAGTCCAGTCTTTGGATGAAGAGAGATTTGCTTCCAGTTTGGCTATATAAGTGCATCTCTCACAGGTTATAGTGTTGTGTGGTAGGAGGAGAAGGCTGTCTGTGTACATGAGGCAATTGCTGCATTGCCCCAAGATGCCCAGATTCATCAGGTAGACAGGAGAAAACACCGGGAGCTGACCCTTAGACATGCCTGGATAGGTACTTATTTATTAAGTACTAAAAACTGTTTTCTGCTAGACAAGTGAGGAAAGTTGAGTGCAGTAGTAATTTGTAGCTTATGTAGTGCTTACAATGAGTTCTGAACAAGTGCTGAGCTCAAAGAAATAGATTTGAGTGCTGAAACTGAAAAACTGGCTAGTTCTAAGAAGCAAAATTAAGCTAGAAGGCTTCCCTCAACACCGAAAGGCTTGGGGGCTCAGAAGCTTACAAACAGTCCTGGATACAGCAAATCTGTATCTGGACTAGACGACTTTCAGGAAAGGCAAGAAACAAGCTTAGAATTTTTTTTTTTTTTTTTTTTTTTTTAGATATCCCTGTTTGTCTCTTTCCAACCCCTTCTCCCCTGCAGGATGTATCCTTTAGAGAAACGGACACTTTAAAGATGGAACACTTTACTTTGGAGCACGTCTGATATAAAGGTCCAGATATAGTTTTCTTTGTGATTTTAAAGGAACCTAATCCACAGCATTTACTCCAATTTTTGAAGCGTTTAAATATGCCATTTGGCAGCCACCCTGGAACCAGATTCACAACTCTCGATCTCAAGAATATCATCTAGTTCTACAGTGTTCAGCAGTCCTGTAAATAACGTATTAAAAATAAAAAAACATACAACCTGCTATAATCTCTCTGATTGCTACTTTAGGTTCCAGTTTGTATCCAGACCCAGTGATCTGGACAAAATTTCCTTTTTGACCAGGGATGTCCAACTAGACAGAGTCCATTTCCCTTTTCTTTGGGAAATAAAATGTATAATGTCAGTTACATTGGGCTTCAGGGCAGTTAATTGCTAGATGCACATGAGTAAGTAGTTGGGCAGAATCCTTAGATAGCTGTAGGAGTTAGTTGGGGGAATTAAAAACGAAACCTTGAGGTTGCTCATCTCTCAACTTTTCCAGATATTTTATGAGGTGAAGAAATGTATAATAAAATGAAGGGGAGGTTGCCTTGGTTGACACAGCTTCTAGGGAGGCTACATTGGCATAATTCTTAAAAATTCATGCATGGCTGAGAATCCTGTCACTGCTAGAAAATGTTAAATGGATTTGCTAAAGGCTTTTGTTGTTAAACTTACTTGTCTTGAAATATAACTCAGATTAGAAAAAAATATAAGACAATAAAGAAGATTTATTATCTCCCTTTCCCAGCATATAAATGTAATTTTATTTTAAATCCTAAGCTTTTCTACATTTATTAGGGCAGAGGCCAGCTGGCCAGGAACAAGAAAGTGAAAAATAGAAATGAGAGTAAAGAAAAACAAGTTAGGTACATCTGCAGAAAATAGCCTTGTTGGTATCACTGATATCATCATGACTCGACCAGACCCTCCTCCTATACCTCTTCTGCTGCCACAGATCCATCCTCTTCAAGTCTAGGGTGCGTGCTAAGCTAGCTCAGGGACAACTGAGCAAGCAGGAATTTGGACAGCAGGTTCATCAACATAATGACTTCCATTCATTGTTATAAGATGGAGCTCAGAGCTACCTTACTTTTTATGGGGATGCTGTTTCTCTTTCCATAGAGTCAGATACATGTTGCGCTCCCTCTCTTCAAGAAACTATTGCTCCAGAAGGACCATTGTTGTAGTCCTTTAAGGAGAAATATCCAGTTTTTACTCAAAACCATTCCTGGGCCCCCAAAAATATAAGCCTTGGATGCCAGTCTTTGATATCTCAGGCTTTTCTCTCTTTTTGAAAGTACTGAACTTGACTGATTTCCTGCAGTATCTCGCCTCCGCCCCTCATTATGCCCAGGGATTTTCTAGTGATGCCATACCTAAAGCATGCATGCTTGCTTCTATATTCCATAATGCAAGATGTAGTGAAAATTTCTAAGTTTCAAGACAGCACTGTTATTTTCCGTTTACCTCATTGCTGTGTGCGTGCTGTATTGCACCCAGGTTATTCAAGTAATTGGCACCAGTAGTAGCCTACTTGAGGACTGGAGGGGGTACACTTTTATCCTTTTGTGGGTGGTTTGCTGCAACCATCCCTGATGGAACAGGAAATTCAGGAAAGCCTAACGATCACCAGAGGTTGCATTCAGAACCCATAGTTTTCTCTGTCTTTTCTGTTCGAGCCCGATCGTTGGCATAACAAGCATTTTTTAGAGACCACTTTAAGTAGGGAGGAATGCAAGGCTCATTTACCACTGAGAAAAACACATTCTTGGATAGGTTATTCTTTCTGCAGTTCCAGAAGTTATCTGTGGCAAAGAGGGATACTTCAGTTTTATGGTCTTCATTACTCTTATGCTACCTTTGGCAAAACTTTCTTTGAAGAAGATTGATTGATACCTGAAACCTCAGTGGTATCAACATGCCCACAACCCTGGACAGAACAATTCCAGTGCTTACTGTGTCTAGAAGAAATTTGCCTTGTGGGAGATCCAGATCCAGAAGAAGAAGAAGAAAGGTCTACCATTCATATCACCTGAATACAGTCAAACTGTAGTGACTGATACCTGAAACATGGCTTGATGCCTACCTGGGGAGCTTCTAATGATCAAAGCAAGTGGAACCAGTCTCAAATAAAATTCTCTGTCAACTTAAAATACATGTAAGTGATCATTTTAACACTCAGGACATTTAAAACCTTGTGCAAGGTGGGGTTGCTTTTGTCTGCTGTGGGTAGTACCAGAGTAATGTGGTACATAAAAGGAGAGGCACGTTTTTGTATAACCCCTTTACAGGTTAGTAATGCAAACCTGGGATTTGTCACTGCAAGTGGGCATGGAACGTTAAAGAGGTGTACATCCACTCTGCAATCAACTCATTTGCTGTGGTCTGTGCATGACTTTGTGTGGGAAGCACAAATGGCAAATGAGAAAGGTTGTGGTCAGATCTCTGATGGACAGATGGAGATTACCAGACATTGATCTCTGTGCCCCCCAACATACACACATCAACTTTCGAGGTACTACACCAGACAGTTACACTATAGTATAACTAGGGTGGGGCAAAGGGGGCAGCTGCCTCAGGTGCAGAGGGGCATGATTGAATGATCTCAGTTGGTCTTCAGTGCCAGTCTGCATTTAAATATCGGTATAGCATTTGCAGGCCAAACTGAAACACCAACACTCCATGTGCGTCATAAATGGTATCAGCTGCTTACTACAAATATATTAAACCTTTTGCTACAGTTTAAAAGGCCAAAGAATTTTGTTCTGCCCAATTCCAAGATGAAAAGTTGAGGGCAGTACCACTCACATTAGTATATGGAGAGCAGATGATTTCCTTAAAAAAAAAAAAAAAAAAAAGAGATGATTTTTGTCTGTGCATCCCCCACAGTAGAATGACCACTACAGATGGGCAGTGCACCTGGTTATCAGTAGGTGTCCCCAACGCTGCAGCCTCCTTCCCGTGAGGATGAACCAGGCTGTCTTTTGATGCTCAGGCCCTCCCAGTGCTTCCTCAGAAGTGTCTGATGCTAATCGAACATGGGTTGTCTGGGCTGTAGCCAGAGCTTTATCCTTCCAGACTCACCCACAAGTATGTGGTATAGAAGTGCTTCTTGGCAGGTAGGGCTGTACTGCAGTGACGCCTCTCTTAATTATTTACCACATGAGTTGTTATAATGTATTGGATCCTACTAAGTTGCAGTACTGCTGCAGTAGTCTCACCCTGTGGAAAGTTAGAACAGCTGTGTGAGCTATTGACTGTAACAGCAGAGTTTCCATCTTTTGGTTTAAGTTTTGTGGACTTGTTTTTCATTTGTAACCATTTGCCTTTAACTTTTGTTGTGTCAAGTGTCACTCGTCCCTCTTTCATATAGATGACGAACAGGCGGGGTAGTTCGTTTAAATGCTTTATTACATAGAAACACATCAGGGTGGATAGCAGCATTACAAAATATAAACAAACTGATTAACTGACAGACTATGCAGACATACATGCTTACATCTCTACAGCCAATTAAAAAATTGGAGCTAGGCTCGCACGTGCTCAGTATTTATACACTTTTGCCAGCCCTTGGAAAGCTTCATAAAGGCATACATACATATTGATCTACATACCCCCTCTTAAATAGATAGCCATTAATGAAATGACATTAGAATAAGACATGCAATAGTATAGACATTAGAAACAAATGCAATGTTCATGTCCAAGTTACCGTGTATCTGTAACATGGTCTGGAAATGCGACCTGATCTAGTGATACAGTAATCAGAAATGATTTTAGCAACAGGAACAGTTTTCAGTGAACAACTCCTATCAGGAACTTCGGGATTCATCTCAGGAACAGGGATATTTACTGAAACGTTTTCTGGAACTGGAATGCTGGACAACTCACTCTGAGATGGTCTTTCTTACAGGTTAAATGCTGTGGTGCAGCCTCTGACGTAATCAAATGTTTCTGATTCCGCCTAAACTCATACGATCTCTGCTCTAGACAAATACTCTTCATGACTCCAGTCCAATCATAACCTTTGCACATTTTCATTCTCAATCTCTCGCCTTCACGTAATGGATTGAGCAGTTTGCTGGGCTAAGCGCTTCTTTAACAGATGGGCTTTCACTGATCTGTTGTTCTTAGCTCTTGGAACCAATAAAGTTCTGCTGACTGATAATGTAGTTCTTGTTTGTCTCGAGAGAAGTCTGTAGGCTGGTGAATTAAGATATTTATCACAAAGAATATTTCTGAGATTCAAGAGATTCAGGAAAACATCACTGTTGTCTTGTTTTGACTTCTGTAGTAACAGTTTTGCATTTTGAGGGCGGCCACGGTGGTGCAGTGGTTAGCATTGCTGTCTCACAGCAAGAGGTTCTCCGGTTCGATCCTCGGCTGGGGTGCCTTCTGTGCGGAGTGTGCATGTCCTCCCTGTGGTCGCGTGGGTTTCCTCCGGGTGCTCCGGTTTCCTCCCACATCCCAAAGACATGCTGCAGGTGGATTGGACACTCTAAATTGGCCCTAGGTGTGCGTGTGAGTGTGCCTTCTGTGGAAGGTTGGGCGCCGGGCTGGCAACTCGACACCGTAAAACTCCACTGCCATTCAATGTGCGGACAAGGTGATCCGCTGTGGCGACCCCTAACCGGGAAAAAGCCGGAAGAAGAAGAAGTAACAGTTTTGCATTTTGAACTGCACATTCTGCCAAACCATTTGACTGTAGGTAATCAGGACTACTTGTAACATGAATTAAGTCCCACTCTTCAGTGAGTCTTTTGATTTGCTGGCTTGTAAACTGTGTACCATTGTCAGAAATAACTTTGTGTAGACTAGCATTAACTGCAAAAATGATGCTTCATCTTAGCAATGACAGTACTGGATGCTAGATTAGGAGGTAGGTCAATTTTGAACCAATTGGAATAGGAGTCTACTGACACCAAGTAATGCTGACCATTCCACTCAAAAATGTCAATGGCTACTGTCGACCAAGGTAGTTCAAGAATCTGGTCCAGCTGAAGTGTTTCCTTCTGTTGATGTGGCTTTGTAGCATTACATTAAAAAAAAAGATGAAGGTACTCTCTCAATCTTTTGTGACATAGCAAACCAAAATACTAGTCTTCTCACCCTTCTTTTGGTATAATCAGTTCCTGAGTAACCACGATGCAAGATAGTCATATACTCATGTTGCAAGGACTTTAGAACAATTAACTTTTGGACCATTCATGACGATACCATTGTCAGACAAAATCTCATCTCTGTAAGGAAAATAAGGCTGCACACTTCTTGAGGTAAACTATCTATTTATTATTATTTATTTATTTGCATTTGTTTACTGGGAAGGACCACTGGGCCAATAGGTACCTGTTTTCAATGGAGGCCTGAGAAGAAAAGCTCCACAAAGAACAATACAAACATAACAGTAGTTCAAGCATATCATCTATTGCACAAGGATACCCAGAAAAAAATTATTCTGTTGCATGTTGAAAGACTTCACTGGCTGAATTTATCCCAAATGGCATTTTCAAAAATCTGTACCTGCCAAACGGAGTACTGAACTGAAAATAGCAGTGAGGATTTCTTGTCAAGCAAAATTTGCTAAATGAACACACTGCATCTAAGACAGAAAAAAAAACAGTGGCATTTGGCATCATAGTTGTAACTTCTTCAACTGTGTGCATTGGATGATGAGGTCTTCTCAGTGCTTTGTTAAAATCTCGTGGATTGATACATATTCTGATATCATCTGAGCTTTTCTCATGAGCTACCACCATTGAAGATGCCCATTCAGTTGGTTTGTTTACTGGAGAACTCACACCATTGAAGATACCCATTCAGTTGGTTTGTCTACTGGACAAATCACACCTTCCTGCACCATTTTATTTAGCTTGGCTTTGACTCTGTTCTGCATACCAACTAGAACTTTCCGGGATGGCCTAACAACTGGGCTGAACCCTGGGTCTACCTTCATGGAATACACAACTGGAAGCTTGCCTAGAAAATATCAGCATAGGTAGAGAAAATATACTGGACAAAATTAGAAATAGTGGCCTTTCAAGCTAATATGATGGAATTCCTTATTAAATGAAAGCAGTCCCATTTTCAGACCGTCTCTGAGCCCTAATAATGGCTGTATGTCCTCTTGACCACATAAAATAAGTCGTAGCTTCTCCTACCAAAGTAACATGAAAGCATTACTGAGCCTTCAGTTTGAATCTCTTCACCACCATAAGCAACAAGCTTCACACACACTGCCAAATCAAGCTTCTTACCAGCACATACTTTAGCAAATGTTTCTGTTGACATAATATTGCACTTTGAACCTGTGTCAGCTTTGAGCTCTATGGGTTTTCCGTTTATCTGAACAGTACAAAATACTTCATCATTTGCCCATAAGTCTACTGCATTGACTTTCATGAAGCACCGACATACCATCAACATAAAAAGTAGGGCCACAACTTTCTAACTGATCAGCTTGTTTCTTTGAATGTTCTCTTCTATTGAAAGAGTATGTCCGTTTTGATTTGCAAAACCTTTTGAAATTATTCCACTTATTACATTTGTGACATTGCTGGCCAAAAACTAAACATTTTTTTCCTTTTAGACTCATGATTTCCACCATAATTACTACAGTTCGCAATAAAACTTGGTGGGGGCCCATTCTTTGAGTTTGCTTAGTCACTCTTGTGCTTCACTGAGACTGTGTAATTTCCGGAGTATGCTTTAGAACTTGCTAGAAAGCTCTGGGGTTTCTCAGGGACTGTTGCAGGGGTTGCAGTTGCTGCCATGTGCTTGGGCCTGTTTCTTTTAACAATGTGGTGCATACTATCCACATTGGCTTTAGAGGTTACTGGGCACATGCATCCCTCATTTGTAAGCATATTTGTGTGCTTTTCTCTGAGCTAATTTATCTGACAAATCTCAGTGGCCTTATTCAAAGTTAAATCACTGTCACAAAGCAAAATCTTTCTCGCAGCCTCATCAACTCATCCCTTAAAATCACCAAATCTGCACGTTTTAGCCTTGTTTCTGAAATCGGTTATATATGCTGCAAAAGTTTCAACCAGACTTTTGATCCCTTGCTTAAAATAAGTACTTTTCCATTGTAATATTCCTTTGGGGGTTATACATTTCTCTAAATTTGTTTCAAGCACTCGGGGTCTTCCCTTGACTCAGCTGATACCACAGTTTTCTCCCTTTCCTGCAAATACTGCAGGTGCATACATAAATGAACACTGTCTTTCTATGGCTTCTGACCCAGCTAAATTAAGCAGAATAAATGCCTTTGTACTGCCAACTTAATCAGAAAATGCAGCCTGAATGAAAATATCATACTCGTGCTCAAAACACTCTCCAGTTCTCTGCAGTATTACTGTCAAACACAAGTGGACTTGGTTTCCAAAATCCGTCTGCCATGCCAACAAATTATGCCTAAACACACTGTAATAGTATGGCCCTTGTAATTATATATGAACAAGTTGCTGTGTGTGCCTGTAACAACATTTAGATGCACAGTGAACTCTTCAAAATACTGTACTTTGTGAAATACACTTTGAAATGGCTGTATTTTGTGAAATAACTGTACTGCAATACTGCACAAACTTGCAGACACTTTATACACTTCAGATATCTTGAATAGCTGTGATTAATGCAAAAAAATAGTGCTTTGTGAAAAAATGTGGTCGTTTCCTTTATTTTATCCATTTTATGGGATTTGGACTGTATTTCAAACATTTTCCATAGTTATTTTGAATATTTCTATTAATATGTTGCAGTTTCAGACATTTTGTTTAATTAGAAATTCGTTTAGAGCTTCATTTCATATTTTCTGAATAAGAAATCATTTGAGCAAGTTTTAATAACCTGAAATTCGTTTCTGACCAGTTTTGAGAATTATATGTGGTGTTGGGATGATTCACTCTTGTATATTCCTCCAATCTTAACTGAAATGCCTCTTGATCTCGAATCTGGATCCAATTCTGGCACTATGTCGCTCGTCCCTCTTTAGTATAGATGAGGAACAGGCGGGGTAGTTTATTTACATGCTTTGTTACATAGAAACACATCAGGATGGATAGCAGCAGTACAAAATGTAATCAAACTGATTAACTGACAGACTATCCAGACATACATGCTTACATCTCAACAGCTAACTACAAAATGGCAGTCAGACTCGCACGTTTTAATTATTTATACAGTTGTGCAAGCCCCTGGAAAGCTTGTTAAAGGCATACATACATATTGATCTACATCAAGTATGCTTGCAGCATTAGTTATGAGTTACTGCTACTTTTATAAACTTCTGTAGTTTCTTAGAAAAAGCAAGTTTGGTGTGTAGAATGCTGGTTTTACAAACAAGTACACTCCTAACTGACACTGGATGAACAGCCTAGGCGACGAGAGTGCAAATCAGACCAATAAGCAATTGATGCCAGAAAGTAGAAAGCACATTTGTTTTAATTACACTCTGATGCGATAGAATGTTTACTTTGTAGAGCTGTACCATTGCGGAAACAAGTGTTCTTTTGCGCATTTTTAAAGCTTCTGTATGCCATGTTACTTGTCCTGTATAACTCGAGCGGGTGTACTGGTAAGGATCTCTGAGGAAGTCATGACTGACCAAGAAAAGAGGTTTAATTGGATGCAGTTCACCAGAACATGGGATGAAGAAATGTGCATCCTTGTTCTTAAATTTGCAGTGTTGTGTTCTTCCGGGTACTAGTTGAATTAGACTAAATAAATTAACGTTAGTTAATGCATTGAATGGTAAGCTATTCTTTCTGTATTGTCTAAATTTTAGGTCCTTTATTTTGTAATGTACTTTTGCCTTTGAAGGACATGAAGGCAAGTTAGTGTCATACAGGGGAATAATTTTCATTTTCAAGGCTGTCTTCCAAAATGCTAGGAGATGTAATGTGGCAGTTGATGTCAAGCCCCTGCAAAGCTGCCTTCAGTCCAGGTGGTATTTATTTTATCCCTTAATGCACAATTTTACAAAAACAATTACACTTAAAAGAAGAGTGTAGAACAGATCTTGCCAAAAAGAAAGCACACAGTCTGTTCCTTCTGTTGTGATTTATTGTGTTGTATACCTATTTCTATCTTAAATTACTATGTTGTATTTGCTGACCATAGAGCAACTCGGTGGTGATTGAAAAGATGTTCTTGTGACCCAGTTCACAGACTTGTAAATAAATGCATAAAATTCTTGGATGCTTTGTGAGATTTGTTTTGGGGTGACACAAATGTATTTTTTAACTGTATATTACAAAGGAAGGAAGATTGCCCTTAGCTCTACTCAGGATACCTGAACAGAGCAAGCAAAGGTGCAGGTTGACTTGAGAACTGTACTGATTTATCTTGCAAACTTTAGTCTGTGAAATAGGAACATTACCTGTTATTGACTCATTTAAAAAAAAAAAAAAGTGTGCATGCGCATGTTTATATATTTTTACACACACACACAAAACCACGTGAGTGTGCGGTCTGCACTCCAGGCTCTGTTTTACACTTTCCAGACACTTAAATGAAGTAAGTAGGTTGATAGTGTTCGAAATAAGATTTAGTTTTAAAAAAAAATGATGTTTGTGCAAACCAAATAATTCACCCCCCAAAAATGAGTTATTGCCTTCAGCATTGTCAAGTGCAGGAAATGCTGGCAGTGTAGCTTGTAAGCAACTATTTAGATATAGCAGAATAGTTTAGTCCGTCTGTCTGTATTCCCAGCAGCAGGACCGTCATTTGTGGCAAACTTATGGCAGGAGTGTTCACTTCCTGCAGCTCTGCAGAGGACAGATGGTTGGACAAGTGTCAGTGAAGCTGAATGTTAGTTTCATCTGTTTACCTTGTAGGTGTCTTTAGCTTCCTGAATGTATTATTAATGCACCAAATGATATTGCCTGTCCCAGCGGCCAGCTCATCCTTCACACACTCTCCAGTATAGCAATATGGATTGATATAAATCTTGCTGCTGGAGGCATTTGCTCACGCTTCCCTGGATGTTGCTTGCGTGGTTGTCTGGGCCTTCTTTTGATTCAGCGAGTTTTAATTTATTTAGTAGCAAGAATGCAATCTTCACTGGAAGTAAATCTTAAAATGTCATATGTGAACATCTTAAAATAGTTTGCAAGCAAATTACAGTTCAGGTGCAGTGTTTGAATGTTTTTATTCCTGTGTCAATGTATACTGATTTATTCTGGCTAAACTTTTGTATCTGCTTGCACATATATGCATTTATATAGGCGCACAATTTGTCCGTTATTGGTATTGCTGTTTTAGATTCTTTTCTGGATATCTTTTCTAGGATTCGCATTCTTTGCTGTGGACAGTTTTTGTATTCTGATATTTTTGTTAACAGTTAGTTCATTGTTAGTCTCCTTAGTTCATTGTCAGTCTCCTTTCCCAATTTCCTTGTGTTTCAGCAGTTCCATTCTTTTATTTGTGTTAATGATAATTGTTTTCCCCTTGTCTTCACTTCTTCTTCAAGATCAAATTTTTTTTTTACTGCCTTTGGGTAGCACTGTTAACTGTCATAAGCATTCCATAAAGACGTCCCTTTAGTGGTTCAGCTGTGTTGAATTTCAGTACCCATGGTTTTGGATGCCTAGACATTGTTGTATTTTTACTGTGAAGTTAGGTATTCATCATCTTCTTCTTCTTTCGGCTTTTCCCGGTTAAAGGTCGCCACAGTGGATCACCTGTCCGCCCATGATTGGTAGTGGAGTTTTACGGTGTCGAGTTGCCAGCCCGGCGCCCAACTTTCCATTGAAGGCACACACTCACACCTAGGGCCAATTTGGAGTGTCCAATCCACCTACAACATGTCTTTGTGATGTGGGAGGAAACCGGAGCACCCGGAGGAAACCCATGCGACCACAGGGAGGACATGCAGACTCTGCACAGAAGGCATCCCAGCCAAGGATCGAACCAGAGAACCTCTTGCTGTAAGGCAACAATGGTAACCACTGCTCCACCGTGGCCGCCGAAGTTAGGTATTCTTCATATGGATGATTATTGCAATAGTAACCTTGGGAGCTCAGTTGTACACGAGATCTGATGTCTGGCTTCAGTTCCAAAACTCTGTACTCTACCCAGCCAGGCTAACTCTTCCTTATCCCCCTAGGGCTGTTGCTGTGCTCTTGGTGCAAGTTAGAGCCAACCTGTGCTGTAGTCATTACTTTCTAATGCCCAGGAACCACCGACATGACAGTCCCTAAACTTGCCATATGTAGACACCCTATCCCCCCCTTAAGGTTCAGTTGCCCTGCAGGGCATCATAACTGATTTGCTGTCCATCCACAGCCTGCCCTCATTTTTGTTAGGCCAGACATACCTGAAAAAAATTATTCTGTAGAGTAGGATGAGTAGAGAGTGCAGCTAGTTTGATGGTAAAGGTGAATTGGTACCTGCCCCCATACTTATGATGCCCAGAAATGGGGATGAAGATTTTGAACTTTACTGCAGCATTGATGCTACTCACATATCTGCTGTTCTAGTAAATTACTCCATAGTGCCGTTTTCTTCATATGGATCACTGTTGAGAGGAGTTGCAAATGTCATGTAACATAGGGGTGTTAACTAGTTTCTGTCTGGCAGAATACAGGAAGCCCTGTAGAACAGCTGTTAACACTGCAGCAGTGATCTTATTTGATATTTACTGGTATGCTAACTTCTTTACCTAGTTGGTTAGTGGTTTCTTGAGCTCAGATTGCTACTCTGTTTTGAATCTGCAGTCTTTTCTATCCTTATTTCAACTTAAAAATCTTATTGCCTCACAAATGAGTTCCAGGTTGAGCTGAGGCTTACCTGCACAAGCATCACAAGTCACCTTGCTTGCCAGTTTGTTTTTGCATTATTTGGATTTTCTGGATTCGGGATATGTGGCTGGGATCAGAACGGTTAAGAATGCATAATGACACCTCAGCTTATATGGAACTGGTCTGTTACAATTGCTGTATTACTGATGGAAGAGAGGGATGCTGTAATGGAGAACAGAGACCATCCATATGCAAACAAGGATTGCTTTTATGTCGATTAAGAGGAGGAAGGTGGTGAATGCAGTCATCTTCACATGTTCTTTACTAACATGTGTAAGGAATTAAAAGTTCTCCTGTTCTTCAGCTGAAATCTGAGTCATACAAGACGGATGGATTTATTCCCCCATACAGTGGATTGTTTTCATATGCACTCACACCCTTTACAGGTAGTTTGAATTATGAATTTTCTGCTTCATTTCTCTTACTCTGGACACTTCTCCTTGCCAGTGCCAGCGTGCAGGGAGTTGTGTGTGTGGTGACCCTTAGTAATCGCGGAAGGATAAATGACACTTGAAGTGTTGGGGGGGCAGCAGTGACTTGAAAGTACTGTCTGGAAGGAGAGGCTAAAAAGAGAAACAAAAAAAATTGTACATGTTCGCTGGTTATTAGCTGTTATATTGCACTGTAGCCTCCCTTCTGTAGTGGGTTCTGTTTCCTGTCAGTGCGTCATTGCAGCCTTTGTACTTTAGGCTGTTTTTGTGGCTAAGGAGACCTTTTGAAGGTTTTTTTCAAAACTGAACACAGTAAATTAGTTATTGTGTGAAGGTGTATTGGCAGTTTTTGCAAATGGATACAGCAGTTTGGTGTCTTGCATATCTTCTGCTTTAGAAATGTTGGTAATTTAATTTTCACTTCCCCTGTTTTTTATACACTGTCTACCATTCAGCAGTAACTTTACTAAATTTGAATCTTTTGGCTATCCTGATTTTATTATGTAGAAGCCATGTTGTGTGCACTTGTATAAACTTCAGCATTTTTCTGTAAACTATTTTTCTATATTCGTAATCACAGCTTGATATATGACCTTTAACAGAAGTGTCCCTTAATAACCACTTTCCTGTTTTTTTTAACTTCCTTGTCTTTGCGTCTGGCAGAATGTCATTTGAAAAGATAACCAGTTGTCATACAGAGGATGAGAGTGAAGAGCTGTTTTACTGTTTGTCTTATTTGTTTTGGTTTTGGTTAATTGGTAAATGATGGATTCAGGTTGATTGTATTGTAAGGACCAGTGGTAGATTAACCACAAACACAAAACAGGCTGTTGCATAAAGAAAAATGGCAAAGTGACGCACTTGGAAAAGCCCCCCTTTGAACAGGCTGACAGAAGAATTTATGAATCTCTGAATACTTGAGATATAAAAATTCAGTGCTTTAAGTGTTTCAGTATGCTTTAAACCCTGGCATGTGGATAAGGACATGATGATGTAGGCATTGCTGAAGGAAGACGTGGATAAATATATGAATAAGCAGGATGAACAAAAAAGCCAACCTTTTAATAATTGCTTAAAAGAAGCATTTCCAAGAGTTTGTACACTGTCAGAATGTCACTAGTCTCAAAAATTACCTCCAAACCAAAGGGTAAAAAGGTCACACAGACAAAGCTGTTATTACTCATAAAGACGTAAAAAGTAAAAGTTCATGGACATTCAGAAGCCAAGTAGCTGAAACACTAGTACTTCCTTAAGGTAATATTTATATACCTCATGGGCCTCTAGTGCAGGAAATTTAAGGTATTGTAGAGTGAAGACTAGCTAGACTTTCTTGTAGTTTTTACCTAATAAATTGAGGACACAGACTTTTAACTCATTTGAGAACTTGCATAACTGCTGCATTTAAATAAGAAATAGAATTATTAGGCTCCAGTTGTTACATCGGTGTCTGACATATGCCAACACTGTACCTTGCCTGCATTACGTTAAAAAGGCATGCCCCTTGCATTTTTAGAGTAGTATCCCATAGAATTGCTGAGTATTGCTAAGGGACTGAAGTCCTGGCCTTTGCAGATAGTACTGTAGCATTCACAATAAGGAAGACTGCAGTTAACACAGACAGCACTTGCTTGTACCGTTCATTAAAGTTTAAAAGAAGTCCGAGTGCCTCTGCTGTTGTAGGAAGCCCAGTTAACAGCACTGCATAGCTCTAATACTATGCAGACAATGAAAAACTCTCTTCATTCTTAGTCGTTTATCGGTTGCTGTAATGAAGCTGTTACATAGTCACTTGGTAGATCTCCTGGAATTATAGCTGTTGTTAGGTCAAATGGCATCCACTGCAAACAGAGGAGGTCAGGACCACAAAAAAGATAGTCCCCAGAGTTAAAGATTATAGATGAGTTATTTTTTGGCGTAACAACACCGCTGCTGCCTTTGCTAAAACACCCTTCAGAAACTGTAGCATAGCACTATATTAGCTCTTTGCTGTAGTTCCTAACATACACACTGTGACATATGCATGCATATGCACTCTACAGGCATGCATGCAGATATTCCAGCCACTGGCAATAATGCCCTTCTAGCCTGCCACTATACCAAAACAGTTATTCCCATAATAAGAGTCTAGGTTGTTAAAAATATTTAAACTAATGCTTGCTTTAATGTGATTTGCTAACCCATTCCATGTTTGAGCTACTTTCTCAAAGAACCAGTTAGTACACAGCTCATTTCCTCTATAATCTTCTACATAGGTTGTCTGATGATTCTGTGCTACTCTTTTGATAACCTCAAACATTACCATTGGTAGTTGTCTCTAAGTGCCCTCTGTACCTGAATAAAGTCTGCTCTTAAATGTTTGTATGAGACATTATACAAGGTCAGGTATTTTAGTCTTTCGTAATAACTTAAATTTTCATCTCCATGGATGCTGTACTTATTAGGTTTCTATATTCTTATTCCTTACTCGGGTTTAGGCCTACAGTAACTAACAAACAGTGATTATATCTTTTCTGATTTCCTAGACTTTGTAAACCTTTTTGCACAACCTATAGTTCTGTAATTATTAGCCAGTTGTTTGATATGATTAGAAAAACTCAAAGCTCTCTTTGCCCATTTGTCTACGTCCTTAAATGAATCTATTGTTTCAATCTCTGTGTGCTGTGTTAAGTATTCAACTTCTACTCTGTCTTCCAAATCTCATACATGCAGTTTTTGATGTATTAATTAGTGTATTATTTTCCTGTATCCAAATGCTCGATTTAGCCTTTTGCAGGCGTGCTCTTTCCGTAACACATGTAATCAGTTTACCCATTTTCAAGTCATCTGCATACAGATTGTTGAATACCTCAGATGAAAAAGCTCTAAAGATACAGCCTTAACAGACACTACTTGAAGTCATTTAAGCAGTAGCAGTCTTATTTACTGCTGCTGATCGAGTGTTGACCGGTACTACTAGCAGCCTTCAGGAACTGACTGGCAATCATGCTAAGCAGCACTGGTAACACCACTGATTTACAAGATCCAGTTTGTTCAGTGCCAATCCCAGCCTGTAACAGTTTGTGCCAGGGTGCGCCACGCTTCTCCCCACCATAGCTACTGTTCTGGGTGTTTACATCACCTTCTGTCTGATACCCAGAATTACATAAGAATAATTTGATTGTAGGTATAGCCACTGCTCTACTAAATATGACATACTATCTTGAGTAGAGCTGGCAGCTGATGGACCCTGGAAACGGTCTTTTTTGGTTTTGTCTGAAGCTTTCAGTTTTTTAAGCAACTTGTAGTTGATAATTTTTCACTTTGCTTGGAATTTAAAATACATTATTAATCCAAGTTGTGGACTGTGTGAAAAGTAGGATACTTTGCAACAGATGGCACCCTGCTGTATTTTATCTCCCATGCTTATCTCTTTAGCTGTTTGTTACAGAGGTCACCTTGGACAAACTGTTTTGGTTGATGCATGGTACTATTGCGTTCCTGGTTGTTCCCTATGCAGTTTGCCAAAGATACTGTGCTCCTGTCCACAAAGCATACATCTATCAGCTTTCCAAACAACCTTCAAACTAGTAATGCATTCCAGTAAAACAGTGGGTTTTAAGTAGAGACCTAATCCTAAATGCTGAAAACATTAAGTCAAACCTGTAAGATCTATAAATTTTCCCTTCCTTTGGAAATTTTAATATGCCTATAAGTAAGACTAGGCACTTCAATTGTATGTATGTATATATATGTATATATATATGTGTGTGTGTGTGTGTGTGTGTGTGTGTGTGTGTGTGTGTGTGGTGTGGTAGGTTGTGTACGTACGCGCGTGTGTGCGTTTACACTGCATGTGATGGTAGTGCAGTTTTATCAAGTGGATGTGATTTGAATGTAATCAGTCAAATAACATTTGCATCTTTGTGGACTGCATTAGTAGAGCGCTGACAGTGGTGGGAATGAATAGAGCCTGGGTGAGGTATTTTACTTTTCCCCAGTATTGTGCTATTAGTGTATTTAAGTTAGTTGTGATGTGGGGGGTGCAAGTGGCTTGCTGCCTGGAAAAAAAGAGGGAACAACATAAATACTTCTTGTTTTTGGTAATTCCATGTTTTTACCTTTACATCAGTAGGTGGAGTTTGCAAAAGTTTCTTTTTGATGTATGTCTGTGTATCTTTATACATGTAAAAAAAAAAAAAAAAATATATATATATATATATATATATATATATATATATATATATATATATACACACACACACACACACATAGATATAGATATATATATCATCATCATCTTCTTTCGGCTGTTGCCGTTAGGGGTCGCCACAGCGGATCACCTGTTTCCATTTCTTCCTGTCCTCTGCATCTTGCTCTGTCACACCCAACCACCTGCATGTCCTCTCTCACCACATCCATAAACCTCATCTTAGGCCTTCCTCTTCCTGTTACCTGGTAGCTTCATCCTTAGTATCTTTTTACCAATATACTCAGCATCCCTCCTCAGCACATGTCCAAACCAACGTAATCTTGCGCCTCTGGCTTTGTCTCCAAACCTTCCAACCTGGGCTGACCCTCTAATATACTTATTCCTAATCCTGTCCACCCTCGTCACACCCAGTGCAAATCTTAACATCTTTAACTCTGCCACATCCAGCTCAAACTCCTGCCTTTTTGTCAGTGCCACTGTCTCCAACCCATATAACATAGCTGGTCTCACTACCCTCTTGTAGACCTTCCCTTTCACTCTTACAGGTACTCGTCTGTCACAAATCACTCCTGACACTCTTCTCCACCAACTCCATCCTGCCCGTACTCTCTTCTTCACCTCTCTTCCACACTCACCTTTACTCTGAACTATTGACCCCAAGAATTTAAACTCATCCACCTTCGCCAGCTCTACTCCCTGCATCCTCACCATTCCTCTATCCTCCCTCTCATTCACACATATTCTGTCTTAGTCCTGCTGACCTTCATTCCTCTTCTCTGTAGAGCATATCTCCATCTCTCCAGGGTCTCCTCCACCTGTTCCCTACTCACACTACAGATCACAATGTCATCTGCAAACATCATAGTCCACGGGTCTCCTGTCTGATCTCGTCTGTCAACCTGTCCATCACCATTGCAAATAAGAAAGGTCTCAGAGCAGATCCTTGATGTAACCCCACCTCCACCTTAAACGCATCCATCACTCCCACAGCAGACCTCACCGTTGTCACACTACCCTCGTACATATCCTGTACCACTCTTACATACTTCTCTGACACTCCTGACTTCCTCATACAATACCACAACTCCTCTCTAGGCATATATGTATAAATATACACACACACACACACACACACACACACACACACACACACGTGTATGTTTGTGTGTGTGTGTGTGTGTGTGTGTATATATATATATATATATATATAATACATATGTACATACACAAATGCATTTGCATATCTACATGATTGTCTCTTCATTGAGCGATCTGTCAGAATAGCGAAAACAAAAAGAATGATTTTTGTAGATTAAATCTAGAAAGACTAAACTGGAAAAAAAATACTAAAAACAATATTTATTGCAGTGGGCAAGCCCTCCTACACTCCATACACCCTGTACATATTATGTATGCCAGTTGTGAGACTGCACAACAGAGAGTTAAGGGCAAATTCCCAGACCCGACTGCTGCATGATCTCACACAGAAAGCAGTCAAAAGGCTGAAAAGAACCTTGTAAGAGCATTCGCTCGTGCACATAAGTACACAGACACACGCATCACAAACACATTTACAAGCAAATAAACTGGGATGTTTGATATTGTCATTACCAAGGTAGACATCTGTTTCACTAGTCTTAATGCTTAAACTTGCCATTATGTCATGTCCCTCTGCCCAAGAAGACTGTACCGAGGCTTTCAGCACAGCTGGAGCAAAGCCACCTTTAGCAGTTAAACTGTGTACCACGCCTCAGGCTCATTGCTGCTAAAACATTGTTAGTTTTTAGTGTTTTCTACAGAACAAAAATAGTGAGGAGATAAGAGGGCTACTTTGCATGTCAGAGGCTAAAAGGTTTTAAATACCTCTTAATACAATAACCTGGACCCCAGATGTGTCATCCCAGTCATGTTTACCCAAGGATTTTTTCATAGTGTACATATTTTGATAAATTTAGCTTCTGACATGCAAAATAAACCCACTTGTCTTCTTGCCCTTTTTGTTCCATATAAACACTATCCATGTCTTACTGCACTGTATGTTTTATAGTCATTATATCCCTGACTAAAAATATTGATCTTTGTTGTGTCACTCTATTGACTTACTTTCTGTTGTTAACAGAATACTGACTGTTGCTTGTGGCATTAATAAACACTACATTTGTAATTAACCTTATGCTTGGATCTGTGTCACTCTACTGAATTACAGATTTTTGAGCCTTGTTTAATCACAGGCAGAGTAGCAAAACCACTGCCTATCTTGATGTAATTCACCAATCATGCTTAATCTGCATTGAATGTAAAATTGCAAGGTAGCAGCTGCTTTTACCCTAAGTTGGAGTGACCTTGAGAAGTAGATAGGTGCAGGGCTATGGTCATTTGCCCGCTAGAGTGGGGTGTGATAATTTCAATTTAAGAAACTTGACTTCTCTTGTATAACCCACCATATTGCTATATTCTAATGTCATAATGTCTTTGTATTTCTGATCACTAGTGTTTTCTGTTTCCTTGACTGTTACGTTGTTTCTTGTCCAAGAATTTCTCTCCACAGATCTGTATCTTGATGGTGAAGGTCACCTGAATGTGTGAGAATGTAACCAGTGGTTAGAAATTGCTAAAATGGTATAGTGAGAGGTAGCACTAGTTGTAAAATGACATACATACGTATGAGACTCGGTAATGTTGCATACATTTATATGACTGCTACTGATCCATAGTAATGGGGCTGGGGTAGTATTTTCAGCAGGTGATTAACGTGTACTATGTGGCAGATTTTATCTGAATTTAGTGAAGCACTGTAGCTGTGGCTGTAACTCAAGGATCTTTCAAGACAGTGGAATGTTGCCATTGAGCTGGAGATCTGACAGAATGGTGGGGTCTATATTATATTCTCGAAAGCCGACAATGTCGAATCTGACGTTGTCGACACGAGAATATTGAACGCTCAGAATCTCGAGTGTGTAAATGGAAATCTCTGTAAGGGGAGATTTCCATTTACTGCAATGTAGTGCAGTCTCGTAGTTGGTATATTTAAGTAGCGGGGGGTGTGGGGGTGCAGTGGTGCTTTCCACCCTGCTTAAACCTATTAGGGTACTTTTTTCTTTTTGTCTTTTTATAAGGTCGATGTTTGAAGACATCAGCCATATGGTGTCGACCATATGTTCGATGTTTTCAAACGTTGATCTTATAATATAGACCCATGGTGGAGTCTATATTATATTCTCGAAAGCCAACAATGTCGAATCTGACATTGTCAACACGAGAATATTGAACGCTCAGAATCTCGAGCATGTAAACGGAAATCTCCGTAAGGGGAGATTTCCGTTTACTGCAATGTAGTGCGGTCTTAGAGTTGGTATATTTAAGTAGCAGGGGGTGTTTGGGCACAGCCCCCCACTTGGGGGGGTGCAGGGTGGCTTGCCCCCTTCTTAAACCTGTTAGGCTACTTTTTTCTTTTCTTTCTTTTTTTTTTTTTGTCTTTTTATAAGACGATGTTTGTAGACATCGACCATATGGTGTCAACCATATGTTGTTCGATGTTTTCAAACATCGATCTTATAATATAGACCCGAATGGTGACAGCTTGCATAGATGGTCAGGACCAGGTGTGGTGGTAATATGGTAGTACTATGTAACTGTTTGGAAAGGTAGCTTTGTTGGTGGATGTGTATCAAGGGAATAATCCCTAGCTTGTCCTTGGAAGGCTTTGTTTGTGCTGCGAAGTAATGTTAAAGGGAAGGAACTGTAGAGAACAGAACGACTCATTCCTCAGGGAAAACACTTGCTCAGTGTCCATTCCATTGGCTCTGTGTATAGATAAGGTAGGTAATTAGTGTTGCTGAAATATACATACCTTCAGTCTTTTTATGACCAAAAGGTCCGTTGTCATTGACCAAGCTTCTGACTCTTAGAAAGTCATTGATCACATTCTGGCTAGTGAAAATGATACTGAAACTATACTGACACAGGATCTGTTCAGTTCATTGATATCAGGTCGCCACCATGGAGGAGTAGTACAAGCGGTTTCTTGGTAGCTGGGGCAAGGGAGTAGGCAAGGATGGATGACAGAGTAAGGGAAACAGTTCAAGGTAGTCAGTCTTAACAGTCTGCAGTTGTATTGTTTGGTGTGTAACCAGCTAAGTAGGTTAGTGACCATGTTTAGCACAGTATGTTTTCCAGGAGGGCATAATAAAGTAAGATCACTTAAATGCTTTGGATAGATTATTTCAAGATGGAGGACAAACTGAGAAATGATGCAGACAAGTGCTGTGCTTGATGTAAGCTGTCCCTGGAACGCTAATTCCACCTAATACGCGGCTTCTCAGCGCTTCTGTGGATCACTAGTGATATCTGCATTGCTTACTGTACTTATTTCCTTGTTTCACTTGAAAGAAAGTTACTGTTTGTCGTTTTTGCATTTAGTTACTTGTAACACATTGCACTCAAGTTACCTGGCACTTGCTCACTAAAGCAATTATATAAGTCAGCACTAAAAATTAAAAGCACTACACCCTCACTCCCCACTGGCCCTTGTTTTCAATTATTAAGGAATTCCCAATATTATTCTAGCATGTCCAAAGGTCAGTTGTCAATCTCCTCTCCGGTCCAGCTGGTGAATCTGGGAATCTTGAGGCAATGTTATAACTGCCTCATGTACACAGACAACCCTCTCCTCCTCCCACATAACACAAATACTTGCGAGAGATACAGCTATTTAGCCAAATTGGAGGCTGAGCTCTCTCAACTCAGGACTGGCAAGACCAGACAGGAGGAGAAGGCAATTACACACACCACAAAACCAGCCTCACATAATGCTATCACACCACTGAATCAAACACATAAACACACAAAGACATACTCGGAGGCTCTGAGTGAAAATTTACCTAAACAGCGGAGGCCTCCAAAGCAGACACCCAAACAATTGCTACCTCAAGACACCCCACAAGCAACACATAAACCACAAAATCAGTGTGCAAAGCAGTCACAGTCCTTAAGGCCAAATACAACACCAAACATACTTGTCATAGGTGACTCCATAGTCAGACACACTGACGTCCCACTCACCAGGCTGAACAAGGAGAGGGTCACAGTAAGCTGCCTATCGGGCGCTAGAATCCACCACATAAGACAAGCACTCGGGTCACTCCACGGCAAGTACAAATATGACACAGTCATTGTCCATGCTGGTGTGAATGACCTGAGACGTACCTCCCTGGACTACATGAAAAGAGACATAGAGGAGCTCTCTGATTATGTAGCCCAGGCAGGTATGACCCTGACCCTGAGCAGTATCCTTCCTTCACCAAGAATGATGCCACAATATAGAGACAAGATGATCAGCTTTAATAATTGGCTTAATGTCAGGTGTCATTCAAAGGGGATCCAGTGTCTGTCTGCCTGGGATGACATGCTTGACAAGCCACGCTGCTTCGCAAGGGACGGGTTGCACCTGTCACCCTGGGATTCGGATATTGGCTAAGGCTCTTGCCACCCCATAGTGCCTTTTTTAGGCAAGGCTCAAATTCTAAACCTACCACCCTAGAAAACAAAAATGGGAAGAAACTGAGGGTAATGCTGCTCAATGCCAGAAGTCTAAATCTCAAAATGCACGCACTCAAGGCCCTTCTCAGTATGGAGAACATCGATGTCTGTGCTGTAACTGAAACCTGGTTCAAGGCTCCTGAGAGCACCCCGGCACTATTAGGTTTTACCTCATATCATGCGTTCCGGCCCCAAAACCCGGACCACACCACAAAAGGAGGGGGTGTATCCATATTCATAAAGGATACCCCACACCTCCAAGTTGGTGGCAACGCACGAAGCTTCGGAAACCATCCAGGTGCAACTAACCATAGGCAAAACTGCTCTACAAATTGTAGCATGCTACATGCCACCCTCTCAAACTCAGGAACCCCACACAGCCTTCCTGAAGACACTGGAGGGTATAAATGCAGCTCCAAACACCATCATATTGGGTGACTTCAACTACCCAAATATAGACTGGGAACATTACTCAAGCCGTAACTTTCTAGCCCAACGGTTCCTGGAGTTCATAAATTCAAATGCCATGGAACAGCTAGTCACTGTTCCCACGAGAGGAGAAAATATACTAGATCTCATTATCACAAACATGGGGACAAAATGCTTCACACCGGAAGTATATCTCTCATTGGTGAGATCTGATCATAAACTAATCTCACTGGAAATCCCGGCCACACCCCAAACAAAAAAGACCACAGTGAAGAACTTCTCTAAAGCAAACTTCACACTACTCAAGACTGGTGTGGTATCCTTCAAGGCCCCTGAGCCAGTGGAAACCACAACCCAAGCTGCGGAAGCCCTTACAAATGCCTTCTATGAACACCTCCAGGACTGCATGGATCAGGCAATCCCAAATAAAACCAAGACCCTTTCCACAAAGGGCAAACGTCCAGTCTGGTGGACCCCAGCCATTAACAAACTTTACAATAAGAGGAGAAAGCTATTACATGATAGAACAAAATCCATAAAAGGGAAGTCACCCCTGATCATTATTAGTAAAAAAATACGAGCACTCATAAAATCAACTAAGGCCAATTTTGAGAGAAAAATTGCCATGGATTCAAAGCACAATCATAAGGCCTTTTTCAGCTATGTTAGGACCCTGGGTGGAAACTCCCAGATATGCTCAGAATTAGTCCAAAATGATACAAAAATCACTGAACCCACAAACATTGCCAACATACTGGCAGACAGGTTCAGTGCAAACTTCACCCCCCTCCCCTAAAGGAGAGATAACTATCCCAGCAGAGTGTAGCCTCCCAGACATCTCAAATGCGCAGGTGAAAGCTGCTCTCTCTAAAGCTAAAAACACAGCATCAATGGGACCGGATGGTGTCCCCGGCTGTGTGCTACACGAGCTAAATGAGGAAGTAAACCCGCACATAAGGCAGCTGTTTAATCTCAGCCTTACCACAGGATACATGCCCAAGGAGTGGCGTACGGCAACTGTGGTCCCACTCCACAAAGGCGGTGCCTCTACGGACCCTGGTAATTACCGCCCCATAAGCTTAACAAGTCTAGTCTGCAAAGCTATGGAGAGGATCATAATGGAGCTCATAAACAAAGATATAGGGACTTGCAGACATTGGACCCGACCCAGTTTGGCTTCATCAAGGGCCGATCATGCCTTTTGAACTTGGTCGACTTCTCTGAAACAGTCACCACGGCCATTGCTGAGCGAAAGGCAGTCCATACCGCCTACCTTGACCTTGCAAGGCTTTCAACACAATACCCCACTCGGGTATTGTAGAAAAACTTACCAGCTTAAATGTAAACCCATATGTCACAAGATGGGTTGCAAACTGGCTTAAGGACAGAACCCACAGGATTAGAGTTGCTGGCGCTATGTCAGACTCCAAGCCGGTCACAAGTGGTGTCCCACAGGGCTCGGTCCTTGGCCCCTATTGTTCGGCATTTACTTCTCAGAAGTACAGGCCAACATGGGAGGACTTTGGCTGACAAAGTTTGCAGACGACTGCAAACTGGGCGCCATAGTGGAAAGTGCATCGGACACGGATATCCTTCAGAAGGGACTCACAGAAACAGAGAGCTGGTGCCAGAGCCATGGCCTGAAGTTAAACGCCAAAAAATGTATAGTCATACCCTTCGGGAAAAACAAGGTAACCCCAAGCTACCATATAGGTGGCAATCCACTAAGCACAGAAGAGGTTATCAGGGACCTGGGGACCCAGGTTGACAGTGGCCTTTCTTTTGACACTCACATTGCTAAAGTGGTTAGAAAGACCTTCTACATTGCCCACCTGATCATGAAGGGATTCACATCCAGATCTAGTGAGGTCATTGTTCCCCTGTACTCTTCTTATCAGACCAATGATCGAGTACAATGCCCCATTCGGGATGTATCTCACCCGACATCTGCAGCAATTGGAGAGACCCCAAAAGTTCCTCACCAAAAGGATAAAGGGACTCCAGAATCTGTCATATGCTGCCAGATTGAAGAAACTCCAGCTCTATTCAGTCGCATACCGTCTGCTCAGAGGTGACATGTGCCTGACATACAAGGCCATGTCCAACCCGGAATTAATGGACATGCTCCACCTCAAAAAATCCAAATCCACGAAAACCACTAGAGCAAGCGACTTAAACCTTAGCATGGGTATAAATAGGACGTGCTGGAGGGATAGATTTATCACTCAGAGACTCCCTATGCTGTGGAATAAAATCCCGGTCCATGTGAGGCAGAGCACCTCGTTGGCTCTGTTCAAGAGAAATCCTGACCTTTGGATGGGAGATTGTAGGTTTACCCCGGGAATCATCTCTGTGTCACTGCTGGACAGAGGCACAACAAACTAATGGGCACAGTATTTTTTCATATAAGGGGTGGCGTAAGCCACAAAACTTTGGGCTAGGCTTATAAATGCCTTGGGGCAGATGGCCTAGTATAAACCTATGAACCTATTCTAAAACCTGTACTTCACACACCTTCTCTAAAAGAAGAGGAACCAGGCATTTTTTTTATGGCTACTAATCCAGAAAGTCCCATGGTTTTCATCAGCACGACATTCTTTAGATTTCTTTCTTGCTGCATCTCCAGGGGAATCTGAAGCATTTCTTTTACTATCACTTGTGGTCATCAGCTTAACAGTATTCCCTTCAAGATGTGAATACTGTGGATAATTTGTGAGTTCAGACACTAGAATCTAAAAACCCAGCACAACCAGCCAAAGTATTGTTTGCCTAGACATACAGTAGCTCTTTTACCTTGCTTTCTATTACTTAGGAAACAGATATAACCTACTTGCCCCTGGAATGGTTGGAGATAGTAGAAGACACTCATTCATCAAGCTGGTATTCGTAGTAGCTGTCCTTCAGTGTTGTTTGGAATTCGTCTTTTTCAGTGGGAATGGTCAGGTCTGAAGTAAAATTCCCATGAAAACTAGTTATCTCAAGTATAAAAGCTTAAATGAAGAAAGTAAAGCACAGAAGCCTGTTCTTTTTCACGTTGTTCTTTATTAGAAGTGGATGAATGCTATCTTACAAAACAAATTGACTGTAGCAACCTGTATTTATTGCAGACATGTAGGGACATGTTCATCACTGGGCCGTCTCTTTTTGGAGGAAGGCCTGAGAAGTTGGCCATCTGAGTAATCATGCCTTGCTTTTAAAACTTTGACTTTCATTTGAAAAAAAAAAAAAAAAAAAACTTTTGGTCCCCAGCAAAAAAATAAATAAATAAATAAATAAAAAGCCAAAACAAAAACATGACTTGTCAGTTGTAAAACACTAACACATGGACTATCAGTTTTTATTCCAAAACAATTGCACGAGAATAAAGCACAAACAGACCTTGAAGTAATGCAAATACAAATGAATATAAGGATACGAAGTTTGAACAAATCGGCTTCCATGTTAACAAGAGAAATATGAATCTTTGCTAGGAGGCACAAACACATGCATTATTGTCACACACTAGCACACCTGGCAAATCCAAGTGGCTGACCATCTCACGCATGAAAAAATCATTGATCTGAAGTAGTTAACTTCATTTTATCTTCAACCTGTGGGTATTCAGATCCATATCAGATCCGAGCCAGCAACTTTGCAAGCATCTACTCCGAGCTCGTCCTCTTTATCCATAACACTCCACCATCTCCTGCCTTCCCTCAGATCTAGTTTGCCGCTTCGTGCATCAGCATCATGATCTCTGCAGCTCTGAGCTTTGGTGATATTGTAAGTGCTTTTTTGGGTTGTTTCTTGTGAGTTTTCTCAGTTTCCCTTTTCCTCCCCCTAATGCTAGTTTGTCATTTTTGTCAAAAAAAATAGTGTGTGTGTATATGTATACATATATATATATATATATATATATATATATATATATATATATACACATATATATATATATATATATATATATATATATATATATATATATAAAACTAAAATTAACCGCACTCAAAAAAATTGAACGAAGAGAAGAAACTTTAACTAAGAAATGAACTTCGTGACAATAAAAGCATTCAATAAAATAGTAAATAACACCAACAACTCTTGTAGAACTTTAGCACTTTCGTCTTATTTATTATCAAGACTTCTTCAGAAAGTTATGGATAAAGAGGACGAGCTTTATAAGGAAGTGAAAATGGTTGCTCATACTTATGAAACATGTCTTTCTGAAGAAGTCTTGATAATAAATAAGACGAAAGCGCTAAAGTCCTACAAGAGTTGTTGGTGCTATTTACTATTTTATTGAATGCTTTATTGTCACAGTTCATTTCTTAATATATATATATATATATATATATATATACACACATATATATATATATATATATATATATATATATATATATATATACACACACACATATATATATATATATATATATATATATATATATATATATATATATATATATATATATATATATATATATATATATATATATATATATATATATATATATATATCGTGACTTAGTTTTGTGTAGGCCCTTCCCTTCCTTAGTGTGTGAATGGTCAGGTAGTTTGTTTGGGTGACTAGGTGTGGTTGTTTGTTGCTTGTTGGGATGTCTGAACAACCAAACCTACTTTTAAAAAATGAACAGTGTGTGGACATAAGTTTTTACTGATGGATGGCCACACTCTGTGTGTTGTTTGCTTGGGCGTTGCACATTAGTCCGTCCAATGTGTATGGTTCATTCCAAGGGCCCTTAGAGATAGAAAGCCCAAACTTGTGGCCAAAGGCCTGCTTCCAGAATCGACCTCAGACTCTTCTACGGACTCAGCTTCTACCACAACTCCCGCCCAACCCTCCCCCAGGCTGGGACTCACCCTCTCGCTAGACCTGCTGAAGGGGATGTTACCAAAGGGAGAGACGGCAAAAAGGACAGATACAAGAATGCAGAGAGAGGGAGAGACAAGGAAAAAAAGGGGATAGGCCCCGTAAAAGGTCTCTAGATCAGGAGTCTTTGCCTAGCCCACCTTCTAAAGTTTCGAGACCTGTTTCTCCTCAGCTCCACTCCCCCTGATTCTCCCTGGAGCCGACTGAGCCGAGGCCTTTGGCTAGATCCTCTCAGCGACCAGCCAGATCAGAGTCAGTTGCTACCTCGCGCTCGACTTGGGAGTCTTTCTGAAGTGGATATGGACAGGATGATGAGGAAATTCATTCGGACCCAAATCCAGATGGGAGTTTTGCCAGACCCCTCTCCCTCTGGAGAGGGGACCTCCATGCTGTTCTTTCACCCAGTTTCTCCTTCCCGAATCCGGCCTGTGGTTTTGGGGTATATGGATCCATGGATCTTCGGAGCTGGGGATTCAGCGCCGATGGCTCTTCCAACCTCGATTCAGGTGATTACCTTGAGTTCCTTGGCTCCAACTAGCTCGGATCTGAGCAGCTCTCAGGGCCGAGGACGGGGAGTCCGTCCAGGGGGGATGGATGTGTCTTCGGCTCTGACCTTGTCAGATCCATGTTGTTCCTTCGGAGCTCCGTCTACCCTAGCCTCAGCTCCGATCCTCACAATGGACCTGGGGAGAGCTTCCTCCTTGTTGGGCTCTAAGGAGGTGTGCTTTCCATCGGTGTTCGACATGGTGGAGAGGGTTCTCTCCCAAGGATCGAGACCCTAGCCTATTTCCTTGGATTCTGCAGAGACTCCCTCGGATTCGATTACAACTCCCTTCATCTTGTCTCAGGGACAGGCCGTGCTAGAGAAGCCCCAGGTGGTTCCTCTGGAGGAACCCCCCCACGGCTCACGAGCCCTCTTCGGAGAGTCCCACTGAGGAGGGGCATCGTAAGCACATGTGCAAAAGGAGGCACTTGGGACTCCCCTGAGTCCCTTACCGAAGACACTGATTTAGATGAAGGAGAAGGTTCCCCCAGGTCACCTCCCAAGGATGTCTCCTTTGCAGACATCATGGAGATCCTCCGCCAGAAGGGAGGTTGGTTAGCCCCAAAATCTTCTATGGATGAATCAGTGTTCCTGGAGGCTTTTGGCACAGGCCCATCTGCTTCCTGGGTGTCCCCACTGGCGGATCCATTAGTGGATCTTATCACCACACGAGCATGGAACGAGCCTGACACCATAGAGCCGATACCTAAGAGCCTGGACAAAATTCTCTCTCCACCCTCTGACAGACAGGCATAGTGTAAAGGATCCCCCTTGGACACTATGGTGGTTGCTGCAGCCACCAAGAGGGAACTGGCTCAAGAGAGTTCCTCAAAGGAATCCAGGAAGGTGGATCGATTTGGAAAGTGAGTGTATTCTCCAGCGACGTTTTCCATCCGAGTGCTGAACTTCTTGGCACACGTTATACGACTGCAGCGAGACCTAGTCATGGAGTTAGCTGAGTCGCCCCCAGAGTCTGTCGCAGGAGGACAAGCATCTGTTCTCTGCGAAGATGTCTACTGTAATCTTTGTCGCAGGAGGACAAGCATCTGTTCTCCGCGAAGATGTCTACTGTAAAATCAGTGTCAAACACGTCCATGCGCCTCCTTTCTCATGCTATGGAAGGAGCAGCTAGGGCGGCTGTGACTGGTGATGCTATGAGGTGACACGCCTGGCTCAGACTGTGTCAGTTTGCGGACCACTTCAAGGCGTCTTTTACGAATGCTCCCATCGATGGTTCTTCTCTCTTTGGGAAGACTGTACGAGACACCCTTGTCCAGAGTGGGAAAGATGGGAAGACTTTGTCTGCCATCGGTATCCGCTTCTCTAGTCCTCAAAGATCCTTTTCCAGGAATCGGAGAGGACAAAAGAAGATGTGGTTCCAGAAATCCTAGTTTTCCCAGGACTCTCGGGACAACTCATCCCCTAGAGGCAGAGGGGGGACATGACACACGCTGGCCCAGAGGCAGGGGAGGGGCCGAGGAACTTGAGTTCTCTGGAGCTCTTCTCGGACAGGCCTGCACTGCAGACCTGAGGGGTTGCCTGACTGTCCTACTCTGGAGGCAATCAGGGGAAGATTATTATTGCACCCAACGGCATGAGAGTTCATAATTGCAGATTGTTGGGTGCTTCAAATAATATTCAGAGGTTTGACCATCCCATTTGTTGCCCCTCCAATCCATACAGAGTGCCTCCCAGATGTTCCACCCACTCAAAGGGAGACGGCAGCGCTAGAGGTTTCCAAGTTGCTTCAAAAATGAGCCATCAAACTGCCCCCCCGATCAGTGCAGGTCAGGCGTTTACTCCAGGTTCTTTTTAGTGCCAAAAAAGACAGGGGACCTCAGACCCATTTTAGACCTGTCACGGATTGTCACCCTACAGTCCATTCTACCTTATCTTCGAGAATCCAACTAGATGTGCTTGATAGATCTCCAGGACGCTTAATACCATATCAAAATTCACAGACGCTCCAGGAGATTCCGTCGCTTCTGACTGGGAGCCAGTTATTTCCAGTTCCGAGCCCTACCCTTCGGTCTCACCACAGCCCCCAGGGTGATCACCAGGGTAATGGCAATCGTAGCGGCTCACCTGAGGCTTCCGGGGATTCAGGTATTCTATTACCTAGACGACTGGCTCCTCGCTGCTTCCACCAAGCGTATTCTTTGCCAAGCCAGAGACGACTTCCTTCATTTTGCAGCCCTGTTACATATTACGGTCAATGTTCCCAAGTCACTCTTGAATCCACTACAAATCTTGGACTTTATCAGGGCATGGCTGGACACCCTTTAATTGAAATTCTTCCAAACTGCAGACAGGGTCCAGAGTCTAAGGGCTCATGTATCACTGATTCTTGGCCCCAGGTTATCAAAGGCGGCTGATGTTCTCAGAGCCTTGGGCTCTATGGGTGCAGCAATTTCTATCCTCCCCTGTGGGCGTCTTCACTTGCGTGTTCTACAATGGACTCGAGCCATACAGTGGTCTTGGCTGGATCTCCCCATAGAATACCCAATTCACATCAGCAAAGCCTACAGGGCGTCACTTCTCTGGTGGGTCCAGTCTCCCGAGATTGTAGCGGGGCGTCCCTTCATTCCATCCACAGCTCAAGCCACAGTGACCATGGACACCTCCCAACTCAGGTGAGGGGGGGGGGCATTATCTGGGGAGGACAGTCCAAGGCACGTGGTCCCAGATCGAGACCAGATTGCACATCAATGTACCGGAGATGAGAGCAGTGCTTTTAGCATTGTAGGCCTTCCATACTGTTCTTCCTCCGGTGACTATTGCAATTCAGACAGACAACATGTCTGTTACATCAACAAACAAGAAGGAACCAGATCTTACCCTCTGTGTTGCGAGGCCATGAGAGTTTGGGAGTGGGCAATCTCCACCAGTCGGTTTCTGATTGCAACGCACATCCTGGGACGCTGCAACATTTTAGCAGACAAATTGAGTCGGGCTATTCTGATGTCATAAGAGTGGTCTCTGAAGCAGTCAGTAGTGGAGGAGATCTTCCTTGCGTGGGGTCAGCCTTGCTGCAATCTCTTCGCGTCTCTATCCAACGCAAAGTGCAGCAAGTTCCTCACTCGGATTTCCTCACCAGGGGACCCCCCCCCCAAAGACTCTCTAGTCCATGCTTGGCCTCCTGGGCTTCTTTACTCTAATCTCCCATTTCAGAAGGCTTGCTGACTGGGGTACAAGGTGATCCTCATTGCCCCGTTCTGGCCTCGTCAGGTTTGGTTCCCCTTCCTCTGGTATCATGTTCTAGCTCCTCCTTGGATTCTAGATCCCTGCCTGGAACTTGTTTTTCATCCTTCGGGCACCTGTCTGCACAACCTGGACAGCCTCAAGCTGACAGCTTGGTTGCTCCAGTTCCCTTAATTGCCATGACTCCCGGTCTTTTGTCTTCAGTGAAAACTATTCTAGTGGCGGCCCATAAGTCTTCCACTACGAAGATTTACCGTAGTAAATGGAAACGATTTTCTATTTGAGCATCTCAGAGAAAGCTGGATCCTTTTACGGCCTCTGTATCCATGGTACTGGATTTCTTAGCCAACATTTTTCAACAAGGGGCCAGTTCTTCCACTGTGAAAGTGCAACTGACAGCTGTTTCAGATTTCCATGTTGGCGAAAACTTGAATGCCATGGCCTCTTCTAGATTGTGCAAGGCTTTTCTTAAAGGCACTTTTCTTTTGCATCCTCCAGTTAAGAACCCTGTTCCTTCTTGGGACCTTTCCTTGGTTCTTCAGGGCTTAGTTGCTCCCCTCTTGGAAACCCACAGCTTCAGCAGATTTAAAGTTTCTATCCTGGAAGACAGCCTTCCTAGTGGCTATTACTTCGGCTAGGAGGGTTTCTGAGCTTCAGGCCTTGTCTGCCATGCCCTGTTACTTGATCTTCCATAAGGACAGGGTTTCTGTCCGCACAAACCCTTCTTTCTTACCAAAAGTGGCTTCTGAATCAAACATTAATCAAACAATTAACCTGCCTATTTTCTTTCCAAATTTTCAGAACAAGGGTGAATATAAACTGCATTTGCTAGATGTTCGTAGACAACTTCGTTTTTATTTACACAGAACAAAGCCCTTCCGTAAGTCTGACCAGTTATTTGTGTCCTTTTCTAAGCCCTTTTTGGGTAAGGCCATCTCCAAAGTTTCCTTAGTTAAGTGGATTACGCTATGTATTTTGCAAATTTATAAAGACAAAGGCTTTTTTCTCCACCTGGTCCAGTTAAAGCTCATTCTACCAGGTCTATGGCGACATCTGCAGCTTTCTGGTCTAGGGTGTCATTGGATGACATTTGTTCGGCAGCAACTTGGGCTAAGTCACATACCTTCATTTCTCATTATAAGTTGGATTTAATCTCCAGAGGGAGAGCATCCTTCAGCTCTGCGGTGCTCAGGAATAGCCTTCCATGAGGGCCTCCCAGGGGCTTGAGTAGCTGGGGTCTCTTGTCCCACAGGTTGAAGATAAAATGAAGTTAACTACTTCAGAAAAAGAAGTTACGTGCTCACCATAACGTTCCATCTGAGTAGTTGTACTTCATTTTTCTGTGACCATCCCACCCTCCTTCCCCCGAACCTTCTGCTGTTATGATCATGTATGGTTTCTTCAAGTTGAGTTGCTGATTAGTTTGGGTTGCAGCAAACTCGATCTGAGGAAAGGCAGGAAATGGTGGTTTGTTATGGGTAAGGGGGAGGAGCTTGGAGCTCGGAGCAGATGCTTGTAAAGTTGCCGGCTCAGATCCAATATGGATCTGAATAACCACAGGTTGCATAAAAATGGAAGTATAACTCCTTAGATGGAACGTTATGATGAGTACATAACTTCTTTTTTTATGATCAGCGGAAGACCATTTTTTCTGACTCTCTAAATCTTCTTATTCACTCTTAACCAGGGTTCACCTCAGACCAGACAGCCAACACCTCACTATGCTATCCCACAGATCTGATGTTCATTATCATTCTAACCTGAACAGATGGGTTTGGATCTAATCCTTGGATCCAGCTCGGCTTTTACTAAACCTTGTGGTAACCAAAAACACTCAAGCTTTTTCCTTTCCCATAATGCACCAACCCCAAGTTACCTGCTATCTTGTTTGCTGCTTTCCACTAAAGACATGGTTGACCTAGCTTTTGAGCTTTCTCAGATAAGTAAAAAATATCAACTTTTCACACTCCTGTATCTATTATTTAATATTTCTTGCCCCTTACACTTTAAAGCTTTGTATATCTGTTACTATAATTGGTAATTTTACATTTGATACATCTTTACAGGTAATCTTTCATACAGTATGTACCTCTTGGATTACTGTTGCTAATAATTTCTTTTTTACACTTAGTACGTCTCTCATTGCCATTGCTGGTAGTTTTTTCTTCTTGCCTGTTCTTCTTTAACAAAAAAAAAACTGTTTTTACTTAAATTTTTTCTTCTTATGGTAGCAGTGTAATGTCAGAAAAAGGCCCCACTGGGTTTAAAAAATGTGTCAAATGCAGGCACAAACAAACTATGTCAGATGCACACAGACTTTGTGCATGTACTGCCTTGGTCCATTACACTTACAAGAGGACTGTTCAGTCTGCCAGAGGATTAATCCTAGGGATTGATTGAAAGAAAGAATAAGCTCATTTTTAAAGGACTAATACCATCTGCTTTCAGAGAGGCTTTATCTGGGGCTCAATCCCCTAAAAGTAAAAGTAAGGACTTGAAACCTTAGTGTCTGAAACCATCCACGTCATCCACCCTGGTTTCGGGGGTGACTAAGAAAAGTCAGAAGATGGATATGGTACGATCCAAAATTTCCTCCCCTTTGGATCCAGAGAAGAAGAAGAAAATGATGGACCTGACTACTTCGGGTTTGACACAAATGCTATTGGATCTGACTGCCTCAAGCCCATTATCTCTTCCCAGGATGAGATATTCTCCATCCTTGAATCCAGTACCTTCAAGGGTGCCCTCACCCTTTTGGAGCATCACTGACCAGGTCTCCTGCTATCATTTCCACTCATTCTTCCAGAAGTTTGACGGAGGAAGATGTGGAAATAGTGCGGAAGATGATCTAGGTGCAGAGTCAGATTGGTGTCTTACCAGCTCCTACCCCTTTGGGTCAGGAGGTCCGTCCTTCGACCACACCCCCACTACAAGTTCCTTCTCTGATTCCTTCAATTATTTGAGTCCTTGGATCAAAGCCTTATGGCTTCATCTGGCTCAAATCTGAAGATAGCTGAGTGAAATCTGAAGTGTACTCTGAGTGCTCTGTTTCTGTCAGATACAGAGAGCTTTCAGAGCTGTATCTTCCCTGTCTCATTCAAGGTGTTGGAGTCGACTCCAAAGTTGTCTGAGCTCTCTGCACCTCAGAGGCCTGGCACTGGATAGCTCAGTTCCAGCTTCCACCTCGGGGAGATTGCTTTTGGAGCAGGGGAAGACAGCAGCCCAGAAGCTTGTCTTTTCAGGGTTGAGGTCTTCTCTTTCTCCAGAGCAATCAGCCTTTGAGGCTGATTGACAGAATGGACAGATCCAACCCCCTCAGATCTTCTACCTTGTACCTTGATGACTTTGCATTTGGAGCCTCATCACTCTTTACCACAGGGACAGCCAGTTCGAGACCCTCAGGCTTCCCAGCATGCTTCAAAAAAAAAAAACAAAAAAAAACATAACTGTCAGTTTAAAAACACTAAAACATTGACTATCAGTTTTTATACCAAAAAAATTACATGAGTATAAAGCACAATCAATTTCTTCTGATACCTCCCCAGAGCATCCCACTGACGAAGTCCATAGGAAGAAGTGCAAGAAGAAGCACTTGGACTCTCCTCAAGAGTCACGTCATGGAGGATATGGACTTTGATGAAGGTGTGAAGGGTCCCCACAATCACCTCCAGAAGATGTCTCATTTAGAGCTATCCTTGAGGTCTTAAAACAGAGAGGTGGTTGGATGCCCAGCAACCCTTCATTTGACGAGTCTGTATTGCTGGAGGCCTTTGGTACTGACCTGTCCATCTCCTGGGTTACTCTGCTTGCTGGCAAGCTTATACAATTGGTCTCTTGCTGGGCATGGAAGGAACCTGACACAGTTGAACCCATACCCCAGAGACTGGACATGATTATGGCACCACCTTCGGATAAGCAGTTTTGAGGTAAAGAGGTGCTCATTGATGCCATGGTTGTGGTGGTGGCCACCAAAAATGTACTTGCTGAAGAGAGTTCCACTGCTCATCCTCCTAACCGGGAGTCTAGGGCAGTGGACAGGTTTGGGAAGCATGCCTATGCTTCGGCCACCTTTGCCTTAAGGTCATGAATTATTTGGCACATTTTGCAAGGTTGCAGAGGGATTTGATTAAGGAATTGTCAGATGCTCTCTTAGGATCCATTTCTGCAGAGGTCCAATCATCCGTGACTTCTCATTTGGTTGCCCTGCAATCTGTTTTGAATTCATCCATGAGGCTCATTTCGCTTGTAGCCGAAGAAACCTCAAGGGCAGCAGGTTCAGGCATTTCCCTCAGGAGACATGCCTAAATATGCGTAAGTGATTTTGTGGAGCCCTTCAGGTCTTCATTTGTCACTGCTTCCTTTGATGGGATGTCTTTGTTTGGTCCCAATGTGAAGGACACATTATTCAGGTGTGAGAAAGATGGAAAGTCCCTGTCTGCAGTGGGCATGTTTTTTGACCCCTCAGAGATCGTTTTCAGGGTATCAGAGTGTGGGTCAGGAAATCCCAGGGTCCTTTCCAGGATTCACATGGAGAAAGTTCCCCCAGGGGCAGAGGGGGAAACTCCAATGGGCGACGCCACCCCCGCGGCAAAGGAAGCCTGCAAAACCAGGGGTCCAGAGATTCATTCTTGGATAGACCGTACCAGCACTCCTGAAAGAAGGCTCGATTGTCCGCCTCTGGAGGCAATCAGAGGTCATTTATCCCTGCACCAGAGAGTCTGGCTAGACATAACAAAAGATACTTGGGTGCAGAGGATTATTTCCAGAGGCTATATAATACCCTTTTCCCTTCACCTCCAATCTCAAGGAAAATCCCCAATGTTCCTCCAATCACAGAGAAGAAGCGGCAATTCTAATGCAAAAGCTGCTAGAAAAAGTCATCCAAGAGGTCCCATCAGACCAGGTAGAATCTGAAAGTTACTCTAGGTTCTTTTTAGTGCCAAAGAAAATGGGGGACTGGAGACCAATTTTGGATCTTAGCAACTTGAACAAGTCAGTTCGACACACTGACTTTTGGATGGTCACAGTTCAGGCCATTCTCCCTTTTCAGGACAAGAATGACTGAATGTACTCAGTAGACCTTCAAGATGCTTACTATCACATAAAGATGAAAAGACGTTCCAGAAGATACTTAATCTTCTGGCTGAGAGTCAATGATTACCAGTTTATAGTTCTGCCCTTTGGTCTCACCACAGCCCCCAGAGTGTTCATCAAATGTATGATGGTAGTAGCAGTTCACTAGACGACTGGTTCATTACCACCACGACAAGGCATTAGTTGATATGGGCAAGAGATCAGGTTCTTCAGACTTGTTACCATCTGGGAATAACTGTAAACTGTGACAAGTCTCAACTGGAACAAACCCAAAATTTGGAATTCATAGGAGCAATTTTCAATGCAAAGTCAATGGATAGCTAAACTACCTACCTCAGGGGTTCAGACTATAAAGTCACAGGTCAGAAAAATAATCTGCAGTACCAAGATTTCAACCACGTTAGTCCTTCAAGCTCTAGGATCAGTGTCAGTTGTGATAACACTAGTACCTTTAACCAGATTTTGCATGAGGATTCTTCAGTGGATGTTAGCAATGCAATGGTCGATACTTTACCAACCCATGTCAACTCTGATACGAATCACCCAGATATGCAAGAGAGATCTCAGATGGTGGATTCAGTCAGATCAGGTTCTACAAGGTTGCCCTTCTTTCCCTCTCAGCCCAAGGCCATAGTGATCATAGACGGTTCCCAGTTGGGGTGGGGGTATTTTCTGGGGAAAACAGTCCAAGGGACTTGGTTCTCCGAAGAGACCAACTTGCATGTCAGTGTCCTAGAGATGGGAGCAGTGCTTTTACATTGCAGGCCTTCCAAGATGCTCTCCCTCTGGTGACAGTGGAAATTCAAATGGACAATATGTCAGTAGTTTGGTACATCAGCAAACAAGGAGGGACCAGATCATACCCCCTTGTGTCATGAAGCGCTCAGAGGGTGGCAATGGGCAATCTCATCCAACCACTTTCTCATAGCAGCACATTCCAGGGAAGTCCATTGTGATAGCCGACAAAATGAGCAGGTGCATTCTTCAACCTCACGAGTGGTCTCGCTACAGGACCGTATCGAAAATGAATCTTTTTTCCTTCTCCCCTAAACAACAAATGCAGCAGCTACTTTGTCCTAACCCCCTCCCCCCCACACACGCACACACACAAGAGCAAAACATCAAGGGATGCTCTACTTCATGATTGGCTCCCCCCATCTACTTTATGCCTACCCACCGATCCCATTAATTCCAAAACTTCTGCAGAAAGCTGCCAGGTTGAAGAGCAAAGTCATCCTCATTGCACCATACTGGCCTTGACATGTCTGGTTTCTTTTCCTCTGGCCTCATTTAAGTCATCAACCTTGGATCATGGGTTTGATTCCAGACCTCCTGTTTCACCCAACAGGCATGATCCAGCCTGACATCTCACAACTCAGGCTGACTATCTGGTTTCTCCAGTTCAGTTAATAGCCAGGCAGCCAATGATCTGAAGTAGGTAACTTCATTTGATCATCAACCAGTGGGTATCGGATTTGACCTGGATCCGAGCCGGCAGCTTTCAAAGCTAGAGATCCGAGCTCTAAGCTCCTCCCCCTTACCCATAATACCCTGCTACCTCCTTTCATTCCCCAGATCACATTTGCCGCGGCTTTGTCAAGCACGAGTTTCTCGAGCTCCTAGCGTTAGGCGATTTGTAAGTAGATTTTCCTCAAAATCTTTCTTAGTTTTTGTGTGTGGATAGTATAATTAGTTTAAACCCCCGAGTTTTACCGTTCCCTCTTAGTTTAAAGTCTAGTACACCACCCCCTTTTCCCTTAGGTGTTTGTGTGGGTGCGTGTGTTTTTTTTACTTCAGAAATCATGGCCGAGGTCCCAAAGGCCATCCTTTCTAAGTGCACTGAGTGTGGCCATAAGCTTTCCCTAGCGGATGGCCACACTCAGTGCGTCCTCTGCCTGGGGGTACCGCATTTGTCATTGGGCTGCCAAATTTGCACAGCCTTTAACCCCGGGGCCCTGAGGAATAGGAGGAATAAGCTGATTCTGGTGGGTCTCCTACCCGCGAAGTCTGATTCCTCCTCCTCTCCTTCGGTGGCTACAGCCGCGGCTGCTCAGCCTGCTGTCCCCTCTCCCCTGGCTGGGACTCAACCTCCCACTTCTTCCCAGGGAGAGAGGGACTCTAGAAAAGGAGAGAGAGAGAGAGAGAGGGAGAAAAAGTGAGAGAGGCAGAAAGAGAGGCATAGAAGCCACAAGCGGTGGGCTGACTCTGCCCCCTCGGCCCCGCCTGCCAAGCTGCTCTCCTCACCCCAGAAGGTCTCTGGGCCTTCCTCCTCTCAGCTCTGTTCTCCACGCTTCGAGCCGGAGGAGGAGGAGGCCCAACCATTTTCAAGGTCGTCGCGGCGGCCGTCCCGGCCAACTTCGGCGGCCTCTTCTAGGCCACCCTGTAGCCTCTCCGACGCTGCTATTGACGGGATGATGCGTCGCTTTCTCCAAACCCAACTGCAGATGGGAGTGCTGCTGCCTCCCCTCCCCCCGGGGGGGGGTTCAGCCCCACTTTTTGCCCCGATAGCTCATTCTCCAATCCGCTATCGGGTTTCAGAGCCTTCGGATCCAAGGAGTCTCGGAGTCAGGGAGTTGGCGCCGATGGTTATCGCTACCTCGATGCCAGCCATGCCCTCGAGTTTGTCGGATCCCCTTTCGGATCTGAGCTCTCAGGGCCGAGAGCCATGCGTCGGATCTGAAGGGGCCGGTGTGTCTTCGGCTCCATTTCGGTCAGAGCACACTTCCCTCTTGGGTCCGAGCGCTTCGGCTCCAACGCCGATCCCCTCACTGGATCCGAGAGTGTTAACCACGGAGCCCAGAGAGATTGGTTCACCCTCTGCTTTCGACGTGGTCCTCTCGAGAGGTTCGAGACCCCCTGCTCTTTCTTCAGATTCTGCCCCCACTCCCTTGCAGCAGGGCTTGTCTTCCATCATCCAGTCCCAGGGACAGCCTGCGTTGACGCCCCAGCCCGTTCCACTGGCAGAACATGACCGTGTTGGTGAGCCCTCCTCAGACAGTCCCACCGAGGAGGCCCCTCACAAGCGTAAGTGTAAGAGGAGGCACTTGGACTCCCCTGAGTCCCTCATGGAGGACACTGATTTGGAGGAAGGGGAAGGTTCCCCCAAGTCACCCCCGAGGACGTCTCCTTTGGAGACATTATGGAAATGCTTCGCTTAAAGGGGGGGGGTGGTCAGTCCAAAAAACCTTCCTCGGACAAGTCTGTGTTCCTGGAGGCATTCGACGCAGGCCCATCTACCTCTTGTGTGTCCCCTCCGGCCGACCCCCTGGTTGACCTCATCACTACCAGGGCGTGGAAGGAACCGGACACTGTAGAGCCAATCCTCAGGAGGCCAGATAGGATTCTTAGTCCCCCTGTGGATAGGATGGCTTGGAGTAAGGGTTCCCCGGTAGATGCCATGGTGGTGGCTGCAGCCACCAAGAAGGAACTTTCCCAGGATAGTTCCTCGATCCATCCCCTGATAAGGATTCTTGGATGATGGATCGTATCGGGAAGCGGATGTTTACTTCAGCTACCTTTTCCATAAAGGTGCTGAATTATTTGGCCCATGTAATTAGACTTCAGCGGGATCTGATGAAAGAATACGCTGAGTCTCCCCCTGACTCCATGTCGGCCGAGGACAAACAGACTTTCTTGGCTTGCATGGTCACTCTGAAATCTGTTTCAAACACGTCTATGCGGCTACTTTCACATGCCACGGAGGGGGCCGCTAGAGCCAGCGGGGTCCAGCATCGCCTTAAGGCGTCACACCTGGCTCCGGCTTTGTGACTTTGCAGAACCTTTCAAGGCATCCTTCGCGACCGCACCCTTCGGTTCTACCCTGTTTGGAAAGACCGTCCGCAACACATTGGCACAGAGTGAGAAAGATGGGAAGACGCTGTCTGCCGTCGGTGTCCGCTTCTCGGCTCCTCAAAGGTCCTTTTCTAGGAACCAGAGAGGACAAAAGAAGATGCGGTTCCGGAAGTCTCAGCAGTCCCGTTACGCTCCAGACCCTTCATCCTTCAGAGGCAGAGGAGGACAAGGTGGACGCTGGCCCAGAGGCCCGAAAAAAATTTGGGTCGCGGGAACCTTTTTCTGACCGACCCACGCAGCAGCCCTGAGGGGTTGCCCGACTGCTCCTCTCTGCTTAGCCAGGGATTGCTTCCTACTTCTAGCGTCCCAATTGGGGATCAACATAAACTTGAAGAAGTCATCCCTTCAGCCAGTTCAAGTCTTGGAGTTCATAGGGGCCAGAATAGACACGCTTCAGACCAAGGCCTTCTTGACATCAGACAGACTTCGCAGTTTAACCTTACACATTTTAGCCCTTCTTCAGTCACCTGCCCTGTCAGCGGAGTTAGTCCTGAGAGCTTTAGGGTCCATGGCAGCAGCAATCAGTCTTGCGTCCTTAGCTCGCTTGCACATGAGAGTTCTCCAGTGGACTTTGCAGGTTCAGTGGTCCATCCTTCACCCGTTGGACTTACCGATTCCTCTCAGCAGAGTTTGCAGAAATTCCCTCATGTGGTGGCTCCAATCTCGAGAGCTTTGGGAAGGACGACCATTTGTTATGCCGCAACCCCAAGCCATGCTGACCACGGACTCTTCTCGCCTTGGGTGGAGGGGGCATTACACGGGCAGAACTGTCCAAGGTACGTGGACTCAGACAGAGACCATTCTGCATATCAGTGTTCTGGAGATGAGGGCGGTGCTTCTAGCGTTGCAAGCCCTTCATGCCTTTCTCTTTCCAGGGACTGTTGTGATTGTCAGACAACATGTCAGTGGTCTGGTACATCAACAAACAGGGGGGGACCAGGTCTTACCCTGTTTGCCAAGAGGCCATGAGAGTTTGGGATTGGGCGATATCCACCAACCGTTTTCTGTTAGCAACCCAAATTCCGGGTCGGTCCAACATCCTAGCGGACAAACTGAGTCGAACTATCCTCTCGCCTTATGAGTGGTCTCTGAATCCCTAGCGAAACAGATCTTCCGCAAGTGGCATCAGCCTTGCTGCGATCTTTTCGCGTCGCCTTCCAACACAAAGTGCAGCGAGTTTTTTGCTCTAATTCCCCCTCCGGGGGAAAGCCCCAGAGACGCTCTAGTTCATGCTTGGCCACTGGCTCTTCTTTATGCTTATCCTCGTCTTCCGTTGATAACAAAATTCTTACAGAAAGCTCGTCGGTTGGGGAACAAGATTATCCTCATAGCCCCATTCTGGCCTCGTCAAGCCTGGTTCCCGTGCCTACAGTCTCATCTTACAGCTCCTCTCTGGATCTTGGATACCATCCCGGATCTGATATCTCATCCTTCGGGATTGAAACCCCCCGAATCTGGTCGATCTCAAGCTCTCAGCTTGGTTGATCTAGTTCCATTAGTTGCTAGGACTCCTGGTATCTCGTCTGCAGTTAGATCTATCCTGGTGGCAGCTCATAAGCCTTCTACCAGGAAGGTTTACAATAGTAAATGGAAGCGGTTTTCCATTTGGGCATCTCATAGGAATTTGGACCCTTTCACGGCTCCCATCCCAGCAGTGCTTGATTTCCTATCTTATATTTTTCAGCAAGGGGCCAGTTCTTCTACTGTAAAGGTTCAAATGGCTGCCATCTCCCACTTTCACAGTGGAGACAATCTCAGTCCCCTCGCTTCCACCAAGATTTGCAAGACCTTTCTGAAAGGTACGTTTCTCTTGAGCCCTCCTATTAGGAAGCCCGTCCCTCCATGAGATCGAACTTTGGTCCTTCAGGCTCTCACTGGACCTCCTTTTGAATCTGCAGCTTCTGTTGATTTGAAATTCTTGTTCTGTAAAACTGCCTTTTTGGTAGCTATTACCTCAGCTAGAAGGGTGTTGGAGCTTCAAGCCCTCTGTATTAAAGCCCTGTATCTTGTTTTCCATAAGGACAGGGTCTCTCTCAGGACTAAACCCATCTTTTCTACCTAAAGTGGCCTCAGAGGCGAACATCAATCTGTCCATTAATCTCCCAGTTTTTTCCCTAACTATCAAATCAAAGGGGAGTACAAACTTCATTTATTAGATGTTCATAGACAGTTACATTTTTATTTACACAGAACAACTGCCTTCCGCAAGTCTGATTAGCTCTTTGTTTCCTTTGCAAAACCCTTCTTGGGTTAGCCTGTGTCGAAGGTGATGCTGGCCAGATGGATTTCGAATTGCATTCTGCTCACATACAAACTATCTGGCCTGCCAGAGCCTGCAGGGGTTCATGCTCATTCTACCCACTCTATGGCTACATCTGCTGCATTCTGGTTGAGAGTTCCCTTGGATGACATTTGCTCTGTGGCTACTTGGGCATCCTCTCATACTTTTATCTCTCACTATAAATTGGATTTAGTGTCTAGAGGAAAGGTGGCTTTTGGCTCTGGAATATCCTTCCTTGAGGACCTCCCAAGTTTTTTGGTAGCTGGGGACTCTGTCCCACAGGTTGATGATCAAATGAAGTTACCTACTTCAGATAAAGAAGTTATGTACTCACCATAATGTTCCATCTGAGTAGGTAACTTCATTTGTCAGCAACCGACCCTCCCTCCTTCCCCCTAACCTGGTTATTTGATTACCTGAACACTAGGATGGTTTTTCAGGCCATTTGTTAATCCTTAGGTTAGGATTCTTCAGGTTGTTGTTTTGTCATTGTGAGATTATATAGATGGGCAAATGCGATCAGGGATTGGAAGGAGGTAGCAGGGTATTATGGGTAAGGGGGAGGAGCTTGGAGCTCAGATCTCTAGCTTGGAAAGCTGCTGGCTCGGATCCAGGTCTGATCCGATACCCACAGGTTGCTGACAAATGAAGTTACCTACTCGGATGGAACGTTATGGTGAGTACATAACTTCTTTTTTTCTTCCCCTGTCTGATGTATTATTTTATCTTCCCATAAACCTTCAACAAGAAAAGTTTATACAAGTAAATGGAAAAGATTTGTTTACTGGGCACAACAAAATCATGTTGAGCCTTTTTCAGCTCCTGTACATAACATACTCAAGTTTTTAGCATTACTTTTTAAAGAAGTGGCTAGTTCCTCAACCATTAAAGTTCAGTTAACAACGATATCAAATTTTCATATTGGATTCTAACGTTCTTCAGCAGCCTCTCACAAATTGTGGAGAGCATTTCTGCGAGGCACTCTACTTTTGAGACTTCTGTTTAAAGACTCCACTCACCATGGGGTCTCAATCTGGTACTGCAAGCTCTAATACATTCTCCCTTTGAACCAGCAGCCAAATGTGACCTTAAGTATCTCACTTGGAAAACTATTTTTCTAGTAGCCATTACCTCTACTAGACGAGTTTCAGAAATTCAAGCCTTGTCCTCAAAACCCCCATACTTGATCTTTCACAAGGATAGAATGACACTATGAACTAATAACTCCTTCCTTCCCAAGGTGGTGTCAGAATCGAATATCAATCAGTCCATTAGTTTGCCAGCATTCTTCCCTAAATTTGCAAACAAAGGCGAATACATATTACATTTATTCGATGTTCACAGACAATTACGTTTTATTTGCACAGAACAAAAGACATCAGAAAAACTGACCAGTTACTTCTTTCCTTTGCAGAATTGAAATTGGGCGAACCAGTGGAAAAAGTAACTTTAGCCAGATGGCTGACTGTATTTCATATGTCTGTAGCAAATTGGGCATTACCTTGCTGCAACCAGTACAAGCTCCTTCAACTAGGTCCATGGCAACATCTTCAGTTTTTCTTTCCAGATTATCAATGGACGACATGTGCAGCCTCCCCTTATTTATATTACTTATTACAAGTTGGATCTGGTCTCCAGGGGTAGAGCATCATTTGGTTTATCTGTGATCAGGAATATCTTTCCTTAGAGTCCATCCAGAAATATAGGTAGCTGATGAATTCTGTCCTGTCTGTTGAGGATAGAATAAAGTTATGTACTTACATAATATTCCATCTGTGTTGTCCATTTTCATTTTTCTTCAACTTCCCGTCCACCAACCCCCATCCTTTCTGTTTGCAAACATCTGGAAGAATGAGCTGTTGTCCTTGATTTTTAAGCTCCAGATATAGTCTCTCTCTGTATTAAGCATGTACAATTTTATGCCTGTTATATTTATGCATGTTAAACATTTCCTTTCTGGTTAAAGTCAGCAAACAAGATCTGAGGTAACTTGGGGTTGGTGTATTATGGGTAAGGGAGAAGCTCAAAGTTACTACGAGCTTTAGTAATGGCCGAGTCGGATCTGGGGATCAGATCCAAAGCCATCTGATGAGAAAGAATGAAAATGGACAACACAGATGGAACATTATGGTAAGTACATAACTTTTTTTAACTTCATATGAAGGGCAACATTTTATTGAACTTCTGCTACTAGTTGTTTTAGGACTTTCTAGATTACCCTTCAGGTATAGGTTAGGGGCAGATCTGCTGAAGCTTTACAGTGAAAGCACTGATAAAGATTAATATTTCTCATGTTAATACAGAAATCACTATGTTCAAACTTGATATCGTTGTACGCATTTGTGTTTCCATTACTCCTAGGTTTAAGTTTGTGCTTTATACTCACGTAATTATTTTTGGTACAAGAACTGATGATGCATGTTTTAGTGTTTTAAAACTGACATGGTTTTTTTTTTGTTTCTAAATGAAGCTCTCACAAAAAGCTTCAATAGACGGGCTATGGTCAGAGGACCAGCCTCTCGAGCCTTCTTCCAAAAAGGGACAAACCCATGGGGATGACCCATTGATGAACATGCCCCTACATGTTTGCAATAAATACAGGCTGCTGCAGTCACTTTTTTGTAAAACAGTGCTTATCTGCCTCTAATAAAGAACGAAAAAGAACAGGCTTCTGTATTTAGTTTCTTCATTTAAGCTTTTATCCTCGAAACAACCATTTTTCATGGGAATTTTACTTATAACCTGTCTGTTCCCACTGAAAAAGAATTCCAATCAACATTAAGCAACGGATATCAGCTCAGTAAAGGAGTGTCTCCTACCAGCTACAACCCTACGGGGTACAAGTAGGTTATATCTATGATGTTCATCGTGTTTCACTGTTGCAGTCATTACACTTGGGTTATCCTGCTGGCAGGCTACCTGCAGTTGGCCTGAATTACAAAGTCCTGGTCCGGCGTCGGTTGCTGTCGCCTCTTCCCTGACGTCAGTGTGCCAGGGGTATATAAGATGCAGCTGACACCATTTTCTCCAGTCTTTCTTGCCGTGCGTTGCCCGAAGCAAAAGCAGTTCGCAAGTGCCGGTCGGCCGACTCCTGAGATTTTTTAAATTGAATTTCAGAATCGAAGTCTTCAATAAAGCTAAGTACCCCGTTGGGGAAACTTTTTCTTGCTCCAGACCGATGTCAGTAAAAGTTAACAATTGTATTTCTTGTGGGAAGCAAATACCTCATAAGGATTTTCACTCTTACTGTATTCCTTGCCTAGGCCCTGACCACAACGTTGCTAGTTGTCGGTTTTGTGCTAGATTCAACCAACGCACTATTAAGCGTCTGTTTGATTTTGCTTTACATTACTTTGGCCGAAGGTTTAACTACATAATGCCGTCGGAACAACCGACGACCGGAATTCATAAAAAACGCAAAGACAAAGAAAAGGACAGGCATCCGAGGTCCAAAACCGGCGACAAAGCCTCTTCTAGGCCAGTCACCGGTTCTCAGTGAGGCGCTTTCACAGCCCCTGACACCCGCTACCTCAGAGCCACAGGCCGCCTCCGACTCCCACGTGGAGACAACTAGGCCTCTGGAAACTCAAGGTATTGGGCCTACGGAAACTATTCCCTCAGATGGTTCCAGAGCCGCTGAGCAGGCATCTGCTTCTGAGGGTGTTTTCAGACCCACACAGCTTACTATCCAGTCCACTTCAGCAGCCAAGGCAAAGTCTAAAACACCATTAAAGACAAAGAAACAAGTACAGCATTCTCTTGGACAGTCATCCATGCCAAAGAAACAGATGCTTAAAATGGCCGAGGACCTAATTACTTTGATCAGGGGTTCCCATCCCCCTCCTGATAAAAGGCCTAGGCAAGACACTGACTATGACTCCTCTGACCAGGTTTCTGTTTCCTCTGATTCCTCCTCAGAACAGGAATATTCTCTCCCTCCCTATGAGGACTCTGATGCTGAAGAATCTATCCCTTCAGCTTCTCCTCCTGAGGATTACTCTTTTGGGGAAACCTTGCAGACCATGAGGGAGCATTTCCATTGGGAGAGCCAGGATTATTCAGAATCCAAGAAAAGCCTCAGAGACTTTTTTTTACTGCCTCAGCACAGGCCCCTTGCTATCCCCCCTGTACTAGATATTGTTGTTGTTTTTTCTGAATCCAGTTTGTCTCCTGATTCTTTACCCCCTGCACCAGTCAAGCCAGATAGGTATTACAGGGTCCCAGACTCTCATAAATTTCTTTATAAAAACCCTGCTGCTGACCCAGAAACAATTTTTCAGGGTCCCAAAGGGGTCAAGGCTTCCACTGCAAAAAACCCTGTTCCCTCAGATAGGGATTCTAGAGCACTGGATAGATGGGGGAAAAAAGTTTACACTTCTCCTACTTTAGCTGTAAGGGCTTTAAACTGCCAGTTTCACATGCTTAAATATCAACAATACCGAATGTCTTTGCTAAAACAGAAAATGCTTACAAGCTCAGAATGCTCTGACAATAAGGAAATGCAGGATTTATTGCATGCAGCTGAACAAGTGGGAAAGCATACTCTGCAATGTGGTTTTGATTCATTAGAGGCTTCTTGCAGAGCCGCAGTTACAGGTTCTGTCATTCGAAGGCATGCTTCGTTAAAAGAACAAAGTTTACCTGATCATGTTAACGCAAAATTATTGGATGCTCCATTACAGCATGATATTTTGTTTGGTGTTAAGGCAGAAGAGGTGTTAAAGAAAATGGAGGATAAAGCAAAATCAATGCAGACATTAAAGGATTTCTTACAGGTTCAGCCACCTAGATTTAGCAGGAACTAGCCTTCTAAAAATTGGTTCTTTCCAGTGTCAGACAGGCCACAAAGAGGCAGATAGAGACACCCAAGAGGCAGATCTCAGCCCCAAGGCTCATACAGACCTAAACAATGGGGTGCTTCAGCCCCCAAAGGCGGAGAAGACAAATCACAACCTTATAGGAAACAGTCCCAATGACTTCCCTCTACGACTGCCAAGCACTTAACCTTTTGGCAGCACCCTTAGGGGGAAAACTAACACTTTTCTCAGAAAATTGGCACATGATCACCCAGGACAAATGGGTACTGAATATTGTTTCTCAGGGTTACAGGTTCCACTTTCACACCCTACCAAGGTCAAAAGGTATGCCCAACCTGCCACAAAATCAATGGGCAGAGGCACAAAAGCAAATTTCTGCTCTCATGGACATGAGAGCTATTAAAAAAGTACCACAGCAAGAACAGGGACAAGGTTTTTACTCAAGACTTTTCTCCAGAAAGGACAATGCCTGGAGACCAATACTGGACCTGTCAATTCTAAATACTTTCCTGGATGTTCCAAAATTCAAAATGCTGCCACTGCAGCAACGTCTACCCAAGCTGGGCAAGAAGGCTTGGCTAGTTACTTTGGACCTCAAAGAGGGCATACCTGCATGTCCCACTCAGACAATCTTGCAGAAGATATCTCAGATTCATAGCTGGCTCAATGCATTACCAATTCTCTGCACTGCCCTTTGGCTTATCTACTGCGCCCAGGGTCTTCACAAAATGCCTGGCACCAGTAATTGCATTTTGCAGACAAAAAGGAATTAAAATATATCCCTACTTGGACTACTGCCTTATTCAAGCAGAGAGCAAGGACATTCTACTAAAGCATCTGGCATTTGTAAAAAGATTACTAATTTGCCTAGGGTACACAGTAAACGAAAAGAAATCAAAACTAGTGCCCTCTCAAGAGATAATATTCCTGGGTGCAAGCTTAAATACAACTGCCCAGATGGCTTATCTCACGCCAGACAAGCAAAGGCAACTGACTCATTACTTTCAGATGATGGCAACAAAGACCCAGCTACCTGCAAGAAAAATTCTGCAGGCTTTGGGCTTCATGGCATCCTGCATCCTGCTAATTCCATATGCAAGACTGCATATGAGGAAGCTACAATGGTATCTAAAAAGTGTTTGGACTCAACATTGCCACAGCCTGGAAACAATAATAATTTTTATTCCCTGCCTGCAACAGGAGTTTCAATGGTGGGCACTGGCCTGTCACCACAACAAGGGACAGCCTTTCACTTTACCCATAGCCAGGCAGACACTAACAACAGATGCATCGGATTATGCCTGGGGGGCACACATGGCAGGAAAATGTATTCAGGGCACGTGGCCCACGGACCAAATGCATCTTCACATCAGTCAAAAAGAGATGCTAGCTGTACAGAATTCCCTGACAGCCTTCAAGGATCTACTACATCCAGGGCAACTATTACTAAAGACGGACAATACTACAGTTATGTGGTACATAAACAAGCAAGGGGGCACACATTCCTACCCCCTCTGCAGGCAAGCCATGACTTTGTGCAACACAGCACTGATAAACACAAAGTCCCAACAAGTCTTGTAGAGTCCGAAAAACTGTTTAAGCGGTTTTTGTTGCCGCTAATACGGCAACTTCTTCAGATTACATAAAAAATATATTTGAACCAGTTTAAATAAAGAATAAAAACATGTGATCCGTAAACAGCTGAGCTGTTACGTAGTTACCACTCATTAATATTAAGTAGTTAGAACATTAGAACTAAGCACTTTCTCTCAGTCATCCACTTAGAAAAGTTAGGTTGAAAACTTTATAAAATAAATTATTATGTGAATGACATGTTTAATTTCAACAAAGTGATTGGTAGGCTTAGAACTATTAGCCCACGTAGCCAGTATTCGATAATTAGGGTAAGGTTAGTATATCATATTACAACGACAAAGTTAACAGCTACAAAGGCATACGTTTAACAATTGTAATTTTGAAGTTCTTAGGTTTGTTACTGGACTGTTTTTAAGGTTTTAAGAACCTAAGCATAAGGGAGACTTTGACAATGAACGATCTACTTTTCTGTTACAACAGTCCATAGTAGGGGACTGAACTGAATAATGGAACATAATACTATTATACGACACAAATATTTTCTATAGTTTTACACAAATTTTTAAATTAGAATGTTTTCCCGCTTTCTTGTTATTTCTAAGTGGATGACTGAGAGAAAGTGTGCATTAAGATCGCTGCAATTTTATTCTTTATTTAAACTGGTTCAAATATATTTTTTATGTAATCTGAAGAAGTTGCCGTATTAGCAGAAATGAAAAGCGCTTAATTAAACAGTTTTTCGGACTCTACAAGACTTGTTGGGACTTTGTGTTTATCTAGAACACAGCACTGACCTATCAAGTACATCTGCAGGCACAATTCCTGCCAGGAAAGAAAAATACTCCGGCAGACGAACTAAGCAGAAACCTCATGGATCCTCACGAGTGGAAACTAAATCCACAGGTCTTCAGCATGATAACAAGGAAATGGGGATGCCCAGACATAGATCTTTTTGCCTCCCCTCACAACTGCCAACTACAGAGATTCTGCACAAGGACTTATCACTCACAAGCATGGAAAGTGGATGCTCTATCATTCAGCTGGAAAACCCTAACAATTTATGCCTTTCCACCACTGCCTCTCCTTCCCAAGGTGATCCTAAAAGTCAGACAAGAGAAGCCAAAAATTATTCTGATTGCCCCAGACTGGCCCCGCCAGCACTGGTACCCAATCCTAAAGAGCTTGTCTCAAGGCCCAGCCTGGACTTTACCTCAAATTCCTCATCTTCTGACTCAACAAAACAATCAGATCCTGCACAGCCAACTCAGAACCTTAAATCTGGCTGCATGGCAGATAATATAACTACTCAGAACACACCTCTCTCTAAAGCTGTTATGGATATCATTTTGGAAGCCAGGAGGCCCAGCACCAGGAAATCTTATGCAGAAAAATGGAAGAGATTCTGTGCTTGGAACCAGGCACAAGGACTTGAACCACTTGCTCCAAATATTTCTCAGATTTTACAATACCTGACTGAGATGCTGGACAAAGGCCTATCCTTCTCATCAATTAAGATCCATGCCTCTGCCATTTCAGCTCATTACAATACAGAACCTCCTATTTTCTCTCATCCACTGTTAAAGACAGTATCTCAGAGGGACAAAAAACATAAGACCCCCAAGGAGAGCACTAATACTTACATGGGACCTCAACTTTGTCTTAGAAAAGCTCACACTACCTCCTTATGAGACAGCCAATACAGCTGATATAAAATTCTTATCATGGAAAACTGCTCTTCTCCTAGCAATAACTTCAGCAAGAAGAGTCTCAGAGTTACAGGCATTAATGGCAGTGGAACCTTTTATCATTTTTCATCCGGACAGGGATTCTCTAAGGACAAACCCAACATTTATGCCAAGGGTAGTATCCAGTGTGGCTCTTAACCAAACCATTCATTTGCCAACATTTTATCCAAATCCTCAGAATAAAGGGAAGAGACTTCTGCACTCTTTGGACATACACAGGCAGCTACGATTCTACTTGGACAAAACAAAAGCTTTCAGAAAAACTGAGCAACTGGTTTGTAGTATATGCTGCAGGATCACAAGGAAAAGCTATTTCAAAGCAGACTATTTCAAAATGGATAGGACACTATTCGTTTCTGCTATGCACAGCATGGCAAGTCAGTGCCTAAGAATATTAGGCCACATTCTACCAGGACAGCAGCCACTTCAGCAGCCTTTCTCAGGGGAGTACCAACCAAGGAAATTTTGGAGGCTGCAACTTGGAGTTCAGTGCACACTTTTACCAAGCACTACCACTTACCTCTTCACTCTAATTCCAGAGCAGGCTTTGCCACTGCAGTTCTGCAGGGCCTCATAGCCACGCCTAATCCTATTTAGACCCAGCCGCCCAACCTCAGCTTTGGGATTCAACCCAAGTGTAATGACTGCAAGAGTGAAACACGATGAACATAGTACAGTTGTGTACCTACCATAAATGTAGATGTTCGAGTGTATTCACTGTTGCAGTCCAGGTTACCCACCCACCATCCCCCTTTCTTTGCTGGGACTTATCTATACTTCTCTATCCTATACAACCTATGTGGTGTATTTGCTTGTAGATGAAGGTATTGTTTATTTTAGTTTGTTTTTTATTAGCAATGTGTATTGCCTACCTTCTTGTGGGCACCTGACATCTGGGGCAAGAAAAACTGAAGAAAATGGTGTCGGCTGCATCTTATATACCCTTGGCGCACTGACGTCAGGGAAGAGGCGACAACAGCCGATGCCGGACCAGGACTTCGGAATTCAGGCCGACTGCAGGTAGCAGGATAACCCAAGTGTAATGACTGCAACAGTGAATACACTCGAACATCTACATTTATGGTAGGTACACAACTGTACTTTTCCTGTGCTCTGGTCTCACTACTACTTAGTAGGCAAGTCAGAACTTTTTCGACCTCACCTTTTATTGTGGCAGGGAAAGCCATTATATTATTTTCTTCCCATTACAAACATATTGCAGATAATAAATTGATGATGATTTATAGTTCTTTCAAGAATAAGTCTTCCATCTTTGTACAGTCATTTGTAGTCACTAAACTAGCAGTACTATATAGGATATTGCTTTTTGTCCTTGAAGACCATTTGGGATACTTCCTCTTAATTTTCAGACTTCTGCGGTGGTGCAGCGGTAGCGTTGTTGCCTCACAGCAAGAGGTTCTCCCATTCGATTCTCGGCTGGAGTGTGGGGAGTGCCTTCTGTGTGGAGTCTACATGTCCTCCCCACGGTTTGGTGGGCATTTGAAAGACATGCGTAAATGGGCTTGCCTTCGTTGAAGGTTGAACATCGAGCTGGCACCTCGGCATTCGTGAAAAATCTACTGCCAATCATTAGCAGACCGGAGTTCCGCTGTGGCGACCCCTAACCGGGAAAAGCCGAAAGACAACAACAACAACATGCTTGAAGCACTGGAAGCTGCAGTTTAATGTGTGGTTAAGAGTCAGACTGCCACAGGAAGGGCATTCACAGTTTAATCTTGATAAAGTAACCAAATGCCGCAGTTTGAGGACCTACTTGAGGTGATTGAAATGGTCTGGTGGAATGTTTTTTCTAGACATTCACACAAATAAGGTAGTGGGTGGCACTGAACTGAGAGAAGTGGTGACAGCTGATGTGATGCCCAGACCTCATGTAGAAGAAAATAGAGAAGTGGCTTCTGATGATGGTGGTGATGAAGATCCATTGATCTATTTAAGTAGTTTTGTGCTACTTTGTTGGGACACTATTTATTTATGAAGTATCTTTATTCATTGGTTAGTTAATGAGCCAAACTAGAATGTTGAAATATTTTCAGCGATATCTTAGGAGCATGAAAAACGTAATTTACAAGACCTCATCAGTCGCCCGGTATGCAGGTAGAGGCTGTAACATTAAAAGCTGTAAAGTATTTTCTGTCCACATGTATTGCACAGTAAGAACTTGTATGATAGGAGGCATGACTTGGTGGCGACCATCCTTTCAGATTTGCTACGTCTGGCAGCATCAGTAATAGTTTAGTTGTATGGAATTCATTAGTAACGTCTTTGATGATATTTAGCTGCAGTTGTACTTGTCAGGTAGAGACACATTAATCCAGAGGATGCTTTATAGGCACAACATTGTCCTTCACAGCAAGCTAGAAAAAAATGCAGTCAGTTTGAAACAGTGTAAGCACAAAAGCATGTCTGTGCAGTGCATTATAGTAACAAGAATTTCTCTGTACTGTACTTTGACATGCCCTAGTATGATCTGCAGCAGTATATAGTCTGACAAATATGTGAGGGTGAGGAACTGAGGACAGGTGAAATTCTGCGTACTTTGTGTATACTTACTATATACATGCGTGTGTAATAGCCCTTTGTCAAAAGGTTGTTTGCAGTAAGAGTTGTCACAGTTTAAACAAGACTTTTTGTTTTCTGGCATGGATTTAAAGTAGCTTTTTTTAAGGATGTTTTCTAAAATGCTAGCTTCACAAACAGCAATGTCTAAGACTTGTGAAGTGGAGAAATATTTGCACCTGAACACCTGTTTGCATTATTCTCCCACCCTGTGGTTAGTGGTGAGGAGGGATGCAGTGAAGTATCTGTAATTAAATTAGCCACACCATTTCTTTTCCCAGTCCTTTGTGTGTCTGTGTACCTATATATCATTTTCACATCAGTTGATAAGAATCCAATAACAACGAATCAGAAATGTAGACATTTGGGTGGCGCAGTGGTAGCGTTGTTGCCTCACAGCAAGAGGTTCTCCTGTTCGATTATCGGCTGGGGTGCCTTCTGTGTGGAGTCTGTATGTCCTCCCTGCGTTTGTGTGGGTTTCCACCAGGTGCTCTGGTTTCATCCCATGTTACAAAGACCTGCATCTGGAGCATTTCTCCCCGGGCTTCCGCTGAAAATTGGCTTTGTTCCAAGTTGGACTTTCCCGGTTAACAAATGATAAGTAAATAAAATAGACATCTACAACAGAGCCAGGAGAAAAAGAGAGGATTGTTGTGGGGCAGTCATCCCTGAACCCCCCAGAAACCTCTTAATAAACAATTATATTAAAGTGGAAACGCATTGGTATCTGTGCTTCTCTCATGCTATTCTCCTCACTGGCTAGAGTGGTTGGATATACAGAAGGTATTTACATAAGTACCTGTCATTGAAATAGCCGCCTCACTGCCTGCTAACAGTCCTTTGTATGGCTCTTTACTGCAGTTAGATTAATATCAATTGATATAATCCTGTGACCATGAATCCTTTAATATTCTATTAAAAATGTTGCACTCCACAAACATAAAGCCAGGAGGAAAGATTATTTGGGGGGGTAGCTGTCCCTCACACTCAATCCCTGAAAACATTAATAAATATATTAACTCCATAGTCACACAGCTGTGAAGGAAGGGCAAGCACAAAAACCCTTTGACCACACTCCATTTGCAGGACTGACTCACAGCAGAAATAAATGCAAAGTTGCAGCTACAATTCAGATCAAACCTTCTGAACAGTGGACTTCCAAGATGGCTGTACAGAGATCAATAAGTTGATTTAGAGCTCCTCAGTTTTAAAATGGCAATTTGGGGGGGGGGGGGGCACTAAAGCTATCAAATTGGATAAAATGAGATTTCAGCAAAGATGAAATTTTGATAAAGTAACAGAACACAAACCAGAAAAGGAGGAGAGATTCTTCTGTTTCTGTTCTTGCCCTACATGCCACCGAGATGGTTACCTGAATGGTAATTACTGGCTTTTAAATCTTCACAGTCAGTCATAAATGTGCACACTTGCTTGTTTTAAGTATTAACTTATTAAGTCATGAATAAACTTTCAACTACTACTTCTGAACTATTTATTATTCGGAAGGATTGTAATTTGTTTTTATGTATACATCATACAAATACTAGATTTATTTTTATTTGACATTTGTTAACCGGGTTAGTCAGACTGGGCAGCATGGCACAGTGGAGAAAAGCTCCACAGATAAACAAATACAAAAACAAAACATCCTACAGTGTTAACATACAAGTGTATCTACACAAGAGAAACAGAATATAACTTATAAATGAACACGCTAGAATACAAGAGTAATATTGAGGGTTTAAACAGCCATGGTACATATTAAATATACAAATTATAATATAAAAATTAGATTCTAACAGTTACCATCAGAGAGAAATTCAGGGTTGGTAAAATATCATAAAGACTTTAAATGAGTAGTTGTGGTAAAGTGTGAGATCTGAGAGGTGAGGGGGAGGAGGACAGGGAGCAGTTTAGGTGGGAGTGGGACAAGAACAGGTCCAGGAATTAGTAAATAAGTCCTTTAGAAGGTTTTTGAAGTTAAGGAAGTTGCCGTTTGTTCTTAGAGAAAGGGGAAGTTTGTTCTAGGCATTGGCGACGGAGTGGCTGTATAAAAGTTTGGCAATATTTTTATTGGGGTTGTAGATTTCTTAGAGGTGTAGGTCAGTGCTGCATAGATTACGCTTAGGAGAATAGGGAGTGGTGAGGCCCATGAGGGCAGGACAGCAGGAGAATTGATTTAAGATAGTATGTGTGAGGAGGAGTTGGTTATGTAGCTCAAGCCATCGTAGGTTTTTTAAAAATATACAGTAACAAGAGGGATAGGGAAGGTTGACAGTGGATCTGGCTGTTTTGTTGTAGGTGGTTTCATGTTTAGCTAATAGATTGGATTGAATATTGGTGAAAATAGGGGCTATAGGAATATGTATGTCAAAAAACAGAAACTCCACAAAAGGACACTCAACCAAAAAGATAGTTAAGCGCGTTCGTTCTTTTCATTAAGAACTTCATCTTTTTGGTTGAGTGTCCTTTTGTGGAGTTTGTTTTTTAGAGTCCTTGGTTGCCGCTGTTTTGTTTTTTATTAATATGTATGTCAAACTTTAGTTAGTCATCTATGATTAGACCCAGAAGTTTAGTATGTGGTTCAACAGAGATAAGTGTATTATTAAGAGAAGATACTGTGAAGGTATTTTTGTGTTGCTGTAGTGATTTGGGGAGGAAGAGTAAACATTTTGTTAGGATTGAGTAGTAGCTGATTATTGGTTAGCCATTTTTCGACTGAAAGGAGGGGATCTTGAGTAAGAGCAAGGAGGTGGGGAAAGTTATCAGAGCATGAGATAATATTGGAGTCGTCTGCATATTGTATTAGTGGGAAGTTTGTGCAGGAAGTGTGTAGGTTATTTGTAAAGATATTAAAAAGGAGAGGTCCAAGAATTGACCCTTGGGGGACACCGTTTGGATTGTGAGAAAGGGGGAGGAGGCAGAAAGCCATTTGACAGATTGGAATCTGTTGGAGAGGTAACTGGGAAAACTATGGTATAGTAGAAGAGGAGAGGTTAAGGGAAGAAAGTTTTAAGAGCATTAGGGTATGGGAAATGGTGTCAAAGGCTTTAGATAGGTCAAGGAAGAGGGATGACACTAGTTTGTTATTGTCCCGTGCTTTGGTGATGAAATGAGATCTGTAGAGGTGCTGTGGTGAAAACGGAAACCATGCTGGGTGGGAGTTAACAGGTTGTCTTGTATGATGTGTTTGAGAAGCTGGTTATGAATAAATTTTTCTAGAATTTTAGATAAGGGGGGACATTATGGCAATAGGTCTGTAGTTGGTTGGTTCAGTTGAATTGCCATCTTTGTGGAGGGGGTATGACACATGATTTTTTCCAGATGTCAGGGACTGTAATCTCTTGAACTGACTTGTTTACTAATATGGAGACTGGATGTGCAACAGTTAGCTGCAAGTTTGAGTACTAGAGGAGGTAAGTTGTCAGCAGAGGGGGAGCAGGTTTTCAGTTTGGCAAGAAGAGATTTGATGTGTGCAGTAGATAGAAATAGACTGCGAGGAGAGCTGTGTTTTGTTTGCCAACTTTAATTCCAGGTGTAGTGATCTATTTAATTACTGTCCCCCACTTTTTGTACAAACTCAGCTTGACTTAAAATAGCAAACCTTAATAACTAATCAGTATCATTCCACTGTCCGTGCAATGGTGACAAATTAAATGGCCCAGAAAAATGCATGGAATAAATACATGAATTTTTATTATTTTGAATTGTAAAAGTATGAAAGTGTGTGTACATTAAGAAAATCATTTTAATTCCCATAATAGTTACACAGAATTTAAACACAGGTCCAGAAGCAAGTCAAAATATTTTAGACAAAACAGTGCCCTAAACAAAGTATTAAACCTACAGGAAGAGGAATTAACTTTAATATTAATTACCTTTTAATTTAGTTGAGAGACTGTAGAATCTTCTGTCACCTGACTCTGACATGGATGAAGATACCTCATGTCTAAGTGGGCCATTACTGTGTGGAGTTTGGTACTAACATACCCATAATTGTGCAAAACCTCTCCCTCGAAGGGCTTTCATTCAGTCCTTTAACTAGGACTTCCCTGATACATTAGTCTTTAATGCAATTGCCCGTGTCTTCAGATATTTCCTCTCAGGAGTCTAAAAATGTTTTGACTATTATTTGTTTACTAACTCCGGCATAGCTGAGATTTTGAATTTTTTTTCTGCTTATTTGTTCCTCTGCCACTTCCATCCCTCTGTGCCACACAGCTGGGTGAGAATCTGTGTAAAATGACTTAACTTCAGGAAAATACCTAATGACAGTTAAGTTGCCCCCCCCCCCCCCCTTTAACTTTGAGCCAGCTAAAGGGGTCAGAAATGTAAAAGAGAGGGAGAAATATGCAGTAAAAACTACATAGTTGAAACTGAGTGCATTCCTGCAAATTTTATTTCCTCTGAACAGTTGTCCTTCTAAAAAAATTAGAGTTGTAAAATTATATATGGCAAAACCAGGTGTGCAGATACTGTCAGTGCATGAAATTTACGTGCTATTAAGAAACGCATTTGAAACATTTTTATCCGGCAAAAAAGAATAGCTTCGTAGAACAAGCAGATTCTTTGTCCTTTTTTATTTAATTCTTAAGCACTGCTTTGTAGCTGAAGGAAAAAAAAAACTTATTGCAGTCTGTTTAAAACTTTGTGTCACTGAACGAAAGGTTGATCCTTTCCAGAAATTGTCAATGTAGGAAGCAGTTTGCAGTACTACCATTGTTAATAAATGCAAAGAACTTGCTTGACAAGTTAGTACATAATATCTCATATTTTAAAAACAAAGAGCACTTTGTTAGAAAGAGAAAGTTTGGCCAGAAAAGCAAAATCATGTTACTTTGGCTGTCCAAGTGAGATCATTTTGAATTAGAAGACAATAATAGTAATTATGTAGAGTGCTGCAGGGTCATTAGTATAGAACACAACATCAAGATAAGATCAAAAGTAATTTAAAGAAACTGTAAAAAATTAAAAAAAAAAAATTGCTATTGTGTGAGCATGCAGCATACATTTACAAATGTAAAAGCCTTGACTGGTAAACATTGCCTTAGCTCAGCATGCCAAGTAGTCTAAAGATACTGTACCGAGGTCACCAGATGGGCAGTGAGTGACTGGGTTTGATACTTGTGAAAATGTTTATTTCCAATCTCTTCGAGTAATATTTATAGTGGTATTTATATAAGTGGGATTCTGCTATCTGGATACATATTGTCATTAATTCTACACGCTAGCCTTCCCTGTAGAAAGTATTGTACTTTGATACCACTGGACTGTATAACAGAAGTTCAGAGTTAGGATTTTTTATTTTATTTTTATTTAACATTTGTTGACCGGGAAAGTCCGACTAGGTTCCACAGAGCCTGTTTTCAGCGGAGGCCTGGGGAGAAATGCTCCAGATGCATGTCTTTGGAATGTGGGAGGAAACCGGAGTACCCGGAGGAAACCCACGCAGACACAGGGAGAACATGCAAACTCCACACAGAAGGCACCCCAGCCGAGAATCGAACCGGAGAACCTCTTGCTGTGAGGCGACAACGTTAACCGCTGCACCACTGCGCCGCTGCCCAAGGATGCTCCCTTGTATGAAATATGCTACTGTACCACTCTTATTTCGTCAGTATACAAGTCTCTTTTTGTGGGTGTGGAGGTGGCAACATGTTTATTGTTTTCAGTGTTGATGTTTGACTAGTTTGGATTATTTCCGAGCCTCGCAAACAGCAGATGGAACTTATTTCAAACTTTTTATTTGCCTTTAGTTCCTGGTCCGGTACCCAGCAAGTCATTAGAAGGAAAGCCATTTGAGGACAAGATCTTCCTGCACTGGAAAGAACCTTTGGAGCCAAACGGGATCATCACTCAGTATGAGGTAAAAAAAAAAGTTAACTCTGCTGGTAAGCTGTCAGTGGTAAATTCAATCATGGCTGATTTCATGCAGTTGTGGTTTGTAAGATCTCTTGCAATTACAAGCTGTTGCTTTTGCTTCACACAGTAATGGAATTACAAAGGTGACTAGAATTTCAAGCCAGTTCACACCTTGCACAGAATGTGCTTTAGCATTTCTTTTTGGAAAAGGATTGATTTGGAGAAGGAAAGTTAAAACTAGTACATTTAAACTGTATGCAATGGAAAGAGAAAGTTGAACTACTCTGGTTTTATATTGTTTTATTAGCAAAATGTACAGATGGGCACATGGTAAAATTTTCTTCAAGAAATAATATACTGAGTATGATTTTTTTCTTATTTTATTGGCTCCACCCATAAAATGCAACAAGAATTAAAGTCACATATTTACCCATCCCTGTCATAGAAGGCAAATGACAGTACTCTTTCTTTAGCTGTTGTTATTCTTGGACATAAAGGTGTTGGTATTTTGACAGCTTGAAAAATTGTGATTGTATGGCAGCTTCTGAGTTATTGGTTTGATTAATTATTTATGCATCTACGTTCTTTGCTTGCTTTGCAGGACATTAATCCCACAGAAGTGTAGTTGTGGTGCCTGCAGTGCATGACTGCTGTTTTTTTTAATTTTTTTTACTGTCTCCTCTTCATTCTGCTGACAGAGGAACATCTTTAGTGTTTTCATGTGCGAAGTACCCTTTTAGAGGTTAGTTTTCCATGGCTGTGCTTTGGCTGACCACTGTGTTCCTTGCAAAAGCTAATACTGAAGGAAATGCCTTATTTCAAGTATTAGTTTATCAGAAATACCTGAATCTGTCTTGTTTTTTTTTTAATACAGTTGGTACCAATTGTCACTGATATTAGTGTATGGCAGATGAGGGAGAACATACAAGTTAAACAGAATTCCTAAAAAAATGTGTTTGTACATAATGTATAGACATTTGTAGACGCACGTGAGCACACACCAGTGTGTGTGTGTGTGTGTGCACATATATATATATATATATATATGTATATATATATATATATATATAGAGTTACACTTCAGAATCTCGAGCAATTGAAATGCAGTTGCTCGAGTACAAAGTGTCGAAACTGCAGTTGTGCAAAACTGCAGAATACTGAATGTGGAAATGTCGAATCGGCGGTTGTGGTGCGTATGTGACGTGGGATTGCCTGTGTTCGTGATGTACGGTGTGGTATGTGGATATAGCTGGAGATTCAGCTAAGTGATTTTTTTGTACGGGTATTGGATAGGGATTTTAGTGTGTGTGTGTTTGGAGTTTTTAGGTGTGGGTTAGGGTAGGTAGGTAAGATTGAGTGTGTAAGTGTTGAGAGTGGTGGTATCTGTACGTATGGGATGTGTGTTTGTACAAGGGCAGTGTAGAATGTGTAGGAGTGGATTTTGTGTGTTTATGGTTTTAGTGCGACCTCGGAGTTGGTATATATAAGTAGCGGGGGGGGTGGAGGGCTTATATGTAGGGTAGACAGGTGTGTTTATTTTTGTTGTGTTTGTGTGTTTTGTTGGTTTGTTTTAGTGTCGGGAAGAAGGTGTATGTGTGCTTGTTTGTGTTATGTAGTGTGTGTGTGAAAAGTCGTGATTTTGAATTTAGCGCTTTTGGGGTTTTTGAGTTTTCAGCTTTATAGTCTCGAGGTACTGAAATTCGATTTTTCAGTATTTCGGGATTATGAAGTGAAACCATGTATGTGTGTGTGTGTGTGTGTGTATATATATATATATATATATATATATATATATATGTTTATGTCTATATATATATTTTTTTTTATCTCTCTCTCTCTCTATATATATATATATATATATATATATATGTATATATATATTTTTTATATATATTTATATATATATATATATACACACACACACACACATGTATAAAATATACAGAATGTCTTTGTTCATCAGAAAGAAGTTCAAAAGGGAAAGTAGGGCTCAGCAGGTTTGACTGAACTGTAGACTAATCAAGGGACAGTCATTGGGCGTGATTTTTTGCAGTGTCTGTGGGCAGAGTTTTGTGATGTACATCAAACTCAGTCTTACCTCTGGCCATTTTAATTAGAATTTGCAAGGGTTTGAGCTGTGGATACAAGACTATCCTTTTGCCAGACCTATTATATATTTTAGATGCGATTCTGACAATTCATGGGAAGAAAAAGTGGCCCTTGGTGGATTAAACCTGCTGACAGCAGGGCACATGCTCCTATGTACAGTTCCCATGTCAGCATGAGAGACAGACGCCTTGCTTCTGCACAAGTAAGCTAATTGATTCATGCACCTTTGGTCTGGTAAAGCTGCATTTTTGCAGGCTATGCATTCTTCCTTATATAAAATTGTAGGCAGATGTCAGTCCCTCTTAGACAGAGTGTCTCTGCAGTCCAGTCTTAAATTTCTTCTTGAAAAGTTGTCTGCATTTATTTTGAAATAATTCATCACTTTGCCTGTTTGTTTTCCTGGCCATGCACAGCTTGAGAAAGTGTTGCTTAAACATTTTAGATGCGTGCAGCTGGAAATTTTACAGATCTGTGGGTATGGCAGAAGCTCTGAATTTGGTACAAATGAACAATTCCTTGTTTCATTGCATCCAGCTATCTCTATAGAAAGTCAATGACATATGATTCTTGTGTCTCGTGTTGCAGCTTTTATAGCTTCATAGGCGAATACTAGGTTAACTACCCTGAAGGATCATTTTAAGCCTAGCCATTTGCCTGAAGTCAGAATCAAACCCGGTACCTTGTGCTTGTGAGATGAAGACCTTGACCATTATGCCAGACCCAGCTGGCTTAGCATTGGCATTTGCTGGAATTGAACAGCAAGTTATGCAAGTCCACTGATTAAGACCTGAATGAATCACATGCACAACAGTGGAAGTCTTTGATATGGTACTGGCCAGCACAGTCTTGTGTCTAATAATGCAAGAAAATGATTTGCTGTCTCTACCACTGTGTTACTTTTTTAAAAATCCTCTGTGTCATTATCCCCATGCAAGTTTGTTACTTTTTAAAGTAAGGAACAGGTTAATGTCATCATAACTTGAGTGGCGTTGTGCATAAGGGGTGCTAGCACTCCTCCTACTGCCATGACTTTCCACATAAATTTAATTAATTGAAGGAGAGGGTTAAGGGGCACCAACCCCTCTAAAAAGTACAATGAATGTTTGGGAAATAAGACAGTTACAGAATTCTAATGCTGTGGTAACTTGTGTGGTAATATTCTTTTACATAAACGCTGGCATTGGGTAAAGTACGCAAACACCCTCCCAGTTTAATTGTTCTCTGAACAGAGCCCTGCATTTGAGGTGATTTCAGCATGCTGTTCTCTCTGTTTTGGACCTAAAGTTCATAAAACGAACTTCATCTCAGTGCATTGTTAAACTGCATTAGAGAATGGGAGACCCGTACATTGACACCCTGATTGGAGAACAAGCATTCTCCAGCAAAAGAGTCTGTGTACAGGTAATGCCTACTGAAAAATGAGTCCACAGCTTCATGGCAGCATATTAAGCTGCTGCAACACTTGGACTGAAAGCAACCTAACGGCCATCATTATTTTATGCTCACTAAGCAGCACTTTTACTACTTAGCGAGTGTAAAAAAAAAAAAAAGGTAGAAAAGCTTGTGTGCAAGTTTTATGTTTGTGTGAGAGTGTTTGCATGCATGAGAATGAGAGCAAGATCTATCGAGCCATTATTTTACACTCACTAAGCAACACTTCTGTTGTTTAGCGAGTGTAAAAGTAAATGAAACAATGTGAATGCATACTTGCGAGCATGAAAGTGGAAGTGTGTGTGTCTGTCTGTGAAGTGATAGCAATCGAGCAGTGGCAGCAGCAGATGTTCTTCGTGTTTCACTGTTGCAGTCATCACATTTGGGTTATCCCTGCCAGGGTAGCCCTCGGCCGGCCGAATACCATAGACTTAGTATTTCTGCGTCGGTTGCTGCCGCTTGAGGGCTGACGTCAGGTTGTCAGTGGTATAAAAAAAGGCATCCAACACCATTACATCAGTTTTTCTTGCTGTGGAGCCCGAAGCAGAAGCAGTTTGCACGAGTGCCAGTCTGCCGCTACCTGAGTTTCGTTTCCGAATTGAAGTCTTGGAAAGCTAAGTACCCCATTGAGGATCCTTTTTTCTTGCACTAACCGATGTCAGAAAAAGTTAATTGTCTTGCCTGTGGAAAACAAATATCACACTGAGACTTCTATTCTTACTGTGTCACTTGTCTAGGCCCAGACCACGACATTCCTTGTTGTCGATTCTGTGCTCTGTTTAACGTCAGAACTATCTGTCGTCAGGCCCTTATTGTAGCTATTGGACATCTCCAGAAACCAAGAACCACAATGAAAGCAAGGAGCAAGCAACACCAGGAACAGAGAACCAAAATTTATTGAAGACCTTAGCGCTTTCGTCAGATTATATCCACAGACTTCTTCAGAGGTATTAAAAACAACAAACATCACTTCACCTTTTAAATATCCCTCCAAAAACATGTCATGTGACATAATTAACAGTTAAAGGAAAATCCACCTAAAAAAATATATATATATATGTATATACAAAAATACAATGCATGTAAAAGCACTACCTAAAACAATGTATGAATAAAACAGTTGATAAATGCAATAAATGTTAATAAATATTATTAATAAAAATATTCACCTGCAGTTTAAACATTTACACATAATAAGAGTGAAGTTTTAAAACACTGCTAATAGAAACACATTCATTCAGTCCAGGATAAACACAAGCATTTAATTTTAATTGCCATCTAAGTTCTTGAAGTTCTAAAAAGTCTTTCCAAGGTTCTCCCCTAACATTTCTAACCATATGGTCAATACCAACAAAACCAAACTCATGACCAGGATTCTCACCAATATATTTGGATAAAGCATTTTTACGGTTTCTCTTCCTGATATCTAGTGTGTGCTTGCATATACGTTCTTTCATTTTTCTTTGTGTCTTCCCAATGTAAAAACAACTACGACAAAAGAGCTAAGGTCTTCAATAAATTCTGGTTCTCTGTTCCTGGTGTTGCTTGCTCCGTATTGTAGCTAGATATTTCTGTTTGCAGTCCTCGAATTCCAATATGGCTTCGGTAAGCCATCCAACAGCGGATCTTTCAAAAAAACGTAAAGATAAAGACAGAGACAGACCGCACAGGACCAAACCTTAAGACAACGCTTCTGTTAAGTTGGTTGTCAGTCCTACGAAACTCAGTGAGGTGCTTTCGCAGCCTCGGAGGCCACTACCAAGACCCTTTCGGAGTCCGGTATGCCGCAGAACTCTTATTCGTCTAAGGATCCTGCGGTCGTCTCTACCTTGGATGGGTCCAGAGCCACTGTGCAGGCACTGGCTTCCAAGGAAGTCCTTCACAACACTTAATCCCAGCATAAACAGATGTCTTCTTTCACGAATACCGTTCTTTCAAAAACCAAGTTCCTCAGGCCCAGGGGTTGAACCACACCCAAGAAACCGTCTACCCATTCTCAGGCGCCTCTTCCTTTGCCTCATTCTCAAATGTTTAAAATGGCAGAAGACCTTATCATTACTGATTAGGGGCCAGTCAACTCCCTCAGAAAGGAAAATAGATCTGTCTCCAGTAGTTTTGTCTGAACAAGACTCAGATGAATCTGATGCATCTGACTATGAAGACATGCAGCCACTCTCCACTTATGAGGAATCTGATGCAGAGGAATCCATTCCTTCAGCCTCTCCCCCAGAGGATTTTTCATTTGGGGGAAACCCTGCATACCTTAAGGGAGCATTTCCAATGGGAGAGTCAAGACTACCCACAATCCAAAAAGAGACACGGAGAGTTCTTGGACCTTCCACAGCACAGGCCCTTGGCTATTCCCCCAGTCCTAGATGTGGTGGATGATGTCTTCCTTGAATCCAGTCTTGACTTAAGACTCCCGTCCTGCTCCCAGAAAAACAGACAGGTACTACAGAGTCCCTGACTCTCACAAATATCTTTTTAAAAATCCAACTGCTGACCCTGAGGTCATTACTCAAGGGCCTAAAGGGATTAAAGCAACCTCAGCTAAGAATCCCACCCCCTCAGACAGGGGTTCCCGAGCACTGGACAGATTTGGTAAAAAAGTATACATCTCAGCTATTCTTGCTAGCAGGGCACTAAATTGTCAGTTCCATATGCTTAAGTATCAGCAACATACCATGGAACTCCTTAAACAAAGAAATTCCTCCTTTCCTGCATGGGCAGAATCTAAAAATTTACATAACGTAATGCATTCTGTTGGTCAAGTAACTAAACACACTTTGCACTGTGGTTTTGACGCCCTTGAAGCTTCTTGCAGGGCAGCAGTCACCGGATCTGTCATTAGAAGACCTGCATGGCTTAAGGAACAACCCCTGCCAGACCATGTCAAATCAAATTGTTGGATGCACCCTTGCACAAAGATAACTTGTTTGGCACTAAAGCAGAAGAGGTCTTAAAAAAGATGGAAGAAAAAGCAAAATCTATGAAGACCGTTAAAGATTTCTTACAGGTCCAGCAGGCATTTCCCCTCCAAGGACTAGTCCTTTCCTGCTCCGAGTAGACAGGGCCAACCTAGGTCTCGTGGAAACAGACCCAAGGGTTGCAGAGATCCAAGCAGTGGACTACCTCCACTTCAAAACCAGGGAGTTCTACGCCACCCCCTTATGGTAAGAACTCACAATGACTCGCCCTTCCCAACCTCACCTCTGCCCACCCTCACATACCCCTAGGAGGAAAACTCTCTTTTCACTCAAGCGCCTGAGCCACTATTACCAAGACTAATGGGTTCTGAACATAGTGTCTCAGGGGTACAAATTATCCTTCCACACCTTTCCAACCCTGAATGGGTTCCCAGATCTACCACCATATCAGTGGGCACAGGCTCAAAAACAAATCCTTTCCCTGCTCTCCTTGGGGGCAGTAGAGCATGCTCCTGCAGAGCAGATAAGCCAAGGCTTCTATTCCAGACTTTTTCTGGTGCCCAGAAAAGAGGGAACCTGACACCCCATCCTCGATATTTCCATTCTAAACAACTTTCTGGTGATCCCAAAATTCAAAATGCTCACCCTCCATCAGCTGCTACCCATGCTCTCCAAGGACGCTTGGCTAGCTACCCTGGACCTGAAAGAGGCCTACCTCCACATTCCTATCAGGGAATCCTGCAGAAAATATCTCTGCTTCAGGACAGGATCTCAACAATTTCAGTTCTCTGCACTTCCATTTGGCTTATCTACTGCTTCCAGAGTTTTCACAAAATGCCTGGCTCCAGCCATTGCCTTTTGCAGACAAAGAAATATTAAAATTTACCCCTACTTGGATGACTGGCTTATTCAGGCAGCAGCCAGGAAAGGCTGCTCAAAGACCTGGCCTTTGTAAAGGACCTACTAACCTCCCTAGAGTACGCAATCAATGAAAATAAATCCAAACATGTACCCACCGAAAGAATAATCTTCCTGGGAGCAAGTCTGGGCACAGCATCCCAGATGGCATACCTTACACCAGAGAAACAAATTTTCCTATCAGCTTACTTCTCTCAACTGGCCACCAGGCCCCAACTTTCTGCAGGGAAAATCCTGCAAGCCCTGGGGTTCATGGCCTCTTGCATACTCCTCATTCCATATGCCAGACTGCATATGAGGAAACTTCAGTGGTACCTAAAGAGCCTTTGGTGTCAACACTCTCAAGATCTGGAAACTCTTCTGCCTATAATTCCTTGCCTGAGGAAGGAATTTCTTTGGTGGGCAACAGCATGCTTCCACAACAAGGGACTGCCCTTCTCCCCACTCCCTGCCACCCAGACACTCACCACAGATGCATCAGACTACGCTTGGGGCGCACACCTGGATGGCAGGTGCGTACAGGGCCAGTGGAACCCCCAGCAACTCCCTCTGCACATCAGTCTAAAAGAAATGATGCCTGTGCAGCAGACCTTAATAAGTTTCAAACACCTTCTTTCTCCAGGGGTTCTCCTGATGACGACAAGACAGCACCACTGTGATGTGGTACATCAACAAGCAGGGAGGGACTAACTTCTACCCGCTGTGCAGGCTGGCCATGACCCTTAGGTTCACAGCCTCTTACTTGCAAGTACAGCTGTTAGCTCAATACCTGCCAGACTCTGTCAACTCCCTGGCAGACCAATTAAGCAGGCCGCTTTTGGACTCCCATGAATGGCAGCTCAACAGAAGCACCTTCTTCCTAATAACTCAGAAATGGGGAACCCTGGAGGTTGATCTCTTTGCCTCCCACACCAACCACTAGCTCAGCAAATTCTGCACCAGGGAACATCACTGCATTGCTTGGAAAGTAGATGCCCTGTCCTTCCCCAGGGTAAACCTCTCTGTCTATGCCTTTCCTCCCCTACCTCTCATTCCCAGGGTACTGCTCAAAATATGGGAGGAAACACCAAGGACCATTCTCATAGCTCCAGACTGGCCCAGACAGCAGTGGTACCCCTTGCTGTGCAGTCTGTCCCCATTGCCTCCATGAAATCTTCCTCAGATTCCAAACCTCCATAACCTAGAGGGAAGGGAAAACTCATGCACCCCCAATTGCAAGCACTCAATTTGGCATCTTGGCTTATACCCTAGCCCCTGACCAATCTGCCATCTTCAGTAAACAGGTTCTTGATGTTATCCAAGAGGCCAGATGCCCTAGCACCAGAAAGTCTTATGCAGATAAATGGAAAAGGTTCTGCACCTGGATCCAGGCTAAGAGGACCAATGTGTCCCAGCCCTCCATCCCTCTCATCCTGGATTACTTAGCTGACCTGCTACACGGTGGTATCTCATTCTCCTCTATAAAAATGTATGCCTCTGCTATTTCTGCTCACTTTACTCACACCCTCTGATTAAACAGTTCCTCAGAGAGGCTAACAACTTGAGGCCCCCCCAGAAGGGCACCAACACCAGCTTGGGACCTTAACTTTGCCTTGGAAAACTTCACCCTGCCCCCTTCAAACCAGCTTCTTTTGCAGAGCTAAAATGTCTCTCCTGGAAGACATTAATTCAACCAGAAGAGTCTCTGAGCTGCAAGCTCTCATGGCTGTGGAACCCTTTATCATCTTCCATGCAGACAGGGTATCCCTCAGAACTAATCCATCCTTAATGCCCAAGTTGGTGTCCATTGTGGCTGCCAACCAATCCATCCATTTACCCACCTTCTTTCCTAACCCCCAAAACAAGGGGGAAAGGATTCTGCACTCTCTAGATGTGTACAGACAGCTCAGATACACACTGGACAAGGAGTAAACCCTTCAGGAAGTCTGATCAATTGCTGGTTAGCTTTGCTTCAGGGGCAGAAGGCAAAGCCATCTCTAAGCAAAGCATTTCCAAATGGATAGCACACTGCATCCATTTCTGCTACAAACAGCATGGCAAGCCTCCTCCCAAGGGGGTCAGGACACACTCCACCAGAGCAGCCTCCACCTCTGCAGCTTTCCTCAGAGGAGTCCCCACCAGGGACATCCTGGAGGTTGCCACCTGGACATCTGTTCATACTTTTACCAAGCATTACCACCTGCCTCCCTTCTCCAAATCCAGGGCAGGATTTGCCTCTGCAGTCTTGCAAGGCTTGCTAGCCAGCCCCTAGCTTCCTGGACTGCCTCCACCCATTTTCCTCTGCTTTGGGAATCTACCCAAATGTGCTGACTGCAACAGTGAAACACGAAGAACATAGTACAGTTGGGTACACTTACCATAAATGTAGATGTTAGAGTGTGTTCACTGTTGCAGTCATGGTTTCCTTCCCTTCATCCCCCTTTCTTTTTTTTTCTGTTTTCCTTGTTGTTCCCTTTTCCCTTACAAGGGACATTTTGGTATTTATTTTCTACTGGTGGGGTTCTTCCATCAGAGCCTGGCCTCCTACTTTGGGGGCTCCTGATAGGTTAGGGCAAGAAAAAACTGATGTAATGATGTTGGATGCCTTCCTTTATACAACTAACGACCTGACGTCAGTCCTAAAGCAACAGCAACTGACGTACATTCTAAGTCTATGGTATTCGGGCTGGCCGAGGGCTACCCTGGCAGGGATAACCCAAGTGTGATGACTGCAACAGTGAATACACTCGAACATCTACATTTATGGTAAGTGTACACAACTGTACTTTGAGGTTTCCATACATCATAACTCAAGTTATCTGCATAAAGCCTAAAGTAGAGAGAGAACAAAGGCTCAAAATAGTAAAATTTTAAATATTGCTTTTATAAAAATCACAAATTTGCTTGAATAATAGGGTTTATGTGAGGATGTACTTTCTGAAGGATAAGCGTGTGTGTGAGAGAGAGTATGAGATTGACCCAGACCACTTGCCCCCTTAGCTCAGGAAGTCTGGAAAAGGCCTAAAATAAAGGTTGGGGGAGGGTAAAGGCTCAAAAATAGCAACAGATTTTAAACATTGTTGTTATAAAATTATAAAGTTGCTTAAGTAACAGAATTTGTGTTGGCATGAATTTTCTGAGGGAAATAAAGTCTGAAATTCAAATTTATGTCTTTATTTAGTGACTTCAGTTCCCAATTACTGGCAGCAAACCACACATTTTAGGAGTAAGGGATCAAAAACTAAAATAAATATCTGTATATATTTTTAAATGGTATATTTTAGATATAAAATGCATGTTCTTCCATTTCACTGTTGCAGTATTCATTACACTCGGGGGATCACCTGTGTCACCATACATCCTGTTCCATTTGTCAAGCCTTTGTACCCAAAACCCTTCATAGTAGACCATCTTCTTTGGTGCCTTGTCTTGAAAATCAGTGTCTTAAGCTGTTTCTTGTGAAAGACAGTGGAGGGTGGCGTGACATCTGACCAGTATACCAAAGCCTTTAGGTTGCTTTAAGATATGCGGTACGTCACATATATGCTTCTTGCGTAGCATAGGGCATAAAGGTGACTTCTGGACACACCATCCTCTGAACTTCTTTGCTACCAGCCCAAATGCCATCGCTTGATCGTCACTCTGATTGCACATTCCGTTGCTGGTTCACCAAGCCATTGCGGATGAAGTGCCCCATTGGGGTTCTTTTTTATTTATCCTTTTTATTGTTGCTTGTGGTGTTTCATGTCATCCAAGAAGGGTAAATGCCAGTGTGAGAGACAGATTCCCAATAAAGACTGCCATGACTAGTGTCTTTTTTTTTTGCCTAAGAGCCTGTCATGACCATACGTCCTGTTCCATTTGTCAAGCCTTTGTACCTAAAATCCTTCATAGTAGACCATTTTCTTTGGTGCCTTGTCTTTAAAATCAGTGTCTTAAGCTGTTTCTTGTGAAAGACAGTGGAGGGTGCTTTCCACTTAGAGGGAAAGCCATCAGTGAAGAAGGCCAAGAAGCCTAGGCTGGAGTTTTCCGCTGTTCAACCGCTGCCAGAAGTGTTTCCTCAGGCAAGTGAATGCTTGGAGGTTCACCCGGCTTTATCTTTGGATAACTCTGCCGCGACTAGGTTGGAGGCCAGTGGTGGTCCGACTTTAAGCATGTCCATGGAGGCATTGCAAATGCAAGTCACGTCCATGGAGGCATTGCAAATGCCTGTTTCGGACATTCAGAAGGAACTACTGCTGATTATCTCCAAGAGGCCTAGGGGTGTTCCTTAAATGTTAGTCAAGGAAGAAGTCCCTACTACCGTCTTTGAATGCTGTCCTGCTTCAGCGCCTTCGAAACCCTTGAAGGCTGGACATCCCATTGAAGAAAAGCAAAACACTAAACATATCACTCCTGTTCCTAAGGATCTGCAAAGTGAATGGCACTCCTTCATTCATTGTTTGTATAGTGCCTTAATGGAATGAAACCTCTTCAGGGAGTTACTGTTCCAACCCCCCGGGGGCCCTTTGTACTCTACTCCCTTAAAAAGACCCAGGCAACAGGATTCCTCTAAGGAGGAGATGGATTCAGATGAGGAATCCTTTGCTTACTCTTCTCAGATTCCCTGTTTTTTGGACTGTGGATCAGAGCAAGAGTCGTCCACCAGTCCTGATGCTCTCTTTGAGGAGATTTCTTTTGGGGACACGATCTCCAGGATGATGCACTTCTTTAAATGGGTTTGCCCTCAGGTTTCTGAGGTACATAAGATACAATGAATTGCTGCAGATTGTATCTTATAAACCTTCTGCTGTTCCTCCTGATGTTCTTCGTGTTTCACTGTTGCAGTCATTACATTTGGGTAATCTGCTGGCAGGTTGCCCTCAGTCGGCCTGATTAACAAAGTCTTGGGTCCTGCGTCGGTGGCTGTCCCTTCTTCCATGACGTCAGGTCATCAGGGGTGTAAAACATGCAGCCGATGCCATTACATCAGTCTTTCTTGCCGTGCAGTGCCCGAAGCAAAAGCAGTTCGCAAGTGCTGGTCGGCCGACTCCTGAAATTTTAATTTTCGAGTTTCAGAACCGAAGTCTTCAACTTAAAGCTAAGTACCCCGTTGGGGAAACTTTTTCTTGCTCCTTACTGATGTCAGTAAAAGTTAATAATTGCATTACTTGTGGAAAGCAAATACCTCATAAAGATTTTAATTCGTACTGCATTCCTTGCCTAGGCCCTAACCACGACGTACCTTGCTGTCGATTTTGTGCTTTATTTAATCGGCGCACTATCCGTCCTCGGTACATTTTTGCCTCCAAATATTTCGGTTCTCGGTTTAATTATCCAGAAATGTCGTCGGTTAGCCATCCAACTACCAGGATTCCGAAAAAACGCAAAGATAAAGACAGATACAGGCCACAGAGGTCCAAAACTGCCGACGACGCTTCTCCTAAGCCAGTCGCCAGTTTGCCCGTACTCAGTGAGGTGCTTTTGCAGCCCCTGATACCCGCTACTTCTGATTCGCAGGCCTCTACTGAGACCCATTCCGAGTCCGGTATGCCGCAAGATACTTCACCTATGGAACCCACAGATGTCTCTACCTTGGATGGGTCCAGAGCCGCTGCGCAGGCACCTGCTTCTGAGGGTGTATTCAGGCCTACAGACTTGCATATTAAATCGACACCGCCATCATTACTAAGGCCTAAATCTCGATCCATGTCTAAAAAAAACGACACCCAGGCCACATGTTCAGGCCCCTATGCCTAAAAAACAAATGATAAAAATGGCTGAATATCTAATTACTCTAATCAGGGGTAGTCAACCCCCCCCCCCCCCAAGAGGCCTAGGGCTGAGCTTGATTATGAATCTTCTAATCAGGATTCTATTTCTTCTGACTCTTCTAATGACCTGGATTTGTCCTTGCCTACTTATGAGGATTTTGATGCAGAGGATTCCATTCCCTCTGCTTCCCCTCCTGAGGATTATTCTTTTGGGGAAACTTTGCATACTTTAAGGGAGCATTTCCACTGGGAAAGCCAGGAATTTTCTGATTCAAAAAAGAGGCTTAGGGATTTCCTTATTGTACCTCTGCATAGGCCTTTGGGCTATACCTCCTGTACTAGACATTGTTGATGATGTGTTCTCAGAATCCAGTTTGGCCCCTGATTCCCTGCCTCCGGCTCCTAGTAAACCTGACAGATACTACATTGTTCCAGAGTCCCACAAGTTCCTTTTCAAAAATCCTGTTGCAGATCCAGAAACCATTTCTCAGGGGCCCAAGGGCATTAAGGCTTCTACTGCTAAAAATCCTACCCCTTCTGATAGAGACTCCAGGACGCTGGATAGATGGGGTAAAAAGGTTTATACTTCTGCAACCTTGGCAATCAGAGCTTTAAACTGCCAATTTCATATGTTAAAATATCAACAGCATATTATTGGACTGCTTAAACAGAAAATGTTGATTCCTGACTGTGTGGAAATTAAAGATTTACAGGATTTAATGCATTCTTCTGAACAAGTTGGAAGACATACTTGCAATGTGGTTTTGATTCTTTAGAGGCCTCTTGCAGGGCTGTTGTTACTGGGTCTTTGCTTAGAAGGCATGCTTGGCTTAAGGAGCAATCTTTGCCTGATCATGTTAAAGCTAAATTGTTGGATGCCCCTTTAAATCAGCACCACCTGTTTGGCAATAAGGCTGAAGAAGTTCTTAAAAAGATGGAAGATAAAGCTAAATCTATGCAAACTGTTGATATTTTACAAGTGCAACCTCCAAGATTTAGTAGGCACTGGCCTACTAAGAATTGGTCCTTTCCAGCCCCTTCCAGATCCTCTCAAGCCAAACCGAGACACATCAAAACCCCCAGGTTTCAGTCCCAGGGGACTCTCAGAACTAAGCAGTGGGGGCCTCTACTTCCAAGTCTGGAAATAACAAGACACCCCCCTATGGTAAACAGTCTCAATGACTTCCTTTTAAAATTCCCAAGCACTTATCTTTTAACCGCCCCTTTGGGGGAAAAGATTGCTCTTCATGCAAAGAATTGGGAACTCATAACCCAGGACAAATGGGTTTTAAATATATAGTCCCGGGGATACAGACTTCATTTCCACATGTTGCCAACACCAAACGGGTGGCCATACCTTCCCCCAAATCAATGGGCAGAGGCTCAAAAACAAGTACTTTCCCTGTTAAGCATGGGGGCTATTCATCTTGTATCAGAAGAGGAAAAGGGACAAGGTTTCTATTCCAGGCTTTTCTGGTACCCAGAAAAGACAAATCATGGTGTCCAATCTTGGACCTGTCTGCTCTAAACACCTTTCTGGAGATTCCAAAGTTCAAGATGCTGACTCTTCACCAGTTACTTCCTATGCTAGGCAAAGACGCCTGGTTGGCAACTCTAGATTTAAAAGAAGCATACCTGCACATCCCAATCAGGGAATCTTGCAGAAGATACCTATCCTTCAAAGCTAGCTGCATGCACTATCAGATGTCCTTCAAGGATGCATCTGCAGTCCTTACAAATGGGTTGTCCTGTCGTCAGGCAGCCCTTCGGTCGGCCGGATTCCAAAGTCTGGGTCTGGCCTCGGCTGGTGTCGCACTTCACCCGACGTCATCTCTGCTGGTCTTCGGGTATAAAGGCATCAGCCGACGCCATTTTCCTCAGTCTTTCTTGCCGCGTGGCGCCCGAAGCAGAAGCTGTTCGCAAGTGCCGGTCGATCAGATTCAGAGATTACTACTACCGAATACTACTTCGAAGACTTCTAAAAAGCTAAGTACCCCATTGGGGACTCTTTCTTGCCTCAGCCGATGTCAGAAAAAGTGAATAACTGTTTAACTTGTGGGAAACAAATACCTCATAAAGATTTCCACTCTTACTGCTTACCTTGTTTAGGCCCAGACCACGACGTAGCAGCTTGTTTAGCCTGTGCTTCCTTCAACCGACGAACGCTTAGGCGTCGGTCGGAGTTTGCTGAACAGTTTTTCGGCTCAGATTTTGCGTACATTATGCCGTCGGATCCTCCGACAACTCAAATTGTTAAAAACCGCAAAGAAAAAGACCGACACTCGCGGTCCGCGGTTTCGGCCGAAACCACGGTTAAGCAAACCGCGAGTGTCTCGGTTTCGGCCGAAACCGAGCAAATGGGTCAATCTACAGCTGAATCCATGACTACTACCGAGGCCCCTTCTACCCTAGTTGAATCGGCCTCTGAAGTTTTGCCTACTAATGTGGTTTCTCCAGAATTATCGGACACCATCCCTTTGGATGTCTCTACCCCAGCACGTGGTGCTGCTAGGCCTCCTGCAGCCATGTCTATAAAGGCCTTTGCCAGGGCTAAAGCAGCCAAAACTGCTAAGTCTGTGCCTGTTAAGCCCCCCTCTCACAGGCCCAGTTCCAGTTCCCAAATGCTTACTCTGGCAGAGGATCTCATCTCTTTAATAAGGGGATCCCAATCTCACCCTGACAGGGCCTCTCAACCTCCAGAAAAGAGACCTAGAACAGAGCCCCCTGAGCCAGTGTCCTCAGATGACTCTTCTGATGATACAGACAATACAGATCATCCAGAGGCTCCTTTTTCTACTTATGAAGATTCCGATGCTGAAGAATCTATTCCTTCTGCCTCTCCACCAGAGGAATTTTCCTTTGGGGAAACCTTACATGCCATGAGAGAGCAATTCCAATGGCAGGGACAAGATTTCTCAGATTCAAGAAAAAGGCTTAGGACATTTTTACACCTACCGCAACATAGGCCCTTAGCTATACCTCCAGTTCTTCCTGTTGTGGATGATGCATTTAATGATGTTTGCACTGCTCCTGTTACTTTACCTCCAGCCCCTGCCAAGCCCGATAGGTTTTACAGGGTACCGGACACTCATCACCACTTATACAAGGCTCTCTTTGCAGATCCTGAGACGATCTCACAGGGGCCTAAGGCAGTAGCTTCAACCTCAGCGAAAAACCCTTCTGAAAGGGAATCCAGGTCCTTAGAGAGATGGGGTAAAAAAGTATACACATCCGCTACTCTCTCAGCTAGAGCTTTGAACTGTCAGTTTCATATGATCCAATACCAAGAGTTTATGCTTGATCAGTTAACTAAGAAACTGTCCTCTGATTTCTTAGATAAGAAATATGTTCTAGAAATGGTGAATAACATTCAGCAGGTTAGTAACCATTCCTTAAAATGTGGCTATGATGTACTGGAGGCTTCATTTAGATCAGCCATGACTGGCACAGTTATAAGAAGGCATGCATGGTTGAAAGAACAGGTCTTGCCGGATCATGTTAAAGCAAAGCTTTTAGATGCTCCTATGGATAAGGTCAGTCTATTTGGTTCTCCTGCCCAACAAGTAATGAAGAAAATGGAAGAGAAGGCAAAATCTGTACAAACAGTTAAAGATTTCCTACAGGTTCAGCCCCCAAGATTTAGCAGGAACTGGCCTTCCAAAAATTGGTCCTTTCCAGACTCCTCTAAAACTCAAAGAGGCAGGAATAGACGTTCCAGAGGCAGAAATCAATCCAGAGGAGGTGCCTACAGGGGACGCCAGTGGCAAGGCAATAACCAACGAGGCACAGATACAACCACTGCCACTGCAACAGGACAATCACAGTGACTTGGCTCTCACACCGCCAACCAGGGAACAAATAGCAGCACCCTTAGGCGGAAAGTTAGCCTTATTTTCAAAAAACTGGCATCATATCACAAGAGACAAGTGGATTTTGCAAACTATAGTCCAAGGCTACAGGTTTCATTTCCACACTTTCCCAGAAAAAAGAGGAATGCCAAACCTACCACCAAATCAAAAGACAGAAGCTCTAAAACAAATAGCTCAATTAACAAAGATGAGAGCTGTGGAAAGGGTACCACCTACAGAACAGGGCAAGGGATTTTACTCTAGACTCTTCCTAGTACCAAGAAAAGAGAAAAGTTGGAGACCTATTCTCGACCTGTCCGCCTTAAATACATTCATCATTGTTCCAAAATTCAAAATGCTAACCCTACAGCAACTTCTTCCCATGCTGGGCAAGGAGTATTGGCTGGTGACTCTAGATCTCAAGGAGGCATACCTGCACGTCCCCATACGACCAAATTGCAGAAGATACCTCAGATTTCTTGCAGGATCAGAGCATTATCAATTCTCAGCATTGCCCTTTGGCTTATCTACTGCGCCCAGAGTGTTCATGAAATGCCTGGCATCAATAATCGCTCATTGCAGGCTTCAAGGAATCCAAATTTATCCATACCTGGACGACTGCCTGATACAAGCGGACAACAAAAGCAAGCTGACACAAGACTTACAAAGAGTCATTTGCTTACTACAAGCCCTGGGATACACAGTCAATTTAAAAAAGTCAAGACTGATACCATCCCAAACAAGAACATTCTTGGGTGCAGAATTGGACACAGTAAAACAGATGGCATTCCTAACTGCAGAAAAACAAGAACAACTTCCTCTTTACTTCTTGGCATTAACAAAGCAGAACAAACTAACAGCAAGGAAAGTACTGCAGGCCTTGGGCTTCATGGCTTCCTGCATAATCCTGGTCCCCCATGCCAGACTGCATATGAGAAAGCTACAGTGGTACCTAAAGAATTTATGGTCTCAACACAGGCACAGCTTGGAAACCGAAATACCACTAATTCCATGCCTGAAACAAGAGTTCCTATGGTGGGCTCAGGCATGCCAGTCAAACCCAGGTTTGTCCTTCCACAATATTCAAACAAGACAAACCATCACAACGGACGCCTCAGACCTCGGTTGGGGGGCCCACATGCTGGACAAGTGCATTCAAGGCTTATGGACTCCAGATCAGCTGCACCTGCACATAAATCAAAAAGAAATGCTGGCAGTAAAACTAGCAATCCAGAATTTCAGACCATTCCTCAAAGAAGGCCAATTGATGATAAGGACAGACAACACCACAGTCATGTGGTACATCAACAAACAGGGAGGCACTCATTCATACCCCCTATGCCGCATGGCTCTGGACCTATGGAATATGGCTCTGAGCTACAACAGGCAATATTTGTACCGGGAAAAGAAAACATCCTAGCAGACATGTTAAGCAGAACTACCTCGGATGCTCACGAATGGATGCTACACCCGGACATCTTCAAGGCCATCACAAAGAAATGGGGAATGCCACAAGTAGACCTATTCGCATCCCCACTCAATCACCAGCTCAAGAAATTCTGCACAAGGACATACCACCCACTTGCTTGGAAGGTGGACTCTCTATCCTTCAGTTGGAAAGGCCTGACAGCATATGCATTTCCACCCCTTCCTTTGATGCACAAGGTACTACTGAAAATCAAAGAGGAATGTCCAAGAATAACTCTGATAGCTCCAAATTGGCCAAGACAACATTGGTATCCATTGCTGAGGAGCATGTCTCGGGGGGGAAACGTGGACACTACCCTTGATTCCTTTGATGTTAACTCAGAGCGACTACAACACCCTGCACCCAAACCTGAAAACTCTGCAACTGACTGCCTGGAACATTACATAAGAGCAACTAACCCAGATTTATCCCAAAGGGTTAAAGACATTATCCTTGAGGCCCGCAGACCTTCAACAAGAAGGAACTATGCAGGAAAATGGAAAAGGTTTGTCATTTGGAGTACTGAAAGAGGGAAAGATGTCTCAAAGGTAGATATTGCCAACATCCTGGAGTATTTGGCAGAGCTTCTCCATACAGGCCTGTCCTATTCATCCATCAAGATAAATGCATCAGCTATTTCTGCAGAATACAGCTTCGATCCCCCTGTCTTCTCGCATCCTCTGCTCAGGCAGTTCCTGAGAGGAATTAAGAATGTAAAACCTCCTAGGAAACCACCATTACCAGCATGGGACTTGAACTTTGTGCTAGAAAAATTGACACTCCCTCCATTCGAGCCAGCAGCAACAGCAGATCTTCAACACCTATCCTGGAAAACTGCTTTTCTACTGGCAATTACTTCAGCAAGAAGGGTTTCAGAGCTACAGGCTTTAATGGCAGTACAACCCTTCCTAATCTTCCATCAAGATAGAGTATCCATGAGAACTAATCCTACATTTATGCCTAAGGTGGTATCCAGAGTGTCTCTAAACCAGGCTATCCACCTACCTACCTTCTTTCCCAATCCACAGAACAGAGGGAAAGACTGCTGCATACCTTGGATGTACATAGACAGTTGCTACTACCTGGACAGAACCAAGCGCAATAGAAATCTGACCAGCTTCTAGTAGCTTATGCAACAGGAAGGGAAGGAAAAGCAATTTCCAAACAGACAATCTCCAAGTGGATAGGAAATTGCATAAGATTCTGTTACTCCTACCATGGAAAGCAAATTCCACAGAACATAAGGCCTCATTCTACAAGGGCTACAGCCACTACCACAGCTTTCTTACGAGGAGTGGCTACCAAGGACATTATTGAGGCGGCTACTTGGACCTCCGTGCATACATTTGCCAAGCATTATAACTTACCTCTATACTCTAGATCCTGAGCAGGGTTTGCCACTGCTGTTTTGCAAGGGATCCTAACTACACCATAATTCTTCTTCCTCCTCCCCTAGTTTGGCTATGGTATTCTACCCATTTAAGGACTGCAGATGCATCCTTGAAGGACATAGTACAGTTTTGTACCTACCATAAATGTAGATGTCCGAACAGGATAGCATCTGCAGTCAGGATTACCCACCCTCCTTCCCCTCTGTGGTACTCCTAGGGTATTTGCCCCCTAATAGCTAGCTGGGGGGGGATCTCTTATGGTGTATTTGTTTGTATATATGTACATACATGCTTATTTGTTTTTGTGTTTGCCTTCTACTTTTTTGGAAATATTGGCATTTACCCAAAAATTTAGCTATCCAAGAGGGCAACTGGCATCTGGGGCAAGAAACACTGAGGAAAATGGCGTCGGCTGATGCCTTTATACCCGAAGACCAGCAGAGATGACGTCGGGTGAAGTGTGACACCAGCCGAGGCCAGACCCAGACTTTGGAATCCGGCCGACCGAAGGGCTGCCTGACGACAGGACAACCCATTTGTAAGGACTGCAGATGCTATCCTGTTCGGACATCTACATTTATGGTAGGTACAAAACTGTATTTTATCTGCACTGCCCTTTGGCTTGTCTACTGCACCCAGGGTATTCACAAAGTGCCTGGCTCCAGTTATTGCATTTTGCAGGCAAAGAAATATTCAGATATATCCATACCTGGACGATTGTCTCATTCAGGCAGAAAACCAGGGCATACTTTTAAATCATCTGGCGTTTGTAAAAAGAGTTCTAACTTGTCTGGGGTACACCATAAACGAAAAGAAATCACAACTGGTACCCTGTCAACCGATTACATTCCTGGCTGCAAGCTTGAATACAACTGCCCAGATGGCTTTCCTCACGCCAGAAAAGCAAATTCATTTGGTAACTTACTTCAAACAAGTGGCCACAAAAACCCTGCTATCTGCAAGACAAATACTGCAAGCTTTGGGGTCCATGGCCTCATGCATTCTTCTAATTCCATATGCAAGATTGCATATGAGGAAACTACAGTGGTATCTAAAAAGTCTATGGAGTCAACATTGTCACAGCCTGGTAACAATGATTCCTATCATACCTTGCCTATGCCTAGAGTTTCTATGGAGGGCAGAGGCCTGCCACCAAAACAAGGGACTACCGTTCACACTACCCCTTGCCTCCCAAACCCTAACTACAGATGCATCAGACTATGCATGGGAGGCTCACCTGACAGGGAAGTGCATTCAGGGCAAATGGAACCCAATTCATATGCACCTACATATCAGTCAAAAAGAAATGTTAGCTGTACAGAATACTCTGACAGCCTTCAAGGACTACATTCTTCCAGGACAACTAATGGTAAAGACGGGCAACACCATGGTTATGTGGTACATAACCAAGCAGGGGGGTCCACATTCCTACCCCCTCTGTGGAACACAGCCTTGAGCTACCAAGTGCACCTACAAGCTCAGTTCCTGCCAGGAAAATTGAGTACACTGGCAGACGGACTAAGCAGAAACCTCATGAATCCACACGAGTGGAAACTTGAAACCACGGATTTCCAACATGTTGACAAGCGATTGGGGGAGCCCAGACATAGATCTGTTTGCCTCCCCCCAGAACGACCAGTTGGACAAGTTTTGCACAAGGACTCCCCACAAACAACCCTGGAAAGTGGATGCTCTGTCCTTCAGCTGGAAAAACCTGTCAGCCTACGCCTTTCCCGCCTTGCCTCTGCTCTCCAAAGTTCTACTAAAAGTCAAACAGGACAAACCAAGGATGATTTTGATTGTTCCAGAATGGCTGCACCAACACTGGTATCCCCTCCTGCACAGTGTATCGCAAATATCTCCATGGCAACTGCCTCAGACCCCCCTTCCCTGCTGTCTCAGCAGGAAAACCAAATTCTGCACCCTCAGCTTCCAACATTGAACCTTGCAGCCTGGATAATCACTTAAATTCACCCTTATCATCCCTCAGCAAACCAGTGAGGAGACCTAGTACTAGAAAATCTTATGCTGACAAATGGAAAAGATTCTGTGCCTGGAACCAATCTTTAGGGATGAGCACAGCAGCGCCCAATTTACCTCAAATTTTGCAATACTTAACTGAGATGCTTCACAAGAGCCTGTCTCTTTCCTCCATTTAAAATCCATGCCTCAGCTATTTCAGCACACTATAACACAGAACCACCCCTCTTCTCTCACCCTCTGCTCAAGCAGTACCTCAGAGGGGCAGAAAACTTGAGACCATCCAGGAGAGCTCCAACCCCTGCCTGGGACCTTAACTTTGTTTTGGAGAAACTCACTCTACCCCCTTTTGAGCCAACTGCAGACTTAAAATTTCTTTCTTGGAAAACAGCCTTCCTTTTAGCAATCACTTCAGCTAGAAGGATATCTGAATTACAGGCCCTTATGGCAGTGGAGCTTTTCATCATCTTTCATGCAGACAGGGTATCTCTCAGGACCAATCCATCCTTCATGCCTAAGGTGGTTTCCATTGTGGCTCTTAATCAGTCAATTCACTTGCCAACCTTCTTTCCCAATCCTCAGAACAAAGGGGAACGGATTCTGCATTCCTTGGATGTACACAGACAACTTAGATTCTACTTGGACAGGACTAAATCTCGAATAAAATCTGAACAATTGCTGGTAGCGTTTGCTGCAGTGGCAGAGGAAAAGGATATTTCAAAACAAACCATTCCTAAATGGATAAGCCATTGCATTCATTTCTGCTATAAGCACCATGGAAAACCTATCCCCCAGGGGATCAGATCTCACTCCACCAGGGCTGCATCTACTTCTGCAGCCTTTCTCAGAGGTGTTCCTACCAGGGATATATTCTAGAAGCTGCTACCTGGAGTTCTGTACATACTTTCACCAAGCATTATCATTTACCAATTTTTTCTAAATCCAGAGCTGGCTTTGCCACTGCTGTCTTACAGGGCCTTATAGCTGGCCCTAATTCTGTATAAACACCTCCTCCCAACCATATCTTTGGGAATCTATGTAAATGTAATGACTGCAACAGTGAAACATGAAGAACATAGTACAGTTTTGTATACTTACCATAAATGTAGATGTTCGAGTGTATTCACTGTTGCAGTCCTGGTTACCCTCCCTCCAGCCCCCTTGTTTTTTCTGGCTATACCTCTACTTTCCTTTAATATGCTTAAAAGCCTTTTTGGTGTATTTGCTTTTAGTTGGAGGTATTCTTTTGTGTTTTTGTGTTTATTTGCTCCCCATTATGGGGGCACCTGACGTCTGGGGCAAGAAAAACTGATGTAATGGCGTTGGCTGCATGTTTTATAGCCCTGACGACCTGAAGTCATGGAAGAAGGGACAGCCACCAACGCAGGACCCAAGACTTTGTTAATCAGGCCAACTGGGGGCAACCTGCCAGCAGATTACCCAAATGTAATGACTGCAACAGTGAATACACTCTAACATCTATATTTATGGTAAGTGTACACACCTGTACTTTTTTGCTGCCTTGTTGGATGCATTTTCTAATGCTTCTAAGGCTCCATACTCTGTCTCCTGCTCCCAAGAAACTTCATATATTCTATAGGGTGCCTGAGGACTGTAAATTTTTGTACAGTTGTCCGTCTGCTGACCCCTCAGTGGTGTCTGTAGCTTCTGACAAGCCCTCTCAATTGCTTCCTTCTCCCAAGTTACTGCCCTCTGATAAGGATAGCAGGATCATGGAATGGTTAGGTAAGATGGTTTAGACATTTATTACTTTGTCTTTTACGGCTGTTAATTATCAGACCCATATGTCCAGGTATTTGTTGGCTGTCCTCTTCCAGGCTTATCAGGTTATTTCTGATCTCCAGACTCTGAGGGTAAAACCTCTGCTCTTTCTCTGTTAGGGTCTACCTCCCAGGCTGCTCATCATTCCATCAAGTGTAGTTATGATGCAGGTGATGCTTCTTCTAGGGTTACTGCTTTTGGATCAGTGTTGAGGAGGTATTCTTGGCTTTGACCTTAGCCTGATGATATGAAGGCTAAGTTGATGGATGCCCCTCTTGATAATAAACACTTATTTGGTAAAGCTGCTGCCACTATATTTAAGTACCTTCAGGATAAGTTCAAGGCTTTACAGGAACTTAAACATGTGTTTGCCTGTTCTGTGCCTAAATTTCAGAGAAACTACCCCAATAAGCCAGCCTATGTTTGCAGGCAATCTCGCCCTCCTCATAAGTCTCCTTTTCCGGCTAAATCAAGTGCTGTTTGACTATCCTATTCTTTCCAGCCACTTTCCTGTTTCTATTCACCTCTCTCTCTCTCTCTCTCTCTCTCTCTCTCTCTCTGTTCTTATTTGGCTACAAATTACTCAGGATTCTTGGGCCCTATCCAGTATTCGGTATGGGTTGTTGTTGTATCTTTCGGCTTTTCCCGGTTAGGGGTCGCCACAGCGGAACTCCGGTCCGCTAATGATTGGCAGTTGATTTTTACGTGCCGAGTTGCCAGCCCTGATGTACAATCTTCAACGAAGGTACGCCCATTCACGCATGTCTCCACGCAGAAGACGCTATCTACATTATAATAGTATGCACCATAAAAAAAAACAAAACAAAACATTGTTAAGGAGCAACTTTTAAGGATTAGTATTTTAACTATGCGAGATGAAGATTTTTCAAAGGAAGGACTGAGTTTGTGTGACAAATGGATAAACAGGGAATATCCTAGAGACATGGTGCTAAATTCTTTTGCTCAAGTTAGCTCATATAGAAATGGAATCGATCTGGAAGTTAAAAATAATCAAGTAAGAAAAAATCAAGGAAAGGATGTTAGAATAATGATGCCTATTGTTAATAGTGTTCATTCAGTTTCAATAAAAACATTAAATAATTGAAAAATGTTTATAAGAAATCTTGGACATTTTAAAGGTTATTGGTGAACGTCCTGCATATACACAAAAAAGGGCAAAGAGTTTTAAAAATGATTTTCAGGCCAAACTAAATATGCCAAGGACCAAGAGCAAAAAAGGGGCATGGTAAAATGCTTTAATTGCAATATGTGTAATTATTTATATTCTGAAGGTGCAGATGTTATTATAAACAATTATAAAGTTAGTATAAATGGTACTTTTTCTTGTAAGTCCAAATTTGTGGTTTACCTTGCTTTTTGTGTTTCTTGTTTGGCTTTCTATAGGTAGTATTCGGTATGGGTATTTCATGGAAATCCCTTCTCCCTATTATGGGTGCTCCTCAGCCCCCTCAGAAACAGCTTTTTTTCTAGGGATGCTTTGGGACCTTTTCACTCAGAATACTATTTAAGAGGTGCCTTTGTCGCAAAGGGGGAGGTTTTTTTCCAGGATGTTTCTAGTACCCAGAAAGAGGGTACTTGGAGACCAATTCTTGACCTCTCTCAACTAAACACTTTTCTGAAGGTTCACTCTTTTCGAATGTTATACTTTCAGACTTTGTTCACTCTCTCTTGCTTCCTCAGGCTTATGTGGTGTCTCTGGATCTCAAGGACGCTTATCTTCATATCCCAATCCATCCCTTTTCAGGAAGTTTTACATTTCTCTGTTGCTTCCTGGCATTTTCAGTTCTCTGTTTTGCCCTTTGGACTTTCTACTGCCTCAAGAATATTCACCAAATGCCTCACTCCTGTGATTCCTTTTTGCAGGATTCAGGGAATCCAAGTATTTTCTTACTTGGACGACCCCCTGTTTCAGGTATGCTCTCCCGATATCCTTTTGCAAAATATTCATTTTGCTACTTCCTTTCTGCAAATCTGGGATTCACAGTAAACTTCAAGAAGTCTTTTTTGACTCCTCAAGACCTTGTTTTTCCAGGGCGCAGGATCCAAATGGTGCCTATGGCCTCCTCCCAAGGCCTTGTCTCTCATTTCCTTCTTTCAAAGTCGTCTTCCTCTGGCCTCTATTACTACTTGGAAGTTTCTGAAAGCTCTGGGATTCATGGCATCCACCATCCCTATGCTCCGGCTGGCATATCCACATGAGAAAAGTGTCAGTGGTTTCTGAAGTCAGTTTGGCTTCAACATGTGCATCTCCTAAATTTTTGTAGATGTTCTTCGTGTTTCACTGTTGCAGTCATCACATTTGTGGTTATCCTGCCAGGGGTTGCCCTCATTTGGCCCGAATACCAGAGGCTTAGTATTTCTGCGTCAGTTGCTGTCGCTCCAGGACTGACGTCAGCTTGTCAGTGGTATAGAATCAGGTAGCCGACGCCATTGTATCAGTCTTGCCAAGGAGCCTGAAGCAGAAGCAGTTTGCACGAGTGCCAGTCGGCTGCTACCTGAGTTTTCATTTCTGAATTGAAGTTGGTCTTCCAAAGCTAAGTACCCCGTTGGGGATCCCTTTTTCTTGCTCTAAAAGATGCCAGAAAAAGTTAACAATTGTCTTGTCTGTCGAAAGCAAATACCACATTGAGACTTCCATTCTTACTGCATCACCTGTTTAGGTCCAGACCACAATGTCCCTCGCTGTCACTTTTGTGCTTTGTTTAACGCCAGAACTATACATTGTCGGGCCCTTATTGTAGCTAGATATTTTCGCAGTCATTCCTCAAATTCCAATATGGCTTCGGTAAACCATCTGACTACTGATCTTCCGAAACAAACATAAGGATAAAGACAGAGACAGACTGCACAGGTCCAAAACTGCCGACGTTGCTTCCGTTAAGCTAGTCGTCAGTTCTCCGGTCCCTCAGTGAGGCGCTTTTGCAGCTCTTGATGCCTGCTTCTGTGGGCTGTTACTGAGACCCTTTTGGAGTCCGGTATGCTGCGAGACTCTTCTTTCGACTACGGATCCTGTGGATGTCTCTACCTTGGATGGGTCCAGAGCCGCTGAGCAGGCAGCAGCTTCTGAGGAAATATTTTACTCTACCGATACTCGACACAAACCGATGACTTCTTTTGCATCTTCAGTTCTTTCTAAAACTACTGAGTTTCTAAGGCCCAGGGTACAAACTACGCCTAAAAAAATGACCCAAATTCGGGCACCTGCTTCCTTGCCTCAATCTCAAATGCTTAAAATGGCAGAAGACCTTATTATGCTTATTAGGGGAAGCCAGGCTACCCCTTCCAAAAGAAAAGAGTTTTATCTGAACAGGAGTCCAATGATGCTTCTGAATATATGAAGACATGCATCTCCTATCTGCTTATAAGGATTCTGATGCAGAGGAATCCATCCCTTCTGCCTCTCCACCCGAGGATTTTTCATTTGGTGAAACTCTTCATACTTTAAAGGAGCATTTCCAATGGGAATGTCAAGACTATCTACAGTCAAAAAAGGGACTTAGGGAATTCTTAGATTTACCACAGCACAGACCTTTGGCCATTCTTCCTGTCCCGGATGTTGTGGATGATGTTTTTATGGAATCCAGTTTGACTCCTGACACCCTTCCTCCTGCTCCCAGGAAACCTGACAGGTACTACAGAGTCCCTGACTCTCACAAATTCCTTTTCAAAAATTCTACTGCTGACCCAGAGGTCATCTCTCAAGGACCTAAAGGAATTAAAGCAACCTCAGCTAAGAATCCCACCCCCTCTGACAGGGATTCCTGAGCTTTAGACAGATGGGATAGAAAAGTATACACCTCTGCTACTCTTGCTATCAGAGCATTAAGTTGTGAGTTCCACATGCTGAAATTTCAGCAGCATACCTTGGAACTCCTCAAACAGAAAATATCATGTTCTTCGTGTTTCACTGTTGCAGTCATTACATTTGGATTATCTGCTTGCAGGTAGCCCTCAGTCGGCCTGATTAACAAAGTCTTGGGTCCTGCATCGGCTGCTGTCCCTTCTTCCATGACGTCAGGGGTATAAAACATGCAGCCGATGCCATTACATCAGTCTTTCTTGCCGTGCAGTGCCCGAAGCAGAAGCAGTTCTCAAGTGCTGGTCGGCCGACTCCTGAAATTTTCGTTTTCGAGTTTCAGTACCGAAGTCTTCAACTAAAGCTAAGTACCCCATTGAGGAAACTCTTTCTTGTTCCTTATCCTTACTGATGTCAGTAAAAGTTAATAATTGCATTACTTGTGGAAAGCAAATACCTCATAAAGATTTTGATTCGTACTGTATTCCTTGCCTAGGCCCTGACCACGACATACTTTGCTGTCGGTTTTGTGCTTTATTTAATCAACGCACTATCCATCGTCGGTATATTTTCACCTCTAAATATTTCGGTTTTCGGTTTAATTATCCAGAAATGTCGGTTAGCCATCCGACTACCGGGATTCCGAAAACATACAAAGATAAAGACAGAGGCCGCCAAGGTCCAAAACTGCCGACGACGCTTCTCCTAAGCCAGTCGCCAGTTCGCCGGTACTCAGTGAGGCGCTTTCGCAGCCCCTGATACCCGCTACTTCAGATTCGCAGGTCTCTACTGAGACCCATTCAGAGTCTGGTATGCCGCGAGATGCTTCAACTGTGGAATCCGCGGATGTCTCTACCTTGGATGGGTCTGGAGCTGCTGTGCAGGCACCGGCTTCTGAGGGTGTGTTCAGGCCTATGAACTTGCATATTAAACCAACGCCTCCTTCTTTACTTAAGCCTACATCTCGAACCATGCCTAAAAAAACGATGCCCAGGCCACATGCTCAGGCCTCTATGCCTAAAAAACAAATAAGAATGGCTGAAGATCTAATAACTATAATCAGGGGTAGCCACCCCCCCCCCAAGAGACCTAGGACTGAAGTTGATTATGAATCTTCTGACCAGGATTCTGTTTTTTCTGATTCTTGTGATGATTTGGATTTGCCCTTATCTACTTATGAAGATTCTGATGCAGAGGACTCCATTCCATCTGCTTCCCCTCCTGAGGATTTTACTTTTGGGGAAACCTTACATACGGAGCATTTCCACTGGGAAAGCTAGGATTTTTCTGATTCAAAAAAGAGGCTTAGGGATTTCCTTCTCCTACCTCAGCATATGCCTTTAGCTATTCCTCCTGTACTAGACATTGTTGATGAAGCTTTTTCGGAATCTAGTTTGGCCCCTGATTCCTTGCCTCCTGCTCCCAGAAAACCTGACAGAAACTATAGGGTCCCTGAGTCCCACAAGTTCCTTTTTAAAAATCCTATTTCAGATCCAGAGACTATTTCACAGGGGCCCAAGGTCATTAAGGCTCCTACTGCTAAAAATCCTACCCCTTCTGATAAAGACTCCAGGGCGCTGGATAGATGGGGTAAGAAGGTTTACACTTCTGCAACCTTGGCCATTAGGGCTTTTTAACTGCCAGTTTCATATGTTACGGTATCAGCAACATGTTATTGGACTGCTTAAACAGAAAATGATGTTAATTCATGAATGTGTGGAAAATAAAGAATTACAGGATTTAATGGATTCTGCTGAACAAGTTGGAAAACATACTTTGCAATGTGGTTTTGATTCATTAGAGGCCTCTTGCAGGGCTGCTGTTACTGGGTCTGTGCTCAGAAGGTATGCTTGGCTTAAGGAGCAGTCTTTGCCTGATCATGTTAAAGCTAAATTGTTGGATGCTCCCTTAAATCAGGACTGCCTGTTTGGCAACAAGGCTGAGGAAGTTCTTAAAAAGATGGAAGATAAAGCTAAATCTATGCAAACTGTTAAAGATTTCTTACAAGTTCAGCCTCTTAGATTTAGTAGGCACTGGCCCTCTAAGAATTGGTCCTTTCCGGCCCCTTCCAGGTCTTCTCAAGCCAAACCCAGGCACAGCAAAAACCCCAGGTTTCAGTCCCAAGGGACACACAGGACTAAGCAGTGGGGGGGGTCTCCACTTCCAAATCTGGGAATAATAAGACTCCCCACTGTGGTAAACTGTCTTAATGACTTCCTTTTAAAAATTCCAAGCACTTATCAACTGACTGCCCCTTTGGGGGGGAAAGATTACTCTTCATGCAAAGAATTGAGCACTCATTACCCAGGACAAATGAGTTTTAAATATAGTGTCCCAGGGATACAGATTTCACTTCCACACGCTGCCAACACCAAACAGGTGGCCGGACCTTCCCCCAAATCAGTGAGCAGAGGCCCAAAAACAAGTACTTTCTCTCTTAAGCACGGGGGGCTATTCAACTGGTACCAGAAGAGGAAAAGGGACATGGTTTCTACTCAAGCCTTTTCCTGGTACCCAGAAAAGACGATTCATGGCATCCTATCCTGGACCTGTCTACTCTAAACACCTTTTTGGAGATTCCAAAATTCAAGATGCTGACTCTTCACCAATTACTTCCTATGCTAGGCAAAGATGCCTGGTTGGCTACACTAGATTTAAAAGAAGCATATCTGCACATCCCAATCAGGGAATCTTGCAGAAGATACCTATGCTTCAAAGCAAGCTACACGCACTATCAGTTCTCTGCACTGCCCTTTGGCTTATCTACTGTGCCCAGGGTATTCACAAAGTGCCTAGCTCCAGTTATTGCATTTTGCAGGCAAAGAAATATTCAAATATACCCATACCTGGACTATTGTCTAATTCAGGCAGAAAGCCAGGACATACTTTTGAATCATCTGGCTTTTGTACATAGGGTTCTAACTTGTCTGGGGTACACCATAAACGAAAAGAAATCACACCTGGTACCCTGTCAACAAATTATATTCCTGGGCGCAAGCTTGAATACAACTTCCCAGATGGCTTACCTCACACTAGAGAAACAAATTCATTTGACAACCTACTTCAAACAAGTGGCCACAAAAACCCTGCTATCTGCAAGACAAATACTGCAAACCTTGGGGTTCATGGCCTCCTGCATTCTTCTAATTCCATATGCAAGACTGCATATGAGGAAACTACAGTGGTATCTAAAAAGCCTATGGTGTCAACATTCTCAGGATGTAGAAGCAATGATTCCTATCATACCTTGCCTACACCTAGAGTTCCTTTGGTGGGCAGAGGCCTACCACCAAAACAAGGGACTACCTTTCACACCACCCCCTGCCTCACAAACCCTAACAGATGCATCAGACTATGCATGGGGGGCTCATCTGGCAGGGAAGTGCATTCAGAGCAAGTGGAATCCAAGTCAAAAGCACCTGCATATCAATCAAAAAGAAATGTTAGCTGTACAGAATGCTCTGACAGCCTTCAAAGACCACATTCTTCCATGATAAAGACGGACAACACCACTATTATGTGGTACATAAACAAGCAGGAGGGGTACACATTCTTACCCCCTCTGCAGACTAGCCATGGTATTGTGGAACACAGCCTTGAGCTACCAAGTGCACCTACAAGCTCAATTCCTGTCAGGAAAATTAAATACACTGGCAGATGGACTAAGCAGAAACCTCATGGACTCTCACAAGTGGAAACTGGAACCAAGGATTTTCAACATGTTGACAAGCAAATGGGGGAGCCCAGATAGACCTGTTTGTCTTTCCGCAGAACTACCAATTGGACAAATTTTGCACAAGGACTCCCCACAAACAAGCCTGGAAAGTGGATTCTCTGTCCTTCAGCTTGAAAAACCTAATCAGTCTGTGCCTTCCCCCTCTGCCTCTGCTCTCCAAAGTACTACTAAAAATCAAACAGGACAAACCAAGGATTATTTTGATTGTTCCAGACTGGCCGCGCCAGCACTGGTACCCCCTCCTGCGCAGTGTGTCACGGTTATCCCTGTGGCACGTGCCTCAGACTCCTGCCCTGTTGTCTCAGCAGGAGAACCAGATTCTGCACCCTCAGCTTCTAACACTGAATCTTGCAGCCTGGCTAATTACATAATCTCTCCTTTACCATCCCTCAGTAAACCTGTGATTGACATAATTTTAGAGGCAAGGAGGCCTAGTACTAGAAAATCTTATGCTGAAAAATGGAAAAGATTCTGTGCCTGGAACCATTCTCAAGGGATGAGCACAGCAGCACCCAATTTACCTCAGATTTTACAGTACTTAACTTAGATGCTTCACAAGGGCCTGTCTTTTTCCTCCATTAAAATCCAAGCCTCAGCCATTTCAGCTCATTATAACACAGAACCGCCCCTCTTCTCTCATCCACTGCTCAAGCAGTTCCTCAGAGGGGCCAAAAATTTGAGACCACCCAGGAGAGCTCCATCCCCAGCCTGGGACCTTAACTTTGTTTTGGAGAAACTCACTCTACCTCCTTTCGAGCCAGCTGCTACTGCAGACTTAAAATTTCTTTCTTGGAAATCAGCTTTCTTTTAGTAATCACTTCAGCTGGAAGGGTATCTGAATTACAGGCCCTTATGGCGGTGAAGCCTTTCATCATCTTTCATGTTGACAGGGTGTCCCTCAGAACCAATCCATCCTTCATACCCAAGGTGGTACCCAGTGTGGCTCTTAATTAGCCCATTCATTTGCCAACCTTCTTTCCCAATCCACAGAACAAAAGGGAACGGATGCTGCATTCCTTAGATGTGCACAGACAACTTAGATTCTACTTGGACAGGACTAAACCTCAAAGGAAATCTGAACAACTGCTGGTGGCATTTGCTGCAGGGTCAGAGGGGAAGGCTATTTCAAAGCAAACCATTTCTAAATGGATAGGCCATTGCATTAATTTCTGCTATAAGCACCATGGAAAACCTATCCCCCAGGGGACCACCTGTCACTCCACCAGGGCTGCATCTTACCTCTACAGCCTTTCTCAGAGGCGTCCCTACCAGAGACATCCTAGAAGCTGCTACCTGGAGTTCTGTACATACTTTCACCAAGCATTATCATTTGCCATTTTACTCTAAATCCAGAGCTGGCTTTGCCACTGCAGTCTTGCAGGGCCTTATAGCTGGTTCTAATGCTATCTAAATTCCTCCTCCCAACCATAGCTTTGGGAATCTACCCAAATATAATGACTGCAACAGTGCAACACGAAGAACATAGTACAGTTGTGTACACTTACCATAAATGTAGATGTTCGAGTGTATTCGCTGTTGCAGTCCTGGTTACCCTCCCTCCAGCTCTCTGACTTCTTTTCGCTATTCCTCTACTTTTCTTTACTGTGCTTAAAAGCCTTTTTGGTGTATTTGCTTTTTTGTTGGTGGTATAATCATTGTACTTTTATATTTAATTGCTTCCCATTAGGGGGACACCTAACATCCGGGGCAAGAAAAACTGATGTAATGGCATCAGCTGCATGTTTTATACCCCCTGACAACCTGACGTCATGGAAGAAGGGACAGCAGCCGACGCAGGACCCAAGACATTGTTAATCAGGCCGACTGAGGGCTACCTACAAGCAGATAACCCAAATGTAATGCAACAGTGAATACACTCACCTTCATTTATGGTAAGTGTACACAGCTGTATTTCCTTTTCCTGCTTGTGCAGAAAGTTAAGAATTACAAGAGCTTAATCATCCTGCAAGTCAAGTTAATAAGTACACCTTACAGTGTAGCCATGATGCTCTAGGAGCATCTTGCAGGGCAGCAGTCACTGGTTCTGTCCTCCGAAGGCATGCTTGGCTTACCATGTCAAATCAAAATTATTGGACGCACCATTGAACAAAGACAATTTGTTTGGCACCAAGCCAGAATGGGTCTTAAAAAGATGGAAGAAAAAGCTAAATCTATGCAGACAGTTAAAGACTTTTTACAGGTCCAGTCTCCAAGGTTCAGTAGGCATTGCCCCTCCAAGCACTGGCCCTTTCCTGCCCCCTCCAGGCCAGCTCAACCCAGACCCAGAGGAAGCAGACCCCCCCAGACAGCAGCCCCAGGGAATGCAGAGATCTAAGCACTGGAGTCCTTCCTCTTCAAAAACAGGGACTGCTAAGCCACCCCGTTATGATAAGAACTGTCAATGATTTTGCACCTCCACCCCTTACCTCTGCCCACCTGCTTGTACACCAAGTAGGAAAACTCTCCTTCCATGCAAGCAACTGGGCCTCTGTTACCAACAACCGATGTGTCCTCAACATAGTGTCCCAGAGATACAAATTTTATTTCCACACTCTGCCAACCCCAAAAGGGTTCCCAGATCTCCCTCCATACCAGTGGGCAGAGGCCAAAAAGCAAATCCTTTCCCTGCTCTCCATGAAGGCAATACATCATGTTCCTGCAGACCAGATAGGCCAAAGTTTCTATTCCAGACTCTTCCTGGTACCTAACAAAGAGGGCACCTGGTGCCCAATACTAGATCTATCCATTCTAAACACCTTTCTGGAAATAGCAAAATTCAAAATGCTCATCCCAGATGGCATTCCTTACTCCAGAAATGCAAGCCTACCTGACAGGCTCCTTCTCTCAGCTAGCCACCAGAACCTAGTTATCTGCAAGGACAATCCTGCAAGCCCTAGAGTTCATGGCCTCCTGCATTCTACTCATTCCATATGCCAGACTGCATATGAGGAAACTACAGTGGTACCTAAAAAGCCTTTGGTGTCAACATTCTGAAGACCTGGAAACTATCATTCCAATAATACCTTGTCTAAGGAAAGATTTTCTTTGGTGGGCAGCAGCATGCAACCACAACAAGGGACTTCCCTTCTCACAACCCCACGTCACCCAGACCATCACCACAGACTATGCCTGGGATGCATACCTGGACGGCAGGTGCATTCAGGGCCATTGAGGCCCAAATCAAATACATCTGCACTTTTACTAAAAAGAGATGCTAGCTGTTCAGCATGCCTTGACAGCTTTCAGACCCTTACTCTTCCCGGGGCCACTACTGATCAAAACTGACAACACCACAGTGATGTGGTGTATCAACTAGCAGGGAGGGACTCACTCTTATCCCTTCTGTATGCTCGCCATGACCCTTTGGCACACAGCCGCAGCCATGCAACTACACCTGCTGGCACAATTCCTGCCAGGCTCCCTAAACTCTCTGGCAGACAACTTAAGCAGAAACCTGCTTGACCCACATGAGTGCAGGTAGACCACAGAACCTTCACCCTTGTAACCCAGAAATGGGGCACCCCGAAGGTGGACCTTTTTGCCTCCCACTCCAATCATCAGCTCAGCAAATTCTGCACCAGGGAATCTTACAGCAAGACCTGGAAAGTGGATGCTCTATCCTTCCAGTGGGTAAACCTCTTGGTCTATGCATTTCCCCCTCTACCACTCATTTCAAGGGTGCTGCTCAAAGTAAGTCAGGAAAAATTTAGGGCAATTCTGATTGCCACAGACTGGCCACATCAGCACTGGTACCCACCTCTGCTCAGCCTGTCATGCCTGCCACCATGGCACCTTCCTCAAATCCCAACACTCCTGACCCAGGGTAATGGAGAATTCATGCATCCCCAATTGCAGACCCTCAACCTGGCAGCCTGGCTTATCCCCTGACCTCTCCTCAATCTGCTAACCTAAGCAAACAAGTACTAGATGTTATACGTGAGGCCAGATGCCTCGGCACCAGAAAATCCTATGCTGACAAGTGGAATAGGTTTTGCACCTGACTCCAGGCTAAGGGAGCTGGAACGGCACACCCCTCCCTACCTCTCAACCTGGATTATGTAGCAGACCTACTACACAGGGGTCTATCCTTCTCTTCCATTAAAATTCATGTCGCTGCCAGCACAGAACCACCTCTCTTCTCACACCCTCTCATCAAACAGTTCCTAAGAGGGGCTAACAACTTAAGGCCACCCAGAAAAGTTCCTGCCCCAGCTTGGTACCTTAACTTTGTGTTGGAAAAGCTCACCCTATCCCCCTTTCAACCTGCAGCTTCAGCAGAGTTAAAATTAGTGTCTTGGAAGACAGTCTTGCTCCTGGCCATAACTTCAGCTGGAAGAGTATCAGAGCTACAAGCACTCATGGCTGTAGAGCCCTTCATCATTTTCCATGCTGACAGGGTCTCCCTCAGAACTAACCCATCCTTCATGCCTAAAGTGGCATCCACTGGTGGCTCTCAACCAATCCGTTCATTTACCCATCTTTTTCCCTAACCCACAAAACAAGGGGGAAAGGATTCGGCACTCTCTAGATGTGCACAGACAGCTCAGATTCTATCTGGACAGGACTAAATCTTTTAGAAAAACTGATCAATTGCTTGTCAGCTTCGTAGCAGGGGCAGAGGGCAAGGCCATATCCAAACTAACAATCTCCAAATGGATAGCACACTGCATCCATTTCTGCTACAAACAGCATGGGAAACCACCCCCAGAGGGGGTCAGGACACATTCCACCAGGGAAACCTCCACCTTTGCAGCTTTTCTCAGAGGGGGCCCTACCAGGGACATCCTGGAGGCTGTAACATGGACATCTGTTGATAACTTCACCAAGCATTACCACGTGCCTATCTTCTCCATATCCAGGGCAGGCTTTGCCACCTCAGTCTTGCAGGGCATCCTAGCCAGCCCCCAGTCTTCCTGACTGCCTCCACTCTTTTCTTCAACTTTGGGAATCAACCCAAATGTGATGACTGCAACAGTGAAACGAAGAACATAGTACAGTTGTGTACACTTAACATAAAATGTAGATTTTCGAGTGTATTCACTTTTGCAGTCCTGGTTTCCCTCCCTGTATCCCCCTTGTCTCTCTCTCTCTCTCCTTACAGGGAATTTTTGGTATTTACTTTCTACTGGTGGTGTTCCTCCACCATAACCTAGCTACCTATTTGAGGGCTCCTGACAGGGCAAGAAAAACTGATGTAATGGTGCCGGCTGCCTGATTTTATACACTGATGACCTGACGTCAGTCCTGGAGCGACAGCAACCGGTGCAGAAATGCTAAACATCTGGTATTCGGGCCAGTTGAGGGCTACCCCTGGCAGGATAACCCCAAATGTGATGACTGCAACAGTGAATACACTTGAACATCTACATTTATGGTAAGTGTACACAACTATACTTTCCTCTTCTGCCTTGTGTCAAGAAGGAACTTCACTGATGGATCCAGCAGTTCTCTCTAAATCCAGGGCTTTCTTTTCATTCCCCTCTTCCCTCTCAGGAGTTGTTTATAGATGCTTCGGACATGGGATGGGGAGCAGCTTTTGGCTTCCTAAAAGTACAGGGGGTGTGGTCGCCTCTTCAACAGAAAGAGCACATCAACAACAAAGAGATGAGAGGTCTTCTGCTGGGTCTTCAGGCTTTTCTTCCTTCTCCACAGGACCTCTCAAGGTATTTACGGACAATACCACAGTGATGTGGTATGTAAACAAATGGGGGGGGGGGGAGACAGGATCTTATCTTCTTTGCTTATTGGCACTCCTACTGTAGGATCTTGCTTTCCAGTAGCAAGTTACTCTTCAGGCAGTTTACATTCCCTCAGGTCAAAACATTGTGGCAAACACTGTGAGCAAGACAATAACTCAGTCCCACGAATGTATGCTTCACAGGGATGTGGTTCTGGACTTGTCCACCTGTGGGGGTACTCCTCAAATAGATCTTTTTGCCTCCTCTCTGGACAGACATCCTCTATTTTGTGACAGAGTTCCAGGTCCTCTGGTTTGAAAGGTAGACGCACTATCTTTTTCTTGGAAGGCGATGTTTCTTTATGCTTTCCCTCCCCTTCCCCCATTTCCAAATTCCTGTTCAACATTCAACAGGATGCTCCCAAAATGTTGTTGGTGACTCCCTTTTGACTGAGACAGCATTGGTTCCCTTTTCTGCATTTAGCCAAGGGCAGTCATCACAAGTTACCTCACATGGTGGACCTATTCACACAAAACAAGGGATCTGTCTTCCATCCCCACCTGTCCACCCTTGAACTGACTCTGTGGGTGGTAGGATTTTGATTCCACATGGACTTTTCTGAGGATGTACTTAAGGTCCTGCAGGAGGCCAGGAAACCAAATACTAGGAAATCCTATCTATCCAAATGGAAAAGGTTTTCTGTTCAGTGTCTTTCTCATAACATGTATCCACTTTCTGTGGATGTTCCTTTGGTTCTCTGATCTGTGTCTATTGCTCGATGCTGGGATGGCTAATTCTTCTGTTAAGGCCCTCTCTGTCTCTGTCTGCCTTTATCTCCTAGATTTGAGGGTAAACAATTCCTAAAAGGCATCCTTCATATTAGGGCTACCAGGAACCCTGTTCCTGGAATCTTAATTTTGTTTTGATAAAATTGACTCATTCTCCTTTTGAGCCTGTAGCTTCAGCTTCCTTGTAACATTGCTCTTGGAAGACTGCTCTTTTGTTAGCCCTAATGTCTGCCAGATGGGTGCCTCAGCTTCATGCCCTAATGGCTTGCTCTCTTTTGGTGTTTCATAAGGACAGCGTGTCCTTGCTTAGTAATCCTGCTTTTATTCCCAAGGTGGTGAATGAGTTGTGACTTAATCAGTCTATTTATTTGCTCACTTTTTCCCTTCTCTGCTGTCTGCCAGTCAGAAGGTGCTGCACACATTGGATGTGCATATTCAACTCAGATTTTATTTGGATCAGACTAAGACTATTAGGAAATCTGATCAGTTCTTTGTTTCCTTTCATCCCAGATAATTGGGATTAGCTGTATCCAAGCAAATTATTTATTCTTGGATCTCAAAGGCTATTTCCTTTTGTTATGCCTTGGATCTCAAAGGCTATTTCTTTTTGTTATGCCTTTCATGGTAAGACCCTTCCTTATTCTGATGAGGCTCATTCTGCTAGAGAGCTGAAGGACTTTATCTGGGAGGGGAAGACCGCATAAGTCAAGTGGGACAAGATGATTCTTCCAGTAGAACAGGGTGGACTGATATTACCCAATCTGAATGGGTATTTCAGAGCTACACAGTTAAGACTACTATACATAGCACAAGCAGAAAACTATAATTCAAAGTGGAAAGGGATGAAAATGAAACGGGGGAACTTCAAGAAAAAGGAGAGACTGGAATTTTGGATGCAGGCGTTTAAAGAGAACAACAATAATCATGCAGAATATTATACCCATAACGTAGCAGAAAGTATTCTAAGAGCTAAACCAGCACAGGAATGGAGAAAGGAGACAGTGCCGATAGGGATGATTACAGTTAGGGATACAGACAATAGGCAAGAGAGAGCTGGAATTTATTGGAGAAAACTGGTAAAGAAACCAAGGTACTGGGTGCAAATAACTAGAGATGAAACGATGATAGAATGGGAAGACACCAAGAATTTATTTGGACTACAGGTTAGAAATTCCCTTTCCTGTCAGGGATTGATGTCAGAGTACAGGCAAAGAGAAAGAAATGGGGGGGGGGGGGTTAGAGTTTTTACTAGCATCTAGAACAGAAGCTGCCATTAAGAAAATGAATAATTAGTAGAGCATGTAGAATATTGCACAATAACTATAAGAATCAATCAGAGGCGGTTAGAAAAGACTGGGAAGAGAGAATGGATACAAGTCAAAGAAACAATGGGAGGATATATGTATGTCTCCCAAATATGCAACCAAATCTAGAAGATTTAGAATTTTTGCCTGGAAATGTTTACATAGATATTTTTGTACCCCAAGTAGACTCCAGACAATTTTTCCTCAGATTAGACAGTACATGTTGGAGGCGTGAAGGGGAAGAAAGAGGTAATTGGAATGTATTTTCTGGGAGTGCAGTGAGTTGCCGGACTTTAGGGATTCCCTGCAGGATGCTCTGTCAGCAATGCTGGGAGGGCAAACTGTTTTGATGAGGGAGGTGATTTTTCTGAGCTGTGATATAGAATCAGAATTGCCTAGTAAGGCCTTGTTGCATCTAATAATGGTGGCTGCCAAAAAAGCAATTACTAGAAATTGGAAATCAAACTCTAAACCAACTATATAAGAAGTAGTGAGTATAGTAGCAGAAATAAAACAACTGGAATTGGCATCTTTAAAAAAGGTTAAAAGCATACTGCATAGGAAAAAATGTAAATCGTGGGAACAGTAAATACAAGGGAGGAATGTGGCTTAAAAGGCAGCAGGACTTAAATGAGCTATGTAATGTTTGAGTGAGAAAGATTAGGCAGATTGTAAGTGATGTATAATGTTTGCAACTGGGAGTGTGTCAGTATGGTTTGTGATGTATAATGCTTGTGACTAAGACTGTGTTGGCATGACTTGTTTTCATTTATATAAATGTATGATTGCCTATCTAGTATATGATGGTTTAATGAAGAGGCTTCTTGTTTAAAAAAAAAAAAAAAGCAGGAATTGAATAATTTATGTAATATTGCTTAGTTTGTATGATATATATTAATATATTTGAAGTATAATGTTTGCTGTGTTAATATAGTTTGATTACTTTTATATGAATGTAAATTTGCCTGTGTCACAAGTGTTAATTCAGTAAAGGTGTTTGAAAAAAAAGGCTCATTCTACTAGGGCTGTGGTTTCTTCTTGTTCTTTTTTCAAGGGTTTGGATACAAACTCGATTCTTGAGGCAGCTGTGTGGACTTCCGTGCATACCAAGTTTCTTCCTGAGCTTTGGCACTCTCCCTAATGTAATGAAGCAACAAGGAAATGGAAGGACAATAGTACAGTTGCGTACAATCTTACTGTAACGGTAGATGTCCTTTATACAAATTAATCAGAGGAGCTTAAAAAGGATTGGGAGGAGAGACTGGATAAGGAATTCACAAAGAGACAATGGAGGGCTATATGTACATCTTCCAAATATGCAACAAAGTGTAGAAGATTTAGGATGTTTGCTTGGAAGTGTTTACACAGGTATTTGTATACCCCACGTACACTCCAAAGAATTATTTCCTCAAGTAGACAGAAAATGTTGGAGGTGTGATGGGGAAGAAAGAGGTAACTGTAACATATTTTCTGAGAGTGTAATGAGTTGTCAGACTTCAAAGATTCCCTGCAGACTGCTTTGTCAGAGATGTGTAGTGATCAGACTGGTGTAACTAAGGAAATTATCTTTTTTGAGCTATGATACAGAATCAGAATTGCATAGACATAGTGAGGCCTTGTTGAGTCTTATTATGGTGGCTGCCAAAAAAGCATTTACTAGAAAATGGAAATCAGTCTAAACCAACTTAAATAGAAGTAGTGAATATAGTAACAGAGATAAAGCAATTGCGATCTTTATGAAAGGGAGGAAGAAAACTACATAGGAAAACATGAGAATTGTGGGAATACTATATGCAGAGGAGGAACAAGGTTTAAAAGAATGCAGGGTTTGAATGAGCTATGTAATACTTAATCGACAGTGACTTGGATATATTGTAAGTGATGTATATAATTGCAACTGCACTTGTCTCAACAGGGTCTGTGATGCCTAATGTTTGCAGCTAAAATTGTGTTAATGTGGTTTGTTTTTCATTTATACAAATGTAAGATTGCGTATGTTATACATGATTTAATAAAGATCTTTTTTTTATTTAAAAAAAAAAAAAAAACAAAACATGGTAGATGTTCACTTCACTGTTGTAGTATTGACCCCCCCCCCCCTTCCACCATTTCTCTTCTGAATGTACTGAGTGCCTTTTCTTTTCCTTGGACTGGCATTCCTACTGGGGAGGATGGTATGCCCAGACATCACCTTTATGCCCTACTCTATGTAAGGATCATACATGTGACGTACAGTGTACCTTAAAGCAACCTTAAGGCTTTGCTATACTGGCCATACATTGGGCCACCTTTGGCAGGGAATACCCCCATGTAATGAGTACTGCAACAGTGAAGAGAAGGACGTCCACTGCTATGGTAAGATTTTACACAACTATACTTCTCCCACCATTTACATATAGTACAGCAAGTTTGAAACATTAGGAGAAACTATTTTACATAAAATGTATAGTAATGAAAATAAGTAAATAAAACACAATTTTATAGACAGCCCATTCTCTAAGCACAATAATGCCCTCCAGGGTGTCTGTTACTGTGTAAGTAATGCCCTTCCAAGGGTGTAGAGGCCATCCACCTGCATCCCCTGGCCTCATAACGCCCCTGGGCAGGCATTATTTACACAGTAATATGCCTTGTTGGACGTTATTTGCTTGTTTTACACTTAAAAGCATGTGTATTTTAGAAGAATATGATCCATAACTATTTATGGTAGTGCTTTGCTCAGAAATATTAATGCTTAATGTGTCAGATCCAGTCTTTGCAAAAACAGGGAATTGTTGTGAAGCAAAATTTAAGTTTTGGTATATCTGTCTTGTGTATGCTGACATTGTGAAGAACTGAAGATGTGGAGAAGTGCTATTTGTACTTTGTGTATAATCTAAATGACATCAAAGGAGTAACAAACAGTACATAGTGTGCACTACATTCCCACAGTTGGGGGTGGGTGGGTTAATCTTAAAAACTGACACCACAACAGCTGATGCATGCCTCTCAACTGTCCTGATATTTTTGAGGGCATACCTCTCAACCTCTTAGCACAAGACATCTGGACAAAGCTAAAAATATTGGGAGTACAAAGATCCAAAATAGGGACAATTTTTTAACATTGCTGTTGTAAACTTGACTGTTAGAGTAATAGGCTGTGCATTAGCATGATTTTTTTTCTGAAGGATATGAAGTCTGAAAATCAAATGTCTGTCATTTAATGACTTCAGTCCTCAGTAGTTTGCAAGAAAACCACAAATTCTGTTAAGAAAAGACTAAAAATTTGAAGCAAAAATCTGGACAGTTGAGAGGTCTGGGGATGGGGCAGCCATAATTGTTCTTTTGCTCCATTCCTTCTAAAACAGGAAATTATATTGAGAAGTTGTCAGTTAATACTACTAGCATGTAAAAAGCGTTCTGATTTGTTTTGTTTTTTTTGGCTTGGCCATTACTCTGGAGGTCACAGTTAACAGGTATGAGCTGATTTCTTTTGAGTAGAAGCCCAGAAGTAGCAAGTTCTACTTAAAGGTAAACAAAACAGAAAAAGTTGCCCCGAGTAGACAAACCAGGTTTCTTAAATGCATGACTTGGCATATTTATGATGCTGTTTTTAATCTGGGAGGAAATAGCAGAGAAGCACAAAAAAGTCAGTACATTTTGATGCACTGCTTTACAGTAAGTTATATTAATAGTATCACAGGACAAATGCAACATGAAACTTGTTTAGGTAATTTGTTGCCTGGTAGAGACCCCATTCCCCTTTTTTCTTGGTGGTGTTAAAATGCAGTGTGGGTTATAACTCGTACAGAAAATGTCATTATTTTCCATTGGAGCACTTTTTAATTAACGTATTTTAATTTATGCCAAGACAGACAGCTCAGCTTAGGCTGTCCATGTTACAGGTTGATCCCTTTTAAGACAGAAGAATTAGTTGTACAATTGGTAGAATATGTTAATCTACTGTCAGGCTCCAGTAAGACATGAAATACCTGTACTGTGCCAGATTTCTTGGGAATGTGGATTTTGTCATAGGCCTCTGCTTAATAAAACTCAAACTTTCCCAGTTGTGAATGCGTAACATTCTTGAATACTCAGTCATACTTCAATGAGAAGTCGTTTACATTAAAAAAAAAAAAAAAAAAGTAGAAGTAATAATTTAATAGAATGGAGAATGAAAATCAGTCCAACATATTGTTTTCTGTAGATATTGAATGTCTGCATTAGTGTTTTTATATTTGGGCAGCAGTGTTGGCGTTGCTTAGTAAGTGATTTTTTTCGTCCTTTACTGAAATTCAAGGGTTTGAGTCTCTGAAGAGAAGTTATTGTCAAAATAGTAGTAAAATAGAGTGAGTAAGCAAAAAAAACTGACAGGTTTTATGTAGCAAGTATGACATACTCTTATTTTGAATTGCTTCCCTGTTGAGTCAGGTAGGTGATTAAACTAGGTTAGCACTTCGCTTTCTCTGTCAGTAACACTCGGGACAACAGCATTTTGCCATTTAAAGCAGAGATTTTCTGTTAGTCACATTTACTTAATCAACTTGATTAATCAAGAACTATTTGAACATGCATTTTTCTTCAGCACTTAATTTTGTAATGTTATTGTGACTTGTAAGAAACTTCTCTGTGTGGAATATTTTCAGTCCATATATTTCTAGTTAATCACTGTATATTAATCAGATCAGACAATAGTAGTAGAAGTAGCGAACGTAAACTCGTCAAGTCAAAAAGTAATAATAGAAGATATATAATTCTACAGCATTACTAAGTATTCGAAAGTAATCCAAGCAAGGCAGGCAGTCTGTTTCCAGTCGAAAATCCTTTATTAAGTACACAGACAAGCGATCCAAGTAAAACAAAAAGAGTAATAATTTCCTCACAAGCTTTCTAAATATATATATACTTTTTATCAGCCATGGGAGTGGTTTATTGTGCTGTAAAACAAAGTGTTATTGATACACATGTTAAATTCACATCCCTTCCCCCATCAGTGTGACATTCGAGCTGGTCCTGCCCTACCTAGTAGCTGTCATAATAATATATAGCCCTAATGTACTTTAATGGTACATCTTATTTAATATAATTATTAAGTAGATTATTAAGTCTGTGATTTTATACAAGGCAATATACTACATGGCCAGAAATATATCAACCTTAGTTCATTTTGCGATCAAAAATTATATATAAATATTTACATATACATTTTGCATGTAAAAATCAGTTTCTATTTTCATAACCTATTGTTAACAAAGATCGCTTTCGTCCTTCTAGACTTCTTCAGGTCTGTGTACAAGAACCCTAAAAACCTATATAATTGTATAATTAGTTAGTATTGTTATTACCATCATTTTGAATAACAAGGACATTCTTTTACAGCATCTGGCGTTTGTGAAAAGACTTCTAACATGCCTAGAGTACTGTTAAGAGAAAAAGTTTTGAAAACATACTGTTGTTTGTCTTTTTCCTGTCCTTGCAAAGTGAACATGTTATTTGTTGGGATATGCCTATCGGGGATGGGCCTCGTCTGTGATCAAAATGCAGCATTGCTTATGAACCTGAATGATATCTGTTTTCTGAATTTCAGAATAAAGAGGTTTGGTTATAGCTCAGTGAAGCCTGGGATAAGGACGCACAGCTGAGTAAGAGTTAATTTACTGGGGCAGGCTGTGTGTCCTGGACAATTTGAGCTACCGTTGTTGAATTGAGCATTTTGTACTTCTTGAACATTCTGTACTAGCTGTGGTTTGAGGTAATTTGTGATAAACATGTTTTTCCTATATGTTTTTCATAGCCAACTGTCAACGGTCAGAAATGTCACAAAAAGTTGTTTTGCTTGCAGTATAAAAGTTGATGTCAGTAAACAAGTTGATCAGATCAGAGGAGATCAGATCAGTCCAGACCGGACATCTTGGCCAACATGCTGTGTAACCTGGTTAGCTGCTAATAAAGGAAAATTCATCACCTGAGGCAGATGCGACTCGTTTGAATTTTTTCTTCTGACATTTTGGTCCTTCGGACCGGAAACCTCTACGAAGATACGGATCAGACCGACAGAGAGACCGAAAAACCTGTGCAGGTGAGGGTTTCTCATCTTAAGATTCCCTCGACTGAAAGCCCTCCGACTGATTTGTCGTTGAAAAGAGGCCGGCCGCTCTCTGATCCCTATCTGAGGGACGGTTTCTGAATGAAAAGGGGAAACGGAGTCTCATCTGGTTCAGGTAGGATGAAAAATAAATTTCTTTTAATTTAATTTAATCTTGTCGACAAGGTTTTATTTTTAGTTAAGGATGGGTAGGATTACTTGTTAAGATTATTTTGTTAGGGTCACCCGTTAAGATAGTCCCATTTTATAATAAGCCCTGTAAAATAATTTTGATACAGTCCTAAATACCTGAGAAAAAAAAAGGAAAAAAAAAAAAAAGGGAAGGTAAAATAAGAAATCTAGGGGAAACATGGGTTCGAGTTGCTGCAAGTGTGAGAGTGATGCCTGTTTAAATGTTGATGCTAAGTATATGAAAGGTTTAAACAAAAATAATGTTAAATTTTTGCAAAAGTGGAAGTTGAGATATGATTTTGATGGTACACTGAATAAGAATGCCTGTGCAAAATTGGCTAGAGATTTGAAAAGAGATGCAGGAACTAGAACTAAAAAGCAAAGACAACTGGGATTTCCCCAAGCACAAAAATGGTTAGAAGAGGCAAATAAACGAGCTGTAAAAGAAAAACAGTGCCAGGAAAAAGAAAAAATAAACCAAAAGGGATCACTGGTGCCAAGTGGAAAAGTAGCTTTATTTTTAGATAAGGAGGATGAGCATACAGTTTGTGCGGTACAAAGGCAGGCAACTGCCCCACTGTATGGGGAAATTGCTGCTGCTGTACCGGCGGAACCTCCTCAATATCAGTCTGAAGATGTGGGATCTCTACAGCAGGGTGGGTTATTGGCTGCTCAAGAAAACGTTGTGACCCCTCCAATTTACCCGCAAATTCCCATAGTACCCAAGGTTGCTTTGCAACAGGTAGACCAACCTATGCAGTTAAGGTCGGGACCAGCAGGGCAAGGATGTTGGGCCCGTTAAACTTTCTGACCACTCAGAAGCCCTTCCCTTAATACAAGTTGCAAACCCACAAGCAGGGGATGTTGGACAAGAGCCAACTATTTTAGTTTATCGTCCCTGGGCTAGAGAGGATATAAAACGAGCTACGGATGGTATTCCTCATCCCAAGGTTAATTTTCAAAAGCTTTCTGAGGACAAAGTTGGTATGCGTTTAAGTTATCATCTAAATGGTTTAGAAGTAGAACAAGTAGTGCGACAAATCCTGGGTCCAGATTGGCACTTAGTTTGTGGTACTTGGACATGTAAGGCAGATGACGGCACTACATTAAAGCATAATTCTGGGGTGTTAGACACGTTAATCACTGATCTGTTGAAGAGAATTTCTGATAAGTGGCGTCCAAGAGCAGATTGGACAGTAATAAATCAGTGCATCCAAAATGATGATGAATCTGTAGATCACTATATTGTAAGATTGACGGAAGTGTTCAATAACCATTGTGGAATGATGATTCCGCAGGATCAGACTACTGATAGTCCATACGAACAGCAATTGAAAAACGCTTTTCTTAAAGGTTGTAAGGCTCCGATAAATAGCTTTATAACTAAGCATATGGTTGATCACAGAACATGTAGACTGCAACCTTTGTTTGAATATGCACGGCATGCTGAGCGACATTTCAGTTTAAAAAAGAAAGTACAAGTGTTAGCAGTAGGGGATGATGGTGGTATATTTTTGGTACAGGACCAAAGGGGGCAAGGGCGCCGTGGTGGCGTACAAAGACGTGGGGGCCCGAAATGGGACACGTCGTATAAACAGGGTGGACATTCAGAGGAATATGAGGGGAGGTTAAAACGTGGAGAATGTTTTAAATGCGGTAGACGTGGGCACTTTGCTGCCGACTGGAAGAGTGGCAACATCCCCCACAGCTTACGAACAAGGGCTCCGCATGATTATATGATAGTAAAGGAAGGCGCCAAATTCATTATTGTGATTATTGTAGAGAAGAAGAAAGCGAGAATGATTGTGATGATGATGAGGCAGACACTGTCCGCCATGAATGTCAGGACACCCAGAAAATTAAGGAAGGGCGGGATTGTGACTGTGAAGTCATAAACCTGGCACATTTGGGTATTGCTATGCATCTGGATCAAAAACCCATGATAGAGTTTTTGGATGAGGGACAGAAAGTGGAGTTTTTATGTGATTCAGGTGCATCGCGTACACTTTTGGGTCCAGCAGTTATACCCCCAAACTGCGAAACAGATGAGTTTGTCCTTGTGAAAGCGGCAAACGGGAAAATCTATAAGGAACCACTGTCTCATCCTCTATTGTTCACAGATCCGCAAACAAACCAAACTGTTAGGTGTAGGGTAATTATATCGAAAGTTTGTCCAGTTAATTTGCTGGGAAGAGATTTGATGCATTTGTTTGGAATAGCGGCAATTCTTACACCTAAAGGCATTGAGGCGAAAAGGTTAGCGGATGGCTTGGAGGTACAAGGAGTACAAGACTTGTTTTACTGGTATAGCCAGGACTTGATTTCAAACGGGCCGGGGAGGGTTGATACAGATTTGATCAACCTAGCTTTAAGTAAATCTAGGAGCAGGTCACCGCAGGTTGCGGCGCACTTACATTGTACTATGTACTACAGACAGGCCTCTGGTCCGGATAAATAATTTGAAAAAGAATTCTTTAGGCACAAATGTGCGAGGATAATTTTGAATTATATGTTTTGGGATAAGTAAGGTAATACAGTAGTGACATGTACTTTGACCAAGGAAATGAGTTCTTTATATCGCTCAGGTTATAGCCCACATATTTCAATTACTAAAGCGGTGGGGACACATTGGGTAGATTTGGCGAAAAAGGTAACAAATTGGGACACAATGTCCGAAAGTCAGTTGAAGGATCAACAGATCCAGGTACAAAGATTAAATTGGGTGACTTGGGCACAACCAAGTGTGCACCTCAGGGATGACAAAACAGAAATGGCATGACAAATCCTCCTAACTCAAGAGGAAGATAGTGCGTTAAGTGCCTTACCTGTAGATTTATGGTCAAAAGGTAAAGGGGATGTAGGACTGATGAAAACAGCAGGTGAAGTTTGTATAACTACAAAGTCATGTTTTAGACCTTGTAAGCACCAATACCCGCTAAGTAAACAAGCAGAGGAAGGAATTAAGCCAGTCATTGAGCAGCTAAAACAGGTAGGAATTCTTGTTGAATGCCCAGATTCGCCCTGCAATACTCCGTTGTTTCCTGTAAAGAAACCGGATGGGTCATGGAGGTTGGTTCAGGATTTACAAGCAGTTAATTTGGCTGTGATGCCAAGAGCACCGGTGGTCCCTGACCCCTATACATTACTTAATGATTTATTACCTCAGCACAGATATTTTTATGTCATAGATATAAGCAATGCCTTTTTCTCCATACCACTACATAAGGAGAGTAGATTTTGGTTTGCATTCACTTATCAAGGTAAAAGAGACACCTACACCAGATTGCAACAGGGCTATTGTGAGAGTCCCGACAATATTCGCACAAGAAATGGCTGCGAATTTAGCTCAGTTTGTTCCCCCAAAGGGAAGCCAGGTTCTGTTGTATGTAGGTGATATTTTGTTCGCCTCACCCACGCAGGAAAGTTGTAGAAAGGATACCCTTGCCCTTCTTAGTTTTTTAGCTGAGCAAGGACATAAGGTAAATAAAGAAAAGTTACAATTGTGGAAAGCACAAGTAAAGTACTTGGGTTATTTAATTTTGCAGGCAGGTAGACAATTGGAGAACAAAAGAAAACAAGCAATTCTTGAGGCACCTATGCCTACGACTAAGCGGGAGATGATGTCCTTTTTAGGTGTGACTAATTTTTGTAGAAGTTGGATCCCTGACTATCCTGAGGAAGTAAGGCCATTTACCGCACTGATCTATGATACTCCCATGGCGGCTAAGAATAATATACAGTGGACAAATAAGGCAATACAGGCATTTATTAGAATTAAGCAATTGATAGCAGGATCCTCTGTTTTGGGTTTTCCGAACTATTCTAAGCCATTTGTACAAATGGTTGATTGTAAGGGAAGATATATGACTTCAGTTCTGGTACAAGTACATGGGGATAAACAGAGGCCGATAGCTTTCTACTCCTCCAGATTAGATCCTGTTGCAAGGGCATTGCCGCATTGTGTTCAAGCTGTAGTGGCGGCCGCCATGGCAGTACAAGCCTCAGCATCATTAGTTTTGTTTCACCCATTACAATTGCGGGTTCCACATTCAGTAGCTACTATACTTTTGCAAGATAAGATAACCTTTTTATCTCCTAGTCAACATTTGTCGTGTATGACAGTGCTGCTGACACAGCCTCATATGACCATAGAAAGATGTACTACTCTTAATCCGGCGACACTTTTGCCGATTCCAGAAGAAGGTGCTCCAGACATTTGTTTAGAGAGCATTCATGACAAAGTACTTCCCCGACCAGATTTAACAGATATTCCGCTGATAGATTCTGATCTCGTTTTGTTTGTAGACGGATCAGCAAAGAAAGACACTGTAGGAAAAACACTAGTAGGGTATGCTGTCACCACAGAAACTGAGGTTTTGGAGGCAAAAGGATTGTCAAACATTTATTCTGCACAGGCAGCTGAGTTGGTGGCTTTGACTCGAGCTTGTACCTTAGGGGAGGGTAAAAAAGTGACAATTTATACAGATAGTCAATATGCTTTCTCCACTGTACATGTTTACGTTGATTCAAATGGTGCCTTTGCCCCACTACCTCTCCTCCCCAAAGTACTCCTAAAGGTCAGACAGGATGGTAAGCACATTGATTTTTGAGATCAATTTGAAACACTTGACCCAATTTCTGAACAATCTGGTTAACAAAATGAGACCCATTATCACTGTTAAACTGGATGTGTATGAAGCTGAATCTTGGTGGGTCTTTACCATCTTTACATATTACAGCCGCCACCGCTTTCTTCCAGGAGTTGGTGCTTCTCCTCCTTTTAAAATACTGTAAACAACACCTTCCAGTTCTTTATCACTTTCTTTCCTCCTAAATTCAAAAATTCCACAGGAATAGCATCTGTTCCTGTAGACTGGTTATACATCACCATTTTTATCTCATCTTCTCCTGTCCTTTATTAATTGAACCTCCCATACCTCTAACCTTAGTATAGTTAATGTTTCCATAAACATTTCCATTTTTACTTGATTTCTGCATTTCTCTGCTTTTTACAGATTTTCATATTTCCAAAATATTTCTTGTTTTTCTTCTTTCGGCTTTTCCCGGTTAGGGGTTTCCACAGCGGAACTCCGGTCCGCTAATGATTGGCAATAGATTTTTTTACGGTGCTGAGCTGCCAGCTCGACACCCAACCTTCAACGAAGGCACGCCCTATGCATGTCTTTGGAACACCACTCGACTGCTGGGGGGACTGCAGACTCCACACAGAAGACGCTCCAGCCGAGAATCGAAACGGGAGAACCTCTTGCTGGGAGGCAACAACAGTACAATCGCTGGACTTTTTCTTTGTTGTATGCTCCCTAAGCGTGGCCTCAACTCTCTTCTACTTTCTGGTGCCTGAGCCATTGTGCTGAATGCTTTTGTGCTCCGGAGTTATCAAAAAAGTAGTTGCTTAATGCAGTCTTTCTAAACTCATGCATATTTACAAGGTAGCCCTTATTTTCTCTATAGCACTCAGCAGTTGTGTACCTCTTCTTGTTCTCTGATCTCCCCCATTTTGCAGTACTTTAACCTTTGTCAGTCCCTCAAAATATTTTTTTCTACTTCTTAAACATGTCTTTTATTTCTACCCAATTTTTAAACTCTCCTTTCATTGATCCCACTCCCAAGCTATATTTTCTGAGGAAGCTTTTATCTTTCCTAGTAATTGAATAATTTTCAATACCAATTCCTTAAATTAATTTCTGTTTACCAGATAGGTGGGGAAGGGTCAGTATCTTTTTTTTTATTTCATTGCCTTGTAATTTTTATTTTAACTGTTATTGGCATGTGATCTGAAATGGTTATTAAATGCATGTCAAAACTAAATTAAATGCACATGTTCCTGTGAAATATAATTTCTGTCTAGCCTGTCCCAGTTTTTGTACCTTGGGAAATATGTGAATTCTCTCCAAACTCCTGCTACTAAGTTCACATCTTCCTTACCAAGTATTTTCCATAAATTTCTTCAGAATTCTACCCTTTTTGTTATATTTTCCCTTCTAAGCACCCCAGATACAATCTCACTTTTGCAAATCAAATTCCAGTCCCCCACCTGTAAGTAATATTCCCTGATGAAAACTGATTATTTCTCCCGGAATTTTCTTAAGCCCCAGTTTAGCAGTTTTAGGTTAAATATAAACATATACCAGCTTAATTCTCATCCCTTGCCTGTAGCCCCTTAATATAACAAATCTACGGTTAACATTTTTTCCCCGTCATCTTTCAGTATTGGAGCTACTCTACCATTAATATAAGTACCATTTTTCATATGTCCCAGATATTCCACTGAATAATGATCTTGAAATATTTTCTTTTTCAAATTCATGAGTGCTTTTCAAATGTGTTTTTTGTAGCATAGCTATTTACACTCTGCATTTTTAATATAGTTCACTCCTTTTTTTGGTGTATACCTTCGAGACCATTCACCTTCAAAGATTATATGGAAAGTGTTGCCATTATGATATGGGGCGGCCACGGTGGTGCAGCGGTTAGCGTTGCTGCCTCACAGCAAGAGGTTCTGCGGTTCGATCCTCGGCTGGGGTGCTTTCTGTGCGGAGTCTGCATGTCCTCCCTGTGGTCATGTGGGTTTCCTCCGGGTGCTCCGGTTTCCTCCCACATCCCAAAGGCATGCTGTAGGTGGATTGGAATCTCTAAATTGGCCCTAGGTATGAGTGCATGCATGTGTGGGCCTTCTGTGGAAGGTTGGGCGTCGGGCTGGCAACTCAACACCATAAAACTCCACTGCCAGTCATGAGCAGACAGTGATCCACTATGGCGACCCCTAACCAGGAAAAGCCAAAAGAAGAAGAAGAAGTTGTTGCCATTATGATATGAAGTTGGTATTCTCACCTGTTATGTATAACATCTTTTTTTAAATGTCTACACATGCAGTTACTTTGGGCAGGTTGATATTTTACAGAGTTTTTTCTTCTCGTATCTTTTTCAACCTATGACACATCTTGTTTTTAATAAAAACCCTCAAGCAAAAAAGAAAAAACATGCCCAGAAACCGACATAACCTATTAAATTAATAAACATTCAAAACTAAGCACATCTTCAAATAATGAAGTTTAACCCTCATAATAGGAACAGTTTTGTCCCACATTCACAGCTAGACTCACAGGCTTGAATTAACTTATAATAAAGGTTACCCATGCTAAGACTCATAGTACAGCCTGTGTTTCTAGTTACACAAAGTGCTTTCCATTTTTGTCTTATCTTTATTTCTCTCTCAGGTGAAGAAAACAAGCTGAATGCTTTCAGAAAACATTAACTTTTAGCCATTAAAAGAAAAAAAATTGTGTTTTAATTGCCTTTATCAGCTTGTTTCCATAGACACATGAGGAACAAATACACAATTGTCTTCAGCTACAAGCTCTTCATGTTGCACTGTGAACATTTATTTGCTGAAGGAAAATTTTTTCATTAAATTCAATGTTCTATTATTTACTTGCTTCCATTTAAAACTTTGTTAGATCAAGTCCAGAGCCGTAATACAGGCATCATCCTATGCAAAAATAAGAAAATGTATGTCAGTTTTACTTGTCTTATTTTTCCAGGCTTTTTTTCTTTTTACATTACAGTGCCTACATTTCGTAAAACTGAACCAAAAGAAAGAAAGAAAAAAGGCTAAAGGGCACCCATTTATACATTATTATTCCTATTGCACACAAAAATAACTGAAAAGGCATTACTAAATAACAAGCAGTATAGTCATGTTTTATAAAAGTAGTGTTAAGAACAAAAAATATTTTGCGTGGTCATCTCTTTCCTTCCTCTTCCTCTCTTAAATGTTCTTCCAAACATTAATGACATGAATTTGGTCATGTGCTTTGTAGTCCCCTGCAAGTTTAACAAAGTCAAAAAGTCCTATATTTCCAGATTTTCTTGATCTGCCATATTTCACAAGTGTGATCAGTGCTTTATAATGCCCACATTTATTCATTAATTTCAAAGTTGTTGATTTTCTTCCTGTTGATCTCCATCTCCCAGCTCCCTTCTCTGTTTTATTTCTAATGTACTCCTTGTTCTTGTAGTTAACCCCTGTGTTTTTTCTTTCTATGTCTCAAGTATTTTCCTTTGGAACATTGGAAAATGTTTCACTGGCGTAGTCTCTCTGTGAGCTTTATTGTCAGAAGAATAAGCAGCAAAATCCCCTTTACGTTTTGTTGGGCATACTTTTGTATTTCCTCCTTAGCATGTTTTCCATCAAAAATTACTTTAACCCTTGGAGGGGCGTGGCCAAGATGGCTAACTGCAGCACAGTTCCTTTGCTCTGCTTCATGCATTTTTTCCTGACAGGAATATTTTGTCACTCTCATCAGAATTCTATCAAAAGTAATACATTACTGAAGTAGTAGGGTGTGAGGGTGGCCTAATGGTTAAGGTGTTTGCCTTACAAACACAAGGTGCGTGGTTCGAGTCTCACAAGGAGATAATTGGCTAGGCTTAAAATGGCTCGCAAGGGCAGTTAGCTTAGTACTAATCTATGAACCTAGAAGACACAAGGAATATTCTGGTATAAAAATCTCTGTATTTTTCAAACGTTTTCCTGACCTTTCATCAGTTAGAACTGTTTTTTCCCCAAAATGTTTTTATTAATTTCACAACACAATTTAACAATATAATAATAAGAAAAAAACTATATGCAGTGTCCATAACAATTAAAAAAGCAATATGCATAGGAGAACACTTAACATTTCTCTAATGACAGTTTTGTCCAAGTAATTAAATGATGAGTTATGTTGTTAGCTCTTGATTTTATAATGGCAATCTCATTCATACAAATGTATTTTGGAAGATGAATAAACTCAACTTTAAAGACAGGATTAGACTGGGATTTCCAATTTTTAGTTACAGTTTTCCTTGCTATAGAGAGGATAGACTATAGTAAAAATGTTTGTTTTTTTAGGAATTACTTCAGGAATATTGAAAAGGGTAAGGGAGTCAGAAATTATACAGTTGTCATTCCATGGAGATATTTCAAGTCTAACCAAAACAGGGAAATTATTTTGCAATTAACAACCTATGTATCCAGTCAGCATCAGGATGTCCACATCTCCAGCATTTCATTTCATCTTTCTTGTACATTATTACTAGCCTGTGTGGGGTGAAAAAACATCTGTGTAAAAATTGCCATGTGTATACATGCCAGAACAGGGAATATGTGGATTCAAAGTTTTTTTTTTTTTTTTATCTTTTTCTTAGAATATGTGCTTGTTAACTTCACTTGAATAATTCAAAAAGAAACATCTGTTTTGCAAAAATCATTTCTGAGAATTTTGTAAATAACAGCTGTGTATGAAGTGTTCTTGGGTGAGCTTTTAATAATTGTTGAGATAAAATCCAAGATTTTTAAGTTACTATTATTGTATGCCTTTAATAAGGGTACAAGCTTAGTATGTATAAAATCCTTACAAGTTTGGATATTCAGCCAGTTGCAGTTTTGCGAAATATATCTGCTGATCAAATAGTCTGCAGAACTTAATTCATTAGCTGAGAGAAATTGATTCCAATAAAATAGGATCACCCTTCTTAAATTCTAACATTTTCTGAGTATCAAAAGGCTTCAAACATTCCTTTGTGTAGACAATAGGAAACCTAATTATTAATAAATTATTAGCTAATTGATAAGAAAACTAAGCATTTTAAACAGCAGCAATATTTGGTTTGTAAGAGGTGTAAGAACAAGCTTTGACCTTTCACTTTGAATGTATATTTTTAAAATCCATATAAAGATGTTTGTATGTATTTGAGTATCAATTAGAAATCTTCATGCAGTGAAGAAGATGAGTCACTTGAAGTCTGTGACACAAGAGAGCTTCATATAAAAGGAAATACAACCACTTATTTCTAACATTCAGGAATTAGTTACAAAAATTGACAAGCCTGATAAAAAAAAATGAACACAATAAAAGAAGACTGCTCTAAACAGAACTCATGAACGAAATGGTAAAGTAAAAAAAAAAAAAAAAAAAAAAATTACAAATAGAAAGCTTGGAGGAATCTGTCGCAGATATAGATGGCAGGTTAGCAGAAGGAGAAAACAATATCAACTTCATTCTGCAACCAAATAATGAGCTATTGGAGTAGATAGATGATTTAGAAAATAGAGCATGCGAAACAATATCAAAATATATGGCGTACCAGAGTAAATGGAGGAAGCAGTATGAGAAATTTTCTAACAGCCAGGATTCCGAAAGTCTTAAATCTACCAGAAGCCTTTTCCTTTGGAATTGAAAGGGCGCACAGATCTTTGGTGACTGTTCCCACAAACAAAAAGAATATTCATCCAAGATCCATCATAGTCAAATTCATATCAACACAGGACAAAGAGTTTTAAAGACAAAACTCATATGTCAGATTTGACAGTAATGATTATTCTTTGGTAATGAAGAAAAGGAAAGCCTGTATACCTTTAGTGAAATCTTTGAAAAAAGGGAATCGTTAAGACATCCTTTCTACCCTGCTAAACCTAGACTTTTTCTTCCTGAAGGAACCAAAGACCTTTCATAAGCTAGAAGATGCCCAGTCTTAAATCCAAAAGAAAAAAATATATCTTCTTCTGAAGCTATGGATATCACCATATCATTAAAGTGACAAGCAACAAAAGCTGACTGGACTGTCAAAGAGAAGAAAAAGTCTAGGGATAAATAAATTTCTTATTAACAATGTAAGTTAGGTACTAAAAGTGATGTTACTTTGCCACTCATGCAAGAAATCAACTAAAGGGAATCTTTTTCACTTTTTCATTTCCTTTATAATATATGTGTATGATTATATGATTGTGTGTGTGTGTGTGTGTATATATATATATATATATATATATATATATATATATATATATATATATATATATGGATTCGTATCATTTCACCGAAAGACCATTTCACTGAGACCAAATCACCTAAAGTTCTTATCACCTAAAACTCATTTCACTGACAAGTAGTACTCTAAGGCAAGTCAAAGGTATATGTCCTTTTCCTCACTGTAGTGTGATCCTGGTGTTGGTATATATATACTTAAGGGGTATGAGGGCCACAGCCCCCCACCTAGTTAGGTTTTACCAAGTAATGTAAAAGAAAACCAGACAACATAAAGCCAAATTAAGTGGGGGGGCTACGCCCCCTGACACCAACCTATGTGGGTGGCTGTGCCCCTCACCCCCCAACTATATATTCTAACACCAGGATTGCACTACAGTGGGGAAAATGACATATATCTTTGACTTGCCTTAGAGTACTACTTGTCAGTGAAATGAATTTTAGGTGAAATGAACTTTCAGTGAAATTAACTTTAGGTGATAAGGTGTCAGTGAAATGTTCTTTCAGTGAAGTGATACAAATCCATATATATATATATATATATATATATATATATATATATATATAAATAATCTTGTACCATCACAGCATTAAGTAACAGTTATAGTAATAGCATATTGCAACTAAATGCTTTTATCATAATCTTTGAGTTATTACTAAAGTAGTTCAGTTGCACTAGTTTCTTTTAAAGATTGTCACATACATACTGGCACATATAAAACAAGTTCAACAACATACCAGCATGGATACTAACATTTTAAGTACTGAAATGGGTGTTTTATGTTTAAAAATGCTAGTTAATATAGTCATGCATATGATTGTGTTTTTCATAATTTTTAAGTCTTTTTGTTTTTATTAAATATAGCTCATTTTCAGTATTGGAAAGGTCAAAAGCTGCCATTTAATGTGTTCTTTATAAGTATGTTTAATTTAATGCTTAAAAGACACATCAAACATTTTTTTTGCTTTACCTGACAATTTGATTTATAAAAAAAGGCTTTTAGACTAAATTGCGGCTTTTTAAATGCATCCGTGAGTTATTTCAACTAAAAGCTTTAATTTTAGTTTTGTTTTCCCGCTTATAATACTTAGTGCTTCTAGGACATTTTTTATGCACAGCATGAGCCTATACAACTGTAAACAACACTCCATTTTTACTGGAATATGTTCGCACATGCAAAAGGAAGTGTGGTGCAACCTCCGACCTCTGGAAAGCAGGAAGTAAAAAAATCAAAACTGACTGTTTCAACTTGTTTTTAAAAGACATTTTGTTTTTAACTGCCAGAATGTTAAGTAATTTGTTTTTTTAAACTAAATTTTTTTTAAGTATTTTAATCGTTCTTACATTAAATAAATAGGGGAAACTTTTGTAAGGTTATACATAGGACATATTTTATTGCAACACTATTTGTAGATTTTTAGCCATGTGCTGCATTTATAACATTAAAACTGTTTCTAATACTTCTTTGTAAACGACTGCAATAATAAGGTAAAAGAAATATGATAGCCATGTCTGAATTATTTAATGCTTGTAACAGCCACTTCATAATTTAACACAGTGGTAAATTAATTAAAGCTGCAGCCAAATTGAATGACAGCACTCAGACATTTCATTTGTGTTAGTTTACTCTAACTTTTGTATACTATTAACCTAATTTTGTAAAGTTGTATTATAAATAAGTTGGATATAGATACGGGAGAATATTGTATTCTCACTAATAAAAGTAATATATATTCATTCTAATATAACAGAACATGTGCTTGTCATTAGATATCATTTGCTGTATATAAAAATGTTCCATTTTTATTTTTTAAATAGTTGTGATGAATGGTGGTTTGACTGATAGCTATGCAATGTTGTCTTGTTTAGATTTCTGCTGAGTAACAAATTCTTATTAATATTATCAAAATGTGGTTTATATAATAGGAGAGGGTATAAATCCTTTAGTTTTACACATTACAATGGTGTTATTTCTAAAGGCTTATAACCTTGAGTTAGAAACATGTAAAGCATATATTTAATTCTTAATATTATCTACATTTATTTTGACTGGCAGTTACTACCTTATTCATGAATGAAATTTTCATTTACAGTAAGCCTATCACTTAATATTTATGTGGTGTTTGGTTAAACTTTCTTAATATACAAGATATTTTATTCTATTTTCATATAGTATAGAGATACAATGAATGGCTATTCAACTGGTAGTTACCACCTTATCCAGGAATGAAATTTTCATATATAGTAAGCCTATCACTTAATATTAATCTCTCTAGGCAAATTATTCTTCTTTATTCACATGTAATATCATTTAAGTATTTAGATGTTTGATAGAAGTAGAAGCAAAATAGTGTTTGTTTTTGACATGATTTGGTTAGGAAGAGGCTTTAATGGAAAATTCATTAAGCCTGGACTGTTATGTTCCATGTTGAGGGGTATAAATGTTCATTATTCTGTGTTTTCTTTTTGATTTTTTTTCTTGTTCATAACAAATAGTTGTGTTGTTATATTCACATTTGTCATTTAGTATTCACAAGAAGCAAACTTTGAACATTATACACAAAAGCAGTGTCTGTTTTAAAAGTGTATTTCCTTGAATGTCGATGGATTGAACAATCCGACAGAGATGTAGTCTAAATAAATACTTAATACTACATAAAGCTGATATTGTTTTCCTACAATAAACACATTTAATATCTGAAGATGTTAATAGACTCATATAAAGAGATTATATTGTTTTAGTGGAATCTCAATTCAAATCTAAAAGAAGAGGTATTTTAACATTATGGAGAGAAACATTAGGCACGTCTAAAATTATAGATAACATACTTGGGTAAAAATGGAATGTTGGGCATAGTAGTAATACAAAAAATACTACATTCTCATGAATGCATACTGGATATCAGGTACGGGTGTTAATACTTTTAAAAGTCCACCTAGACATTATCACAACATACTCTAAAGGTGAATTATTATTTGCTGGAAACTTTAATTTTATATCATCTGTCATTTAAACTGCAAATAATAAAATTAAAAAAAAAAATCCTCATTAGCAAAACGATGTATCTAACCTAAAACTGTCAAATTCTTTGAAATTCACACATTATTCATATAGATTTGGAGCTCAAAGAAATGTAGATAAAGTTTTATCTCAAATTCAATATATTCTAAGATAGACGAGGTATTGATCATCTCATGTCCACTGTCTGACCATAGTGCTATAACGTTTCAATTAATAAGCCAAAACAACTTAATTGTCAAAGAATACCTGCTTAGATTATGAAACTAAAAGATTTTCAGGAATGGTACTTAAAAGAAGTAAATCAAATCATAGCCCTTAATGATGGAGACGTTTCTGATTCTATTCTTTGGGATACATTGAAGTTAGTTTTTATGGCAAGATTAAAAACTGGTATATAGCAAAAAGAAAAGAATAGAATACGTAATTAACAAACATTCAAATGGAAATTGACAAATTTAAACTGAATATAAAACCTAATGATATAAATGTAAATATTCAGTTAAAAATCTAAATGAGAAATGTACAGATATACTTCATCATAAGATTTCCATTAATTTGGAGAAAAACTGCAGCAAAATCAGTAAATCCCAAAAGCTTACATAAAATAGAAATTAGAAATGCATGAACAATAATAACCACATTAAGGAAGTTATACATAAAGACAGAGCTAAAACAAAGATAGTTACAGACCTGAATGACATATTAAAATGCTTTAGAAGTTATTGTGAAATCAACAAATTAAAATTCATTTTAAGCAACATACAACGAAAGGCATCAAAAGAACAAATACTTAAAATGGATAGGCTGTTTTCCTTTAGAGAATTTAAAGAACAAATTAAAAATATAAAACTTAAAGCACCAGGACTTGAGTGGGATAATTCCAGAATTGGACAAACTAATGCCTGGTAATACTCTTAAAAATCTTGTTAAACACATTTGAAGAAGTTAAGAATACATCTAATCTACCTCCCTGTTGGAAATATTCCTTTATTTCCCACATATTAAAACCAAGCTGTGATCCAGTTTCTTGTTCATCTTGTCATCATATATCTCTCTCTTAAATGTGGATTATAAGGTATTTGTGTTGATCTTAGCTAGGAGATTAAACTGAATAATTGCTTGCTTAATAAAAGAAGATCAAACTGGCTTTATAATTAAAGGGAAAGGGCATGACAATTTATTTAGGTAATTTTCTGTGAATGACATTGTGAATAAAAACAATAATGAATTATTGATAATAAGCCTAGACATAAAGCATTTGATTCAATAAACTGGTCCTACCTGTTTAGAACATTAAGAAAATATAACTTTTTTAATGAATTCATAGAGCTAATTAATAAGATTTATGCTAACTCAATATCTTGTGTAAAGATAGGCACTTTCATATCTAGTCCCTTTAAAATTTTAAAAGGAACCAAACAAGGATGTCCACTATCCCATTTATTATTTGCACTTGCAGTAGAACAATTTGCTAACTTCTTTAAGCATAATATAAATATGAAAGTTTATAAACTAAATGAAAACATTTCTCCTAAAATCCAGTTTGCTGCTGATATTTTAATCACTACTGGAAATATTGAAACATTAGAATGTTTAATACAATCTGTAGACTTTGAAAAGCTATCAGGCCTAATATTAAATCAAAATAAAACAAAGACATTGCTAATAAACAGATAACTGATAGGTTGACCACATTTAAAAGCTTCAGCTGGGGAAATATTCAAATAGAATATTTAGGAATAAATCATTGAATCAACCTATAAACAATCAATAACTAATTATCAGCAAGTAATCAATACTATAACAAAATTAACAGAGGCATGGAACAAATTATTCTTTACTTTTGAGGATAGGCTAATTAAAATGATATTATTACCAAAGATTTTAAACATCAGCCAATCATTAATACTCCCCCATCAAAAGATATTGTAAAAAAGTTAAACTCCATTTTAATAAAGTTTTTGTGGCATCCCAAAAAATCTAGAAACTCCCAACATTGGCACACTTGTTGGGAAGAGTGAGGTGTTGCTTTTCTAACATTGAACTGTATATTACATCTATGATTATAAAAACAGTTTACATGTGGCTAGATCCTTCTTTTACCTCATGTTGGAAATCAGTTCATGAAACACTGATAACCAGAGGCGTCGGAAGCTGTTGAAGACTGGGGGGGGAGGGGCGGAGGGTGACAGGGGCACTTAGTGATATAAAAAGGGCAATTTTTAAAAACTATTTGCTACCACAACATAGGTTCACTTGGAGGACATTTTAAGCTTAGCCAATTTCCATTTTGGTGCTTGAGTTAACATTTCCTGATTGGTCTTGCCTGTCTCATGACTGATAATTGTATATTAGCCCTAATGAGAATAAATGTGATCACACTATGGATAATTTGAGGGGACCCATGTAAGGGATGCAGCATTAAGGAACTGCATCTATCCATTAGTGGCACGAGGTGCAATCCAGGAGTACATTTTCTATTACCGATGCTTAGATCCAAGTTGGATTTGAATATGAACAGGGATGATCTTTGTTTTACTTGAATGGATAGTCTGTTCTGGATATATATCCATCTCTCCACAACATTCAGTTTTGATACCTGGACTGAGCATTTCTGATGACATTTGACTTACTGATGTTCAGTAGGTCCATCTGTATTAGGTCAGAGGATGCCTTGTATGCCAGACACATCATCTCTACGCACTCTGTAGGATACTGAGTATAGTGATAATCTTTGAGGTGGTCCATAAAGACCTGTTGTTTAGGACTTGTATCTCTCTGTGGGTATTACAATTGTTGCATGGGTCTGGACAAATACATGCCAAAGTGGGAATTATACAAAATGATTGACCTAATGAGGGCTTTGTAAAGGGGGACAATAACATGTCTAGTTCTAGTCACAATCAATTTGTTTATAAGCTGTGCAATATAGAAAGACTTTATAACTCTGGGTTCATGTTCGTCAAAAGTTAGGTCACTGTACACACAAGTTCCCAAATGCCAAACAACTGGGTCAGTTCTTAGGGGACATTGTCAATTTGGCAGTTCACTGCAGTAGGTGACTTCCCAAAGGTTACGATATTGTATTTCTTGGAGTTTAGTTTCAATTCATGATTTTGGCACCAGTTGCTTAGGACAAACCTTCCTGCATGATGGTTAAGTCATTTGGGGATTCAATAGCTGCTCCTAGCTTGCAGTCATCTCAAAATTAGTCGGCCAAAGCACTTTGGTATTTCCATTTACTTTTGAGATATGTATGCCAAACAGAAAAAGTCTCAATACTGAACAATGGAGGACTCCATTGGTGACTGGTCTCTTCCCCTATTTTGATCTCCTGCATCATGTGAGCAAGCATACATGTATACGTTCTTTGATTCATCTTCCTGATTGTATTAAATTATATTCCTTGTATAATACAGCACCACTTGTTAGAATGTGTTTTAAATTTGTAGTTTGGAACAGTTTTCTAGTATGCAGTGAAACAATGCGTGAACCAATAATGACAAAACAACCCATTTCAGAAAATTTCAACCATAAAAGGCCACTGAAACTTCTGTCATTACAATCCACCAATATCAGTAAGTATGCAAAATCTCTGCAGAAGTAAGTCATCTAAATAATTCCACATTGAATGGATCTGTAACTAATGAAGAGGTTGCTGCTAGCAAATGATTTTATATTTCATTGTTTCATTTACAAATAAAGTGCCTGTTGCCCTTGAAGAATAAATTACCTGTGCTACATTAACAAAAGGATAAGCTAGAAATTTTGCAATGGGGAATGGATGGCAAACTGATAATGGGTTCATACTTACTAGGTAACTCCTCCAAAGGAGAACATTCATAGGACTGCAGCATCTGCTCCCATTAAAGTATAACACACTGAAGTATCAGCGATCCATCTGCATACTGTGGGAGTAGAATCCCCACAGCCTTCTGCATCAAAAGCAAGTATACTACCTGTTGTGCTACTAACAATGCAAACGACTTAGCATAAGTAGCACTAAACTTCTCTTCCCCTGAAGCTCTCAGCTCCTTGTAAAATTTGACAATCAGCAAACTCTCTCAACTTCACAGCACAAGAAATCTGGAAAAAGCCAAAATTTATTTGGGGGGCAAAGGCCCAAAACCAGGGATACATTTTAAATATTGCTTGTATAATCTTAGAAATTGCTAAAAAAAAGTGTTTTGTGTTACCATGTGTTTCCTGAAAGATAGGAAGACTGAAATTTAAAGAGCTGTCATTATTTAGTGAATTCAATTCTCACTGATTTGCCAGAAAAACACAAATTTTAAGAGGAACAGACCAAAAGTATGAGACAAATGTTCTGTGAAAATCTGGAGAGTGGAGAGTTATGGACTCAAACTCCTTAAATCACAAGTGGTGGTATGGGTAGAGAATCCAGGCTCTTGTTTGAGCCTGCTTAACACTAACCCCCAGGTATACCTAACTGCGGCATCTTACATGCACACACACACACACATATGAGAGCAGCATAATTCCTGCAAATAAAAGAACAAAACTCTCCTTACCGGCATGACTCTGGCTCTGGCAGCACCAACGGAACAGCGGCAGCATAACTCCTGTAACACAGAGCAATAGGAGAACAAGAACAGCTAGTTTAGTTAGTTTAACTTCCGCACGCAAATCCATGTTAGCATGAAAACTCCACTTCATTAATTTTTCCCGACAGGTCTTGCCAGCTGTAAAAGTGTGGGGGGCCTCCTCCTCTCCCTGGCTCTATGGTTCCAGCACCCATGCTGATAACAGAAAACAAGAAAAATATAATTCAGCCTGTTATAAATATTGATAGAAATGTTTTCATATGGATTATAAAAGGTTATTTATTGAATGAAAAACACCAATATATCCTCTTTCCTTTTATGCATCAAATTATTATATTATTTTAAAAAAGTCATTAACTTAAATTATTTCTGTAGTGATCTATCAATAATATTATTCCTTATAGCTTACACGAGCTGATGTCTAATATCTTTTAATACCAAAAAAAATTATAGATTTGAAGGAGAATGGGCTTATACAGTGGCATCGATTCTTGTTAGGAAACAAAATAAATTCTGCAGATGATTTAATTGCAAAACATAGCATAGAAAGTAATAGTTGGTTAGACTTACAAACATGTAAAGAATTTATACAAGATGAAATCAAAGTAACAGTCATAGGTTTGTAGATTTGCATTATAATGGCCCTGGAGCCTTTATAAACCTAGCCCATAGAAGTGCCCTGGCATCATGCTACCCATTGTTAGTTCCCAGTGACTCTATCAAGTAGAGCCACTGGAGTGATCCCCGGGGAGAGCTTTCTATTTCCCATCCACTCATCAAGATTCCTCTTGAAGAGGGCCAGTGAGGTGCTCTGCTTGACATGTTTGGGAAGTCTATTCCAGAGCATGGGCAAGTCTTTGAGTTATGACCTTGTCCCTCCAGCATGTTCTGTTGATTGTGGTAATGAGGTTGAGGTCTGTGGAGCATGTGGTGCGGAGGGATTGGGATTTCTTTAGATGTAGCATTTCTAACAGAGCTAGGTCAGACATGGCTTTGTAAGTCAAGCAGAGATTGCCTCTTAGTAGATGATATGAGACAGAGAATAGCTGGATTTTTTGAGTCTGTCCATGTAGGACATGTGTTTAAGGCCTAGGATCCTCTTCATGAGGTACTTTTGTGGCCTTTCCAGCACTTTCATGTGTCTAGTGAGGTACATGCCAAATGGGGCATTATACTTGATGGCTGGCCTAATGAATGAAGAGTAGAGAGAGATGATGACCTCTTTCTTCTTGGATGCAAAACCCTTGGTAATGAGATGTGACACATAGAAGGACTTTCTGATCACCGTGGCAATGTGTGGTGGTCGAAGGATAGGATGCTGTCAACCTGTGTCCTCAGATGTCTTATAATGCCTTCAGTGTTTAGTGGGCTCCCATCAATGTGGTAATTAGTGGAAACTGAGTTTTTCAGAAAGGAGATGACACATTTTTTGGCATTAAGCTTAAGACCATGGTTTTGACACCAGTCATTGGTCTCAGTGAGGCCTTTCTGTAGGATGTCTGCATCACTTGGGGAGTTAATAATGGCCCCCAGCTTGCAGTCAGCCAGAGTCCCTCCATGTTGGCCTGGACTTCTGATATACACAAAATACACAAAATACTCAGATTCCCAAAATTCTAAACCTTCTAATAACAATAACAAATAATCTAATAATATTTCTCCATTATCAATAATGTACAAAATCTTATGAACTGAATTTGCTACAGTTCACTCTGGTCATATTCAGCTACAATTAATAAAGAAGAATTTGCAGGTAATAGTTAAAAAAAAAAAAAAAAAAAAAACTAATATTGAAATCAGCAGCAAAAACAACATCTCCCCCATACTGGAAAGCATTTACATGGAAATTTATGCATAGACATTTTTTCACACCTCAAAAGATAGCAGCTGTATATAACTTTAACACAAAATGTTGGCGATGTGAGATGGACCTTAATGCTGATTGACAACATATGATAATTTGTAATAAAAAATGAACACAGCTTAATGGCAGAACGGTACAATAAAGGCTCGTACGATTAGCGCTTTCTTTCACTTTATTTAAAACGTGAACTTCTTCAGAAACAAGAACATGTGCCCTCCCCAGCACAAGTCTTATAAACCCTTTTGAAGCAGGATATGATGTCATGAAGTTCTACTTAATTTTTTAAAAAATATGCACACAAAAATATGCAATGTTATAAATCTACATATGTGTACAAAAAACATCGTAGTGTTTAAAATTGAACACCAACATGTCATAACAAGTGTATTCTACTATTTTAAATACTCAATATGATAAAATGACATGATTAAATACAAAATATATTCCTAAATAGAAAACTTGGAATACTTGTCATCATTGCAAAAGTTATGACTTGTTCCGAGCACATATCTACAATTGTGATACCTTTAATAAAGCAATCAAATACATTGTTCCTTGTAAGTTATACAAATATACATCTATAAATTCAAAGTGTATTATCTGTATAACAAAAAACATTTCATATTAATTACTTCATTAAGACCAGGGTACTGGTCTGCCCCTAGTAACAATTGCCAAAGTGTCTCCTTTTGCTCTAATTTGTTGTTAACATCCCCCATGATTCCAGCACCCCAAATACCTCTTCTTTGGAGTATTGTAGCAATAGTGAGAAAAACTGTTACAAAAAACTGGAAAATGAAGACTACTATCTCATTCAGTAATGAATTTATATGTATTGCAAAATCAGTATGTAATAAAGGAATACTTACTATAAGAATAAGAACTAAAAATGTGAGACATTATTAACTTGAGGAAAAATTGCAAAGGTTATTAGAAAAGTATTAATTATATTTGAAATGTTTTGAATTTTGTTATGGACTTTGTAAGTAGTATGTACGTAGTTTAATGAGATTAATTAATTATTGTTTAAATGATTATTGTTTCCTTATAAAATCAAATTAAAAAAGTGTAAAAAAATTACTTTAACCCTCCAGGGAAAATATTCTGAAGATAACTAGGTACAACAGCTTGAGTATCACACCTGCTTCTCTACATTCCCCGATTGCTTGAATACATTTACACTCTTCTGCCCAGTGTGCAGTGAGTAATCATTTTCCACACTCTTCAGTCTCAGCTTTTAGTACTTTGTCCTTCTGCCACAGTTTTGTCAGGATCAACTCTTTCTGCTGGTAGGATTGCATCTTTACTATTAGAGTTATTGGCTGCTTTGTAATGGCCGGGTTTTGGTCTATACCTCCCAACTGTACCAAATTACTCTGTTTTTGCTAAGTGTTGGGGTCCAAATAATGTGGTGCCACGGTTCCCGAGTGGTGCCCCTTAATTTCTGAATTTCCTGGCTATTTTAGTTTGTTTTTTTCTCTCAGCTGTTTGAGCTGACATCATCATGTGTGTGATGACGTCAGCTCCGTGAAACAGCCTGCCAGCCTGTTGGAATTGAGCTCAAGAGCTCACATGCATGCATTTCCGTCCGGCTGCTTCAGCCAAGCAGCAATGGAAATAGAATTGCAGAGGAATAAACATCCTGCAGAGATATTTTGCACTGAGATGTTCTGGGGACTGCAGCCACTTCTTATTATGCTGAGACTGTGTTTTATGCCGTTCGTAGCATCTGTGTTATACTTCTTATTATGCTGAGACAATGCTGTATGCCGTCATCATTCTGGGGACTGCAGCCGCTTCTTCTTATGCTGCTGAATGACTATTTTATGCAGTTATTATGCTGCGAGCCTGAAACTGTTGTATTATGTCATTTTGTGCGTGTGTATGTGTAATGCCCCAGGTGAATATACCTGGTGGCTAGAGGTAGGCTCAAACCCTGTACGTTGGGCACATGCAACAAGATCCTCAAGTCCCTAACCACCACCACTTATGAAAACCTTCCAGATTTTCTGCCTCATATTTTTGTTCTTTTCATCATAATAATGAGTGTTTTTTCTGCATTTTTGTTGCAAATCCGTGAAGGATTGAATTCACTAAATAATGACAGGCATTTGGATTTCAGACTTCATGTTTGTTTGTGTCTTTCGACTTTTCCCGGTTAGGGGTCGCCACAGTGGAACTCCAGTCCGCTAATGATTGGAGTAGATTTTTACGTACTGGCTTGCCGGGCCTAACGCACAACCTTCAACAAAGGAGCGTCCATTTACGCATGTCGCTACACAGAAGACGCTCCATCTGAGAATCGAATGGGCAACGTCTAACTATGAGGCGACAACGCTACCGCAGCACTTCATATTCTTCAGAAAATAAATGGTAACACAAAACCTTTTTATTCTACCAATTTACTAAGTTTATAAGATGAGTATTAGAAATTTGTCCCTATTTTTGGGGCTGTATTCCCCCATTATTGGCTTTGTCCAGGTTTTTTTTTGTGCTAAGGGTTTGAGAGCTATGGTGAAAGGTGAGAAGTGAATTCACTAAATGATAGCCATTTAAGTTTCCGTCTTACTATCATTCAGGAAACTGCTGATTTGGCATAGTGGTATGTTGCTCTGACTGTAGTTCGCAGGGCCCTGGCTTAAAGACTTGGCAGTGAAATGCATGGTGCGAAGACATTTTATTCTAGTAACTTTCCAAAATTATACAAGAGATGTTTAAAATGTGTCCCTGTTTTTTGGGCTTTTGTCCCCCCCCCCCAATAAAGTTTGCCTTTTTCCAAATTTCTTGTGCTGCAAAGTTGAGAGATACAGTTGAGTGTCGAGTGGATTTTACAAGCTGCTGAGAACTTCAGGAGAAGAGAAGTTTAGTGTTGCTTATGCCGAGTCTTCTTGCATTGTTAATAGCATAACAGGTTAAATGCTTGCTTTTGATTCAGAAGGCTGTGGGTTCTACTCCCACAATATGTAGATGCATTGCTGATACTGTACTGTGTTGTACTTTTAAAGGGGGTGTGTTTAACAAGTCAAGGGTGTAGCTACAGATACAACAGAAGTGAGAAAATGTCATGCACGAGGGCATTTGTGCCTCAGTGGAAAAGCAAAAAATATCATTAACCTAAATTCTGCAACAGAAAATCATAATTATGATGTTCTGTGCTGCATTATAAGAAAAATATTTTTAAACCAGTATAGTACATTTTCCAGCATTCAAGATGAAGTGCACATTTTTTCACTGCAGACAGTGGAGAAGCAAGAGTGGCCAGTTAACAGCACGTGGATTACAAAGATAGTTTTGATGCTTCAGGATGAATGTAGGAGAGGGTCTGTCAGTACTTGGGCTAAAAATTGGAAGTCTTAAAACATGCAGTTTGCCTAGTTTATTTTGTTGTACATTTACAGCTTTTGGGTTGGTCTGATAACACAAATCAGAGTAAGTCAAGCAAAAAATGAAACTGAAAATAAGTTTGAGAAGCTATGCAAGATGCCCATGGCTTACATTACTGTCATTATATATATATATATATATATATATATATATATATATATATATATATATATATATATATAGTCTAACAAGTGTGCTGTATTATACAAGGACTATAATTTAATAAAGTCAGGAAGGTGCATCAATGAACACATGTGTATGTTTCTTGTTTTGTGTGCAAGAGGCCTATGATTTGAAAACAGCCCAGAGGTAATCTTTATCCACCACTGGCCAGATGCATTTTCTTTGGATGTGGTGTGGTCATGTGGGTTCCAATGCTGTTTCAGTGAATGTGAGTTTCAAGGGCAGAGAGAAGTTTTAATGCCAAGTCTGTTTTCATTGTGAGACAGTATTGCTTTGTTTAGCTGATGTCTATTAGTGTTTCTGCATTGTGCTATAAAATGTAAAAATAAAATCCAAATCATTATAGAAGTATGCTCATTAGTATTTATGATAAATGGGACATTGGAATGGCTGTAGGGGGACTCTGGTGTCATATTGTGGTTGTACGTTCTTTAGTTTGCATTTGAAAGTTGATATCCCACAATTCTATTGGACTGGGTGGGGATACGTAATTATGTATGCAAATTTTATGATAATCAGCGTACAGATTTGTACCAATTTTTCATGGGCTTTGTCCAGATTTTTGATGTTTCCGGGTTGAGAGATGTTTTGTGCCCTTTCAGTTGTTGCCGCTGCTGTGGAATACCAGTCCAGTTGCTTATTTGTGCTTTCATACAATTAATAGTCTGTTCCTTCCAGTTTCCCTGGTATAGTAAAAACAATCTAAGGTTTTCCCTGTGTGCTCTGTCCTTTACTAATACCATTTTTTTTAATCTTCTCTCCTTGAGCAGTCTCATACTCGGCCAGTCTTTTCTTCATTTCAACCTCTTATTGTTAGCTCATCTGAATATCTGTTTAAAGCTGCTTCTGTTTTTTTTCCAGCCTTTTGTTATTTGAGTTGATATATTTCTTTAGTGTTTTGTTTATTTTAATCAGCTCTGAGCACACTTGACCTATTTTGTCCTCTAGGTTACTAAAAGGTATGTTTTGCTGCAAAGCTGAAGCTTGAACTACTTTTTTGCTGAACAGTTGCAGGATTCTTCCCATCCAGTGTTTTCTCCTTACCTTTTGTTATTGATTTTCCTTCAGGTTCTCTAAATTACTTCTTTGCTGGTGTCCTGGCAGTGTACCCCAAAAGACATTCACTGGCTGTCTTTTCTGAGTTTCTCTTTTCATACAGGGAAAGCTGAAATTAAACTGTTACTCCATATGCAAGAATTTTTGAGGTCCTTATCATTCAGACTGCTGTTCTCCTCAACTGCCCCCTCAAATACTTGAAGAGATTATACTGCTCCACTAGTTTCCCTTCTATTTCAATTCTCATCTTCTGATTTTCCCCATTTTCTGCCATTGCAGTTGTATCCAATGTGCATTCCATAAGATCTTGTTAAGATTCCTCTTGTAATGCCACATCACCTGTATACAGCATCTTTGTTCATCTGTTCCCCTATGACCTGTTTAGTAATGTTGTCTGTCACCAGTATAAGCAGCGGTGGGCTCAGAATTAAGTCCTGATCCACCCCCACTGGCAACCTCTCTGATTATTCAGTTTTTGTACTTATGTCGTTGTGTCCTTGTACATAGCCTGTACTAATTCTGCTGTTTCTTTGAGTTCGAACCATCATGAGACTGCCTAGATTAGCTTTCTTGGGACCTTGTCATATGCTTTCCCTAAGTCTAGGAATGCCTATTTGGATTCTTCTCATCTCTAGTGTCTTCTCAACTGTCTCATTTCAAATATTGGGTCAGTTATGCTGCATCCTGATCTGAATCCGAATTAATGATCTCTCGTCTTACTTCCTTCTATCTTGTGTGTTCATTTGTCAATCATCCTCTCCAGCACTTACATGCATTGCAACCGGAATTTGATAGATATGTACATCCCACATTTGTAACTGCCCCCTTTTTTTTGTACACTGATACTGGTCACTAGTTATCTGGGGAAACAGCTTTCTCTCCATACTGCTACGAGTGCCATCTAGAGCTATTTCTTCCATAACTCATCCAATGTCATAATGTCTGCAGTGACCTCTTCTGAGCCCACTGCCTTCCCTGACTTCATTTTCCTCAGTGCTATTCCTGCTTCTTCCTCTTTCATTATATGCAGTGTCTGAATACATTACAGCATTAAAATCTCTCAGTAATAATCAGTAAGTGAGTCTATGAACTAGATCAAAAATGTAATCTGAGAATTGTTGCAAAAACATTCCAAGGTAACACATGGTAGATGGTACACAAGGAGAATTTGCAGTTCTCTACTCCTAAGAAGTATTTGGGAAAGTTAAATTCTCCAGACAGAAGCCTTCATTATTTCCAGGCCAGATGAAATACAAACATACTCCAGTATCATAGTATCCTGTTTTGGATCTATGAATCCTACAGTAATTGAAGAGGACACAGAAACCTAGAAAAGATCCTGAGCTTTCACCTAGTCAGCTCTCCATAGTAAATGCTGAGCTTGACTGTATGAGTCAAGTCAGTTAAAATGCCCACCTTTTTTTCCTGATCAAAGTTGTATTGCGTAACACAGCCCCAGAAAACACCTTGGGTAAAAACCCCTGCTCACTGGTCAGAGATTATAGTCTGATGCACAAAGCACTTGCATATGATGAGGCAAGTGGATTCCCAGTCACTATAGCATTTCTCTTCACCTTTGGGTTTCGTGAATAACTCTAATCCCTCCCTGGCAAAATGTCAGTGTATGCAAAAAAAAAAAAAAAAACGCAAAAAGAAAAATCTAACAAAGCTAGACTTTCCACTGTGTGATACCTTAAGCCTCTTGTATCAGAGGCAACATGAGATATATGCAAATTACCCCTTAAGGATATCAGGTGTTTTAGCTAAATGGCAATTCTGAATGTCCATGACTTTTTCTTTTACTTTTAAATTTATTTATGGACAGTTTCAGGCCAATAAAGACAAACTCCTCTAGCTGTGGACAGGCATGTTTCTGCCTTCTTATGGCATCATCGGCACAGCATAAGAGGAATATTTGACTTTTGGAAACACAGGGTTGTCATACCCAACTGATATTCATAAACATTAGGGTGTGTACAAAATATCCAAACTAACATACTAAAACAATTAGTAAAAAGGTCACACAAGAAAACCAACTGGTTAAAAAAACAAAAAGAAAAATCTAGCAAAGCTAGAGTTTCCACTGTGTGATACCTTATGCAAAAAAAAAAAAAAAAACTTCCATTGATTCATCCCTGTGATGTTTTTCCCTTTCCCAAGTCTCCTCCACTTGACAGTGGGCCTATTGGCAAAGAGCCAAAACGGTGGAAAGCCAGTAGAATGTCATTAGAAGGGGATAGAGACATAATTGGCATCTACAAGCATTCAGCCTGGCAGGGACAGTGAAACCAGCTTTCCATTTAATAAGCTTAACAACGGGGCGACAACTAGTGTGTTAGTAACACTGCCACAACATTATATAGTCTGTTTCACTAGTCATATTTTAGTATAAACACCATCAGCTAACTAATAAAAAAAGTGTTACCTACATAAATGATGATAAAAATATATTCAGCCCAGTACTGAAATTCTCGCCTTAGCAAATGTTTGGAATAAGTCTCCGTAATGGCCTAATGGTTAAGGTGTTTGCCTTTAAAAACACAAGGTGCAAGGTTTGAGTCTCACAAGGGATAATTGGCTAGGCTTAAAATGGCTCGCAAGGGCAGTTAGCTTAGTACTAATCTATGAACCTATAATGATGCCAGGCAATCCATATTCTGTCCAGTGTAGTACAAAACTTACCTCTCAAAAGCATTGGATCGTTAATGTAACTTTAGATGTTATATAATCACTTAGTAAAATGCTGAAGCAGTAGAAAGATCTCTTATTTAACTGGGTGTAGAAAAAATTCCTCACACAGCTATCAATATCTCCAAAGGTCCTCCCAACCTGGTCTCATGTAACTTCTGCATGTCTGGAAATTAACTGGGAAACAGCAGCAGAAGCATGGCCAGCATTCTTGAACACGCCTACCATGATGCCATACTGATGGGGAAAAAATTCAGCTGTAGCACAGTATCCAGGTCCCGGTCCGAGGTAAAATCCAAAGATGAAAGCCATAACCAGATTCTGAAGTGACAAGTAATTGCCATTCAAGCATTTAAGAGGATATTCTGATATTCTCTGTACTCAAGCTTCCCTATAATGCTGCCTCAGGCTACTGGTTTTCTGTCATGGTTTGAAAAGCCATCAAAGCGTACTATGCATTCTACATATGGTTACGTTCGGTACGAGTCCTCTCCCCAGGAAAAGCCTATTAAGAGACCAAACAAGCCTGACTCGATGTGGTATAGAGGGATAAAGCCCCAAGTACTCCCCTGGCTACCAGGGTTTGCTTAGTGGCTCAGTCATAGAAGAGCCAGACTGGGGAAGATGGGAATGAGCAGCTGTTGCTGGATAACCCATCCTGGAAAGCAATTACAAATGCATGTGCAAGCACACAAATACAGAGAGAATTCTGCTTAGGCACAGTTTGAATCTCAGAAGTGAAACAATAGTATTAGTTGATATTTTGGACTCAAAAAGATGACATTCAGCATACAGTGCTGGTGTTCGTGCCACTGGACCAACAAGAGCCTCTGGTGTTGAGGTTTTCCCTGAATAGCTTTAATCTTTCAGCTGTGAAACCCACAGCCTGTTGAACATGGTCCATTTGCAAAAACACATCTGTAGGGAGGAATGTAATCTGACTTTGTGTAGTGTGGACTGCTATTGCACAAAAGGTGTCTTACATGAAGCAGTTTCGAAATGTGAACTTGGTCCCTGCTAAGCTGTATAGGCAGCAGTCTTCATGAAATGTGCATGCTGTCCTCACCAGGGAAGGCACTGCATCATCTTGAATCTGCAGATGTGCACATAGCCAACCAGTGGATGGAATCTGACCCTTTACATCAGTCCCCTGATCTCTTCTTGGAAAATGACTCCTCATGACCAGTAGTTGCCCCTGCAGAGACGGATGGGTTTTTCTTCATTCTAGGAGGATAGTTATTGTTGGTGTTGATACTGGCGGGTAGAGGAGACTTTAAATAAAAGTTGTCACCAGAGACTGGTATTAAAATGAACAATAAAGAATTACCTTTTTTCCAACTAAGTTCAGTGTTGTGCTACCACTTTGTTGATGTTCTGAAGGGATCAAATAGTTTACTACTTCTAGACCTCCATGGCTTTAGTCTTACACATACGGTCTCGCTGTTTCTGCATGGGAGCTTTCTAGTGTCTCATTCTTAAGCTTATAAAGTGCTCTTGGATGGTGTTACTACACCACAGGCACTGTCTGGTATTTTACTATTTTTTTTTAAAGCCCACGCCCCTTTTTTACAGAACAGAGTCCAATGCTTCCTTTACCTGCGCCTTATCATCCCGTTCATTACTTGAACATGGGAACTGGGAATTCCTGGATGAGTAGAGAGTTCTGCAGCCCATTTGTTCCTAACCAGGATTCCTGATAAGGTCATTCTGTTGTGATGAGAGTCAAGTGGTACTGTGTGGGCCTATTATGTGGGGTGAGCTACCCTATCCCTCCCTCTGCAGCAGCTCTTCTGATCTCCAGTATAGCTGCCTTTCAAGGAGAAGCATGTTTCTGCACAATGAAATCCCCTGGCTCACAGTACAACCTGCACACAGCAGATTCTACTTGATAGACATAAGCTGCATGGGGTAGACACTTAGTACTCCAGCTAGGTGTTACCATGTGGCAAGCCAGAATCACCTCCCACCAGGATAGGCAAGCTGGCTATGGCTGCTCACTCCCATTCCCACTCACCTAACTCCTACACACACCTGAGACACTATTTGAAAAGTGGTTACCTGTGACATAGTCAAGGTGTTGTTCCTCTGTGTGCATCATTGTTTGTGTATACATAAGATTCCTTCAGTGTGCTTTGAGTGGGCATCAATTCCAGTATGAATTGTAGGCATTTGGACTTTCTTCATAACCCAGAATATTTGCCAGAATGTGGGCTATTGTGATCAGAGCTTTACAAAGAGAGGATTTCCATGTTTCCCTACCAAGTTGACTGTTTTCTGATGACTCCATCAAGGAGATTTTTGGAAGTGTTCCTTTACTGGCCACTCATGTAGCTGTGTTCTGTCTTCTCTGTGCCTATCAAATGTCAGTCTACCATGAAGGCTGCTATCTCCTGATGTTCATCGTGTTTCACTGTTGCAGTCATTACACTTTGGTTATCCTGCTGGCAGACTACCCGCAGTCGGCCAGAATTCCAAAGTCTAGGTCTGGCGTCGGTTGCTATTGCCTCTTCCCTGACGTCAGTGTGCCATGGGTATAAAAGATGCAGCCAACACCATTTTCTCCAGTCTTTCTTGTTCGCAAGTGCCGGTCGGCAGACTCCTGAGATTTTCGAAATCGAATTTCAGAACCGAAGTCTTCAATAAAGCTAAGTACCCTGTTGGGGAAACTTTTTCTTGCTCCAGACCGATGTCTGTAAAAGTTAACAATTGTATTTCTTGTGGGAAGCAGATACCTCATAAGGATTTTCACTCTTACTATATTCCTTGCCTAGGTCCTAACCACGACGTTACTAGTTGTCAGTTTTGTGCTAGATTCAACAAATGCACTATTAAGCGTCAGTTTGATTTTGCTTTACATTACTTTAGCCGAAGGTTTAACTACATAATGCCATTGGAACAACCGACGACCGGAATTCATAAAAAACGCAAAGACAAGGAAAAGGACAGGCATCTGAGGTCCAAAACCGACAACGAAGCCTCTTCCGGGCCAGTTGCCGGTTCGCCGGTTCTCAGTGAGGCATGAGGTGTTTTCGCAGCCCCTGACACCCACTGCCTCAGAGCCACAGGCCGTGTCCGACTCCCACGTGGAGACACCAAGGCCTCTGGAAACTCAAGGTATTGGGCCTGCGGAAACTATTCCCTCAGATGGGTCTGGAGACGCTGAGCAGGCATCAGCTTCTGATGGTGTTTTCAGACCTTCACAGATTACTATTAAGTCCACTACAGCAGCCAAGGCAAAGTCAAAAACACCAGTAAAGACAAGGAAACAAGTACAGCATTCTCCTGGACAGTCATCCATGCCAAAGAAACAGATGCTTAAAATGGCCGAAGACCTAATTACTTTAAATCAGGGATTCCCATCCCCCTCCTGACAAAAGGCCTAGGCAAGACACTGACTATGACTCCTCTGACCAGGTTTCTATTTCCTCTGAGTCCTCCTCAGATCAGGAATATTCTCTCCCTCCCTATGAGGACTCTGATGCAGAAGAATCTATACCTTCAGCCTTTCCACCTGAGGATTATTCTTTTGGGGAAACCTTGCACACCATGAAGGGAGCATTTCCATTGGGAGAGCCAGGATTATTCAGAATCCAAGAAAAGGCTCAGAGGCTTTCCTTTATTGCCTCAGCACAGGCCCCTGGCTATCCCCCCTGTGCTTGATATTGTTGATGATGTTTTCTCTGAATCCAGACTGTCTCCTTATTCTTTATCCCCTGCACCAGTCAAGCCAGAGAGGTACTACAGGGTCCCAGATTCTCATAAATTTTTTTATAAAAACCCTGCTGCTGACCTAGAACCAATTTCTCAGGGTCCCAAAGGGGTTAAGGCTTCCACTGCAAAAAAACCTGTACCCTCTGATAGGGATTCTAGAGCTCTGGATAGATGGGGGAAGAAAGTTTACACTTCTGCTACTTTAGCTGTAAGGGCTTTAAACTGCCAGTTTCACATGCTTAAATATCAACAGTACCTCATGTCTTTGTTAAAACAGAAAATGCTTACAAACTCAGAATGTCCTGACAATAAGGAAATGCAGGATTTATTACATGCAGCTGAAGTAGTTAGCACTGTCGCCTCACAGCAAGAGGTTCTCCAGTTCGTCCCTCAGCTGGGGTGCCTTCTGTGCAGAGTCTGCATGTCCTCCCTGTGGTTGTGTGGGTTTCCTCCGGGTGCTCCGGTTTCCTCCCACACCCCAAAGACATGCTGCAGGTAGATTGGACACACTAAATTGGCCCTAGGTGTGAGTGCGTGCGTGTGTGTGCCTTCTGTGGAAGGTTGGGCACCGGGGTGGCAACTCGATACTGTAAAACTCCACTGCCAATCATGAGCGAACAGGTGATCCACTGTGGCGACCCCTAAAAGGGAAAAGCCTAAAGAAGAAGAAGATTGCATGCAGCTGAACAAGTGGGAAAGCATACTCTGCAATGTGGTTTTGATTCATTAGAGGCTTCAGCATGATAACAAGGAAATGGGGACGCCCAGACATAGATCTTTTTGCCTCCCCTCACAACTGCCAACTACAGAGATTCTGCACAAGAACTTATCACTTACAAGCATGGAAGGTGGATGCTCTATCATTCAGCTGGAAAACCCTGACAGTTTATGCCTTTCCTCCACTGCCTCTTCTTCCCAAGGTGCTCCTAAAAGTCGGACAAGAGAAGCCAAAATGATCCTGATTACCCCAGACTGGCCACGCCAGCACTGGTACCCAATCCTAAAGAGCTTGTCTCAAGGCCCAGCCTGGCCTTTACCTCAAATTCCTCATCTTCTGACTCAACAAAACAATCAGATTCTGCACAGTCAACTCAGAACCTTACATCTGGCTGCATGGCAGATAATATATCCACTTAAACCACACCTCTCTCTAAAGCTGTTATGGATGTCATTTTAGAAGCCAGGCGGCCCAGCATTAGGAAATCTTATGCAGAAAAATGGAAGAGATTCTGTGTTTGGAACCAGGCACAAGGACCCGAACCACTTGTTCCAAGTATACCTCAGATTTTACAATACCTAACTGAGATGCTGGACAAAGGCTTATCCTTCTCATCAATTAAGATCCATGCCTCTGCCATTTCAGCTCATTACAATACGGAACCTCCTATTTTCTCTCATCCACTATGAGACAGTACCTTAGAGGGGCAAAAAACATAAGACCCCCAAGGAGAGCGCCAATACCTACTTGGGACCTTAATTTTGTTTTAGAAAAACTCACCCTGCCTCCTTTTGAGCCAGCCACTACAGCTGATATAAAATTCGTATCATGGAAAACTGTTCTGCTCCTAGCAATAACTTCAGCAAGAAGAGTTTCAGAGTTACAGGCATTAATGGCAGTTGAACCTTTCATAATTTTTCATCAGGACAGGGTCTCTCTAGGACAAACCCAACATTTATGCCAAAAGTAGTATCCAGTGTGGCTTTTAACCAAACCATTCATTTGCCAACATTCTATCCAAATCCCTAGAATAAAGGGAAGAGACTTCTGCACGCTTTGGACATACACAGACAGCTACGATTCTACTTGGACAAAACAAAAGCTTTCAGACAAACTGAGCAACTGTTTGTAGCTTATGCTGCAGGATCACAAGGAAAGCCTATCTCAAATCAGACTATTTCAAAATGGATAGGACACTGCATTCACTTCTGCTATTCACAACATGGCAAATCAGTGCCTAAGGGCATTAGGCCACATTCTACCAGAGCAGCAGCCACGTTAGCAGCCTTCCTCAGAGGAGTACCAACCAAAGACATTTTAGAGGCTGCAACCTGGAGTTCAGTGCACACTTTCACCAAGCACTACCACTTACCTCTCTACTCTAAATCCAGAGCAGGCTTTGCCACTGCAGTTCTGCAGGGCCTGGTAGCCTCTACTAATCCTATTTAGGCCCAGCTACACAACCTCAGCTTTGGGATTCAACCCAAGTGTAATGACTGCAACAGTGAAACACGATGAACATAGTACAGTTGTGTACCTACCATAAATGTAAATGTTCAAGTGTATTCACTGTTGCAGTCCAGGTTACCCACCCAGCATCCCCCTTTTCTTTGCTGGGACGTTTCTGTACTTCTCTATTCTATACAACCTATGTGGTGTATTTGCTTGTAGATGAAGGAAATGTTTATTTTAGTACATGCATGCTTTTTGGCATAATTTTTTCAGCCTATCTGTTTGGGGGCACCTGACATCTGGGGCAAGAAAAACTGAAGAAAATGGCGTTGGCTGCATCTTTTATACCCCTGGCGCACTGATGTCAGGGAAGAGGTGACAGCAACCAATGCCGGACCAAGACTTTGAAATTCTGTCTGACTGCAGGTAGCCTGCCAGCAGGATAACCCAAGTGTAATGACTGCAACAGTGAATACACTCAAACATCTACATTCATGGTAGGTACACAACTGTACTTTTCCTCCCCTTTATGTGTGGAGCAAATAACTGCGTCTTGGCCATTATATGGGCAGTCAGCAGTTTTTCCTGTGCGTCATTCATCTTATTATGATCGCAACATCTTGGTGGTTGGGTGTGCAGTGGTGAGGTGCAGGGGCTTGTCTGTTGCTTCCACAAGTGATTCCCCTATAATGGCAACCTTTTGAAGACCAACTCCTCCTTCCATTTTTAGTATGTCCTAGTCGTGTGTGTGTGTGTCTGCACGTGCATCTCTTTCTATGTCCGCAGGTTACATTTATTTATTCTTTGTTGACCAAGTTAATCCCACTGGGCTAGTGGAGGGGAGACACGATGTAGTATATATGCTGCTAGAGAAAATTTGGCCAGGGTGTCATGGAACTTCTCCCGAACTTTTTGGACAAGTGCTGTGGGATCTTTTGTATCCACCTGAGCTGTCACCAACTCAAACAGATGGGACCTTGCCTTAATGTTTTAATGTTTCATCTGAAATGTGGCACACTCAGGAGATGAAAAGGTGGCTGTGCTTTGTCATTCCTCTCCTGCCCTACCCAGTTCCCCCAATTACTGGTTCACTAAGTAATCCCAAGTTGTCTGTGCATGGTAATGGCTTCATCCCTCTAAATTACTGAGCCCCTAGTGGGAGGCCTAGAGTTTGAGATAAGTCCTCTCTGGTTATCTAGATGACTGTCTTTAAAGGCACTGAACTGTCATTTGTACTTTTGTAGAATGCCCTGGAAATAATGTTGTAATGAGACTAGGCTGAGTACAGAGTGCTTTGTCTAGGACAAGGGCCTTTTACTTCTACAGGATCTGATGACGTGGTGGTAGTTGCATTACTGAAAATGTGGGTGCACTGATGGGTTGTGCTGTCAGGGGCTGTGGAGTCACTGCTAAACTGTGAATTTCTTTGTATCAAATTTGGCGTTGCTTCCCTTGTAATGATGGGGGGTCCCCACAAACTACTTGGTGGGCCTCTCATTTTTCAGCCAGTGTCTTTACAAGTCCAGGCAACAAATGTGCTGGCTGATGGAGAGCTCACTTAATCTCCCAAATGGTTCAGAGCTTTGTAGCTCTCCATGAGAATAGGCTACGCATTGATTAAAACTGTAAGTATTCTTCCTGGCCATAAGACTTTGGAGGCAAAGCTGCTTCTAGGAGCCACTCACCTCATTTAAGTAGGTCACTAATCTGTTGTGGGATGTCTAAACAAGCAGGAGAGCACACAGTCCTTCCAACCCTACTGTAGGCAAGTTTTGAAGACCTGACACTGAGTTCCAGACCGAGATATCACACTCCATCAGTGATTCACATCCTGGCAAAAGTGAATAAGTCACTTATCCATCTAATCTGTTCTCCAAGCCTCTTGCGGCCACATCTGGTCTGGGACTTTCAGAAGAGTGCACACTTGTAGATCAGTCTGTTTATGATCCTGTTCACATGCTGCTTTGGTATGGGAGATTTCCTGTATGCATTCATGTCTTTTCCAATGCCTTTTCTCAGACCAAAACTAATTCTTGTCACCTGTTGTCAAAGAAAGATAACATTTGAGACTCCCTTCCAGTTCAAGTCAAGGATGTCTCTCATATTTGGGGCTGACAGCTGTCTCCACCTGTGCACCTAACTCCAGATGTAGTTCTTTTGAATGTATCTGTATATTTTATGCTGTTATCAGGATTGTATTCATGTCTCAGCTGTTTGACAAGTCATGTACATGTGGAGTACTGGATTGTGACAAATACATCTATGTATCTAAAGGTATCTGTCTATACCTGTACTGTATACTCTACATCAGCCTGGTTTTTTTTTTTTTTTTTTTTTTAAGTATCTCTTCATTTTTTTCTACAGTGCGAATATTGTTAGTCTCTTATAATTTATTGTATTATAACAATATTGTAAACATTAACACTACAGATGCGATGTTTGCTCTGAGAGTGTTGATGGAGAAGTACAGAGAATGTCAGAAGGAGTTGCATTGTGTTTTTGTAGACTTAGAGAAAGCATATGACAGGGTCCCTAGAGAGGAGTTGTGGTATTGCATGAGGAAGTCAGGAGTGTCATAGAAGTATAGGTTCATAGTTTAGTACTAAGCTAACTGCCCTTGTGAGGCATTTTAAGCCTAGCCAATTATCCCTTGTGAGACTCAAACCCTGCACCTTGTGTTTGTAAGGCAAACACCTTTGCCATTATAGCCACCCTCCCAACCCCCTATGTAAGAGTGATACAGGATATGTACAAAGGTAGTGTGACAGTGGTGAGGTCTGCTGTGGGAGTGACAGATGCATTTAAGGTGAAGGCGGGGTTACATCAAGGATCAGTTCTGAGCCCTTTCTTATTTGCAGTGGTGATTGACAGGTTGACAGACGAGATCAGACAGGAGTCCCCGTGGACTATGATGTTTGCAGATGACATTGTGATCTGTAGTGAGAGTAGGGAACAGGTGGAGGAGAGCCTGGAGAGATGCTCTAGAGAGAAGAGGAATTAAGGTCAGCAGGACTAAGACAAGAATATATGTGTGTGAATGAGAGGGAGGATAGAGGAATTTTGAGTATGCAAGGAGTAGAGGTGGCGAAGGTGGATGAGTTTAAATACTTGGGGTCAATAGATCAGAGTAACGGTGAGTGTGGAAGAGAGGTGAAGAAGAGAGTACAGGCAGAATGGGGTAGGTGGAGGAGAGTGTTAGGAGTGATTTGTGACAGACGAGTACCTGTAAGAGTGAAAGGGAAGGTCTACAAGAGGGTAGTGAGACCAGCTATGTTATATGGGTTGGAGACAGCGGCACTGACAAAAAGGCAGGAGTTTGAGCTGGATGTGGCAGAGTTAAAGATGTTAAGATTTGCACTGGGTGTGATGAGGATGGACAGGATTAGGAATAAGTATATTAGAGTGTCAGCCCAGGTTGGAAGGTTTGGAGACAAAGCCAGAGAGGCAAGATTACGTTGGTTTGGACATGTGCTGAGGAGGGATGCTGAGTATATTGGGGAAAAAGATGCTAAGGATGAAGCTACCAGGTAACAGGAAAAGAGGAAGGCCTAAGATAAGGTTTATGGATGTGGTGAGAGAGGACATGCAGGTGGTTGGTGTGACAGAGCAAGATGCAGAGGACAGGAAGAAATGGAAACAGGTGATCCGCTGTGGCGACCCCTAATGGGAAAAGCCGAAGGAAGATGATGAACAATATTGTAAACATTATTGTAAAGTTTTTGTAGTTTTCTGGAGCGTTTCTCCTCGGGTCTCCACTGAAAACGGGCCAAATGGCTCAGTTGGACTAACCTGGTTAACAAATGGCAAATAAGTAAATAATAAATAAATGCTTGTTGAAAAGTGATGTTTGCAGAGACCACACCACAAGGATTGTAGCTGTTTCCATTTCTTAGTTTGAATGTGTCCATTGCAGGTATCCATACCTCAGCCATTTAATCTTTCAGGCATGGCTTCACAAGCACTGTTGAATGGGCCATGTCTCTAGGAGTCGAGCATCCTTTGAATGTTTGTACTTCAGTGCTTTGCTTGAGACCTTTACCCTTGGATTTATTGCTTTTATTCATGGTCTCCCACATAAATTAGATAGCTGAGTTAATTGTAATTATCATTGCCACAGACCTCTTTCTGTGAAAGTCATTTTTGTGACAGGTGGCTTCAGTTCTGACCAGAATTCCAGAACATTACCTTAATATTTCTTCCTTCGGTGTAATATTACTTGAGTCTGCTAGGTATAACAAATATGTTCTGTTTTGGCTTCACGGGGGCCTTTACGCTGTCTTGACTGCACAAGGACACTGCCTTCAGACAGCCTCTGCTTTAAAAGTTCCTTGTGAGTCAGGCAGGCGTGTACTTTTGTACTGCTTGTTAACAATGCAAGTGTAAAGTTTTCATTGTTTGCAGGATATGTGCTTTCTAGTGTTTAGGGTCAAACTTGGCAGCTTCAGGGGTGGGTATGCTAATGCAGTTGGCAAGGTATTACAAGCATGTGCATCTCAGACATGGAATAGTCCGAAAAATTATGTAAAATTGTGAGTGGCAGTGAGGATGATCCCAGCTGTTGAATTAATCAAAAAAGTCCTCTTAATAAATTAACTGATGCAGTAATTAGTGAGTTTTTTTTTTAATTAAATTACTGGTATGTGTCTGTAGTATTTATTCATGACTGCCTGAAAAACGTATCTGTCACAGAACAGTACTGGTATTTGAAAAGAGTGAGGTTGGGGACTTCTGGAAAGCCATACAGGTCAGTGTTAATTTTTTTTTCTGCACATGAATGTCCCATACGATAACGTCAAGCAGTTGCTCTGGGACAACATCTTTTTCATAGCACTGACCTTTATAGTCTCCATTTGATACCAAGGGACACTTTGTTTTCCTACCTTGGACAGCTTCCCAGAACTTCCAACGTCCATTGCTGTCTGTTTTGTATTGTGCACTAATCTGAGAGTTTGTGAGAAACTGACTTGGTTAGCAGTCACAGAAATCTCACAACACAGACTTTGGCTCTCACCTGGAAGGCTGCTATCCGTATGATATATATTTTTTATTTTGTTTTTATTCTGTGATTTATTATGTGACAGAGGGACATACTGGCTGAAGTATTATCAAGCTTTTTTTGTCCCCAAGAACTGAAGTACGAGATGTGCACCCTACCCATCAAGTGCACTGTGAATTCAGTTGTGCTGATTCTTTTGTATTGTAATACAATGAACCCTACTTTAGGTTGACCACTACATCTTGACTTTTTTGTTCAGAAACCAACAGTAAGAAATACCTCAAGCAATTTCTTGTTTAAAATTCGTCATAAGTCTTACAATGTTCATTCTGCATTATAAATCTGTGAATTAGTTCACAGTTGTATTAGAAAGTGTGGCATTTAGGATGAAATGTCCAAAATGAGCAACTGCCATTTGAGCATAACTATTATTCATATACAGTGTATGAAAGTGAAAATGACATTTGCTATCCAGGCAGAAAGGAATTATTAATCAGATTCTATCTTGGCTCATCTGTTTTAAATAAAAGTGGTAGGAAATGTTAGAATGTGATGTGCATACAAATGCATCATATTTTGTGAAGTCTAGACAGCTGAAACTACTCTCTGCATATGTAAATGACGTGAGCTGGCTTTGTAATATAGTAAGATCTCTGTATTAGTTTCCCTTTTAACTAGTGTTTGTTGAGTGGGTGGAAATACAGCTCGGTGGTATGCTTTGCAGGTGTGACCCATTACATGCATTCATTACATGTTTGCAGAAGTAGCAAGCAGTACAAAGTCAGTAGTGTCTGCAATGCAAAGGAAAATTAAGATGCATTTAACAGCCAAACATAACATTGTTAAAAGTATTTCTTGCTGTGGTGGAGGGTTAAATTAAGCACCTGAATAGCAGACAAGTACAAAACACAAGAAGGTCTCTCAATAGTGTTTAGGAAGTAAAATGAGCAAGTGGAGCTTGATTAAACTCACGCAACAAGCAGTCTGGTAGGTGAGGAATACAGCAGGAATTTCTCAGAAGCATTCTGCACAGAATAATTAAATTTGATACAGTTGGGGGTCAGATGTTGAAGAAACTGCAGACTGTGTTGGACTTGGGTAACACAAGTTAATTTTGTTTATACTTGCTGTAGGATTTTCATGCGACTTTTGACTGGAACAATAGTAGGGTTTCTGTTCCCCTACTCCACTTCAGCTGTAGTATTTGTATTGTAAACACCATCTGTAAAGAAAATATCTGAATTGGTTCCTTACAATGTCAAAGCCTACCAAATTTCTCATTGCGTAAGTAAGCACACTGCACACAGTATTGGTAGTGCAGCTTGGGAAGTTAAAACTTTTAATAATCATCGTGCAGTACTGAGTTATGGTTCACTCCTCCTTCCTACTTGCATACTATGAATGGTCAAGGTTCAGGTCCAGGCATTGCTTCCAGGTCACCCATGAAAAGTGTGACGTGCCTAGTAGACCCACTCTGTTAACGTAAAGAAAAGAAATGTACAATGATGTAAAGGGTCCTTTTCATTCATAACAACCCAAGAGGACATCAGCATTGTTTAAGGGTAATCTGGACAAGATGTATATAAAACTACACTACTCTTCATTAAGAGGAAAATGTGATCTTTAACATTCTCTGGGATTATCACAAAACAGGCAATTGGAATGTCAATTTACTGAAAGTATGATAAACCTGCAGTGAATGTGCCTGATGAAAGATGTCACATCCTTCTTAAGTTCAAATGTCAGACAAGTATATAGATTGCTGTATCCAGCAGCTATGGAGTCAACCCTTTCCCAACAAAAAAATCATTAATTTTTTTTTCTCGTAGTGCAGTTTTTAAAATATATTATGTAATCCTCTTTTATTTATCTTTGAGGCCCATTAGTTCGGTTCTGGTAGATATTTCCAGTGACTCAATAATAAAAACGGGTTTCATATATAATAAGGGTTAGAAAGTATGAGGAGAAACTTAACAAGACTGGAGTGAAGGTCTTAAGACATGACCGCTAAAATCTGGTGCAAGCAATGTGCAGTAATGCATGTGGGAAGTAAAATACGTTGGAGAAGGGATGCCCTAAAAGCAAATTAGGAAAGGAGCATGATGTAGATAGTCCTGTTCAGTGACATCTGTAAGCAGCCACTTAATAACAGCTTGTAAACTGGCAAACTGTTTAAAGTTTGACAAATTTACAAGCTGTCTTTAAGTAAACTGGATTGTGTCGAGACAGTTCCAGAGGGGGTGGCAGATGGCTGCTTTGCTCAGGACACCAAATGTCCTTGCTGTGGCTAGGGAAAGGTGTCAACAGAAAAGGTAATTGTTCCATCTGAGCACATCCCTCCTTTGAAGTATAGTGTACAATTCTGAAACCTCACCTTCTTAATACTATATACAGAATAGATGATGTTCTTCATGTTTCACTGTTGCAGTCATTACATTTAGGTTATCTGCCTGCAGGTAGCCCTCAGCCGGCCTGAATATCAAAGTCTTGGATCCCTGCTTCGGATGTTGTCTCTTCTTCCATGATGTCAGGTCGTCAGGGGTATAAAACATGCAGCCAATGCCATTACATCAGTCTTTCTTGCTGCGCGGTGCCCAAAGCAGAAGCAGTTCGCAAGTGCCGGTCGGCCGACTCCTGAAATTTTCGTTTTCGAGTTTCAGAACCGAAGTCTTCAAATAAGCAAAGTAGCCTGTTGGGGATCCTTTTTCTTGCTCTAAACCGATGTCAGTAAAAGTTAACAATTGTATTACCTGTGGAAAGCAAATACCTCATAAAGATTTTCATTCGTACTGCATTCCTTTCTAAGACCCAGACTACGACGTCCCTCACTGTCGGTTTTGTGCCTTATTCAACCCACGAACTATTCGTCGTCAGTTTATTTTTGCTTCAAATTATTTCTGTACTCTGTTTAATTATCCAGAAATGGCTTCGGTAAGCCATCCGACTACCGACATTCCAAAAAAACATAAAGATAAAGACAGAGACAGAATGCATAGGTCCAAAGCTGCTGATGACGCTTCCGTTAAGCTAGTTGCCAGTTTGCCAGAACTCAGTGAGGTGCTTTCGCAGCCCCTACCCGCTACTTCAGATTCGCAGGCCTCTCCTGAGACCCATCTTCGACTATGGAACCTGTGGATGTCTCTACCTTGGATGGGTCTGGAGCCGTGTGCAGGCACCGGCTTCTGAGGGTGTATTCAGGCCTACTGACTTGCATTTCAAACCAACGCCATCTTCTTCTTCAAGGCCTAAAACTTGACCAACGCGTAGAAAACTGACGTCCAAACCACATGGTCAGGCCCATATGCCTAAAAAAACAAATGATTAGAATGGCTGAAGACTTTATTACTTTAATTAGGGAAGCCAGTCTTCACCCTCTGAGAGACCTAGAACTGATTTTCCTTCTGATTTTTCTGATCAGGATTCTGAAATTTCTGTTCTGATTACCAGGATTTGCCCTTATCTACCTATGATGATTCTGCTGCAGAGGACTCCATTCCCTCTGCTTCCCCTCCAGAAGATTTTTCTTTTGGCAAATCTTTACACACTCTTAGGGAGCATTTCCACTGGGAAATCCAGGATTACTCGACTCCAAAAGGAGGCTTAGGGAATTCTTACTCCTCTCTTAACACAGGCTCTTAGTTATCCCTCCTGTCCTGGACATTGTAGATGATGCTTTCTTGGAATCTAGCCTGGCCCCAGACACTGCCTCCAGCTCCCAGGAAACCAGACAGGTATTACAGAGTACCTGACTCTCAAGTTCCTCTTCAAGAATCCTACTGCTGACACAGAGACCATTTCCCAAGGACCTAAAGGCATTAAGGCTACTACTGCCAAAAAACGTACCCACTCTGATAGAGCTTCCAGGGCCTTAGACAGATGGGGTAAGAAGGTGTACACTTCTGTTACTTTGGCCATTAGGGCCTTAAACTGCCAGTTTTATATGTTAAAGTATCAGCAACATGTCATGGGACTACTTAAACAGAAAATTATGTTGATTCCTGACTGTGCTGAAAATAAAGAATTAGAGGATTTAATGCATTCTGCTGAACATGTTGGTAAACATACCTTGTAGTGTGGGTTTGACTCTCTAGAAGCATCTTGCAGGGCTGCTCTCACTGGGTCTGCTCTTAGAAGGCATGCTTGGCTTAAGGAGCAAAATTTGCCAGATCATGTTAAAGCTAAATTACTGGATGCTCCCTTAAACCAAGACTGCCTGTTTGGCAACAAAGCAGAAGTAGTTCTTAAAAAGATGGAGGAAAAAGCTAAATCTATGCAAACTGTTAAAGATTTCCTGCAAGCACAGCCTGCCAGATTTAGTAGGCATTGGCCATCTAAGAATTGGTCCTTTCCTGTCTCTTCCAGGCCTTCTCAGTCCAAACCCAGGAACAGTAGGCCACCTAGGCTACAGTCTCAAGGTACAAACAGGCCTAAGCAGTGGGGGGGCTCCCACTTCCAGAGCTGGCAGTAGTAAGACACCCCCTTTGGAAAATTGTCACAGTGATTTTACCTTAAACCTTCCAAGCTCTGCTCAACTGCCTGCTCCTTTAGAAGGAAAGATCGCCCTGCATGCAAAAAACTGGGAACTTATTACCCAGGACAAATGGGTTTTAAATGTAGTTCTCCAGGGGTACAGATTCCACTTCCACAACTTACTAACCCCAAACGGTTGGCCAGATTTACCCCCAAACCAGTGGGTAGAGGCCCAACAGTAGATTCTGTGTCTTCTAAGTATCAGGGCTATTAATCCTGTCCCAGCAGAACACAGGGGACAAGGTTTTTACTCAAGACTTTTCCTGGTACCCAGAAAAGTCCGCTCCTGGTGCCCTGTTTTGGACCTCTCTATTCTAAACACCTTTTTGGTAATCCCAAAATTCAAAATGCTAACTCTTCAGCAGCTGATTCCTATGCTAGGCAAAGATGCCTGGTTGGAAGCCTTAGATTTAAAGGAAGCCTACCTACACATTCCAATAAGGGAATCTTGCAGGAAATACCTACGCTTCAGAGCAGGCTGCAGGCACCATCAGTTCTCTGCACTTCCCTTTGGCTTATCTACTGTGCCCAGGGTATTCACAGAGTGCCTAGCTCCAGTCATTGCATTTTGCAGGCAAAGAAATATTCACATATACCCATACCTGGACGATTGTCTAATTCAGACAGAAAGCCAGGACATGCCATTAAAACATTTGGCATTTGTAAAGAAACTTCTAACCTCACTGGGGTACACCATAAACGAAAAGAAATCTCATCTAGTACCCTGCCAACAAATTGTATTCCTGGCAGCAAGCCTGAACACAACTTCCCAGATGGCTTACCTCATGCCAGAGAAACAAGTTTATTTGACAGCCTACTTCAAGCTACTGGCCACAAAGACCCAGCTATCTGCAAGGAAAATCCTGCAAGACCTGGGGTTCATGGCATTTTGCATTCTACTAATTCCATATGCAAGACTGCATATGGGGAAACTACAATGGTATCTAAAAAGCCTATGGTGTCAACATTCGCAGGACCTGGAATCAATGATTCCCATCATTCCTTGTATAAAGACAGAGTTTCTTTGGTGGGCAGAGGCCTGCCACCACAACAAGGGGCTCCCATTCACTCTACCCCCTGCCGCCCAAACCCTAACAGACTCATCAGACTATGCATGGGGGGCTCACTGCTCAGTGCATTCAGGGCAAATGGAACCCGAGTCAGATGCACCTGCACATCAGTCAAAAAGAAATGTTAGCTGTGCAGAATTCCTTGACAGCCTTCAAGGACCACATTCTTCCACGACAATTATTGTTAAAGACAGACAACACCACTGTTATGTGGTACATAAACAAGCAGGGGGAACCCATTTGTACCCTCTCTGCAGACTAGCCATGAGCTACCAAGTGCACCTACAAGCTCAATTCCTGTCAGGCAAGCTAAATTAACTGGCAGACAACCTAAGCAGAAATCTCACGGACCCACACAAGTGGAAACTAAAACCAAAGATATTCAGCCTTTTGAGAAACAAATGGGGGGAATCCAGAGATAGACCTATTTGCCTCCCCTCAGAACTACCAATTGGATAAATTCTGCACAAGGACTCCCCACAGTCAAGTTTGGAAAGTGGATGCCCTGTCCTTCACATGGGGATGGCCTGTCAGTTTATGCCTTTCCCCCTCTGCCTCTCCTCTTGAAAGTACTGCTAAAGATCAAACAGGACAAACCAAGGACAATACTGATTGCACCAGACTGGCTACGCCAGCATTGGTACCCCCTCTTGCGCAGTATGTCACTGCTGGAACCATGGCACCTGCCTCAGACCTATTCCCTGCTGTCCCAGCAGGATGGCCAGATTCTGCACCCTCAGCTTCAAACCCCGAATCTTGCAGCCTGGCTAATTCCTTGAGTTTTCCAATAGCATCCCTCAGTAAGCAGGTGCTAGATGTTATTCTGTAGGCAAGGAGACCTAGTGCTAGAAAAGCCTATGCTGAAAAGTGGAAAAGATACTGTTCTTGGAGCCAGACTCAGGGGGATGGGCACGACAGTGCCCACCTTAACGCATATTCTTCAGTACTTAACAGAGATGCTCCACAAGGGCCTTTCCTTCTCGTCAGTTAAAATTCATGCCTCTGCCATTTCAGCACATTATAATACTGAGTCACCCCTTTTCTCTCACCCCTTGCTAAAGCAGTTCCTCAGAGAGGCCAAAAATTTAAGACCACCCAGGAGAGCCCCTACTCCAGCCTGGGACCTCAAATTTGTATTGGAAAAGCTCACTCTACCTCCTTCTGAGCCAGCTGCAACTGCAGAATTGAAATTCCTTTCTTGGAAAATAGCCTTCCTTCTAGCCATCACTTCAGCAAGAAGAGTGTCTGAATTACAGGCCCTCATGGCAGTGGAGCCCTTCATCATTTTCCATGCAGACAGGGTGTCCCTCAGGACCAACCCTTCCTTTATGCCCAAGGGCGGTGTCTAGTGTGACCCTTAACCAGTCCATTCATTTGCCTAATTTTTTCCCAAATCCAAAAAACAAAGGGAAACGGATACTGCACTCTTTGGACGTGCACAGACAACTTAGATTTTATTTGGACAGGACTAAGCCTCTCAGAAAATCTGAACAGCTGGCTAGTTGGCTTTGCTGCAGGGGAAGAGGGGAAGGCCATTTCAAAGCAAACCATTTCTAAGTGGATAGCTCATTGCATTAATTTCTGCTCTAAGCACCATGGAAAACCTACCCCACAGGGGATAAGATCACATTCCACCAGGGCTGCATCTACCTCTACAGCCTTCCTTAGAAGGTTCCCTACCAGGGACATCCTAGAAGCTGCTGCCTGGAGCTCTGTACACACCTTCACCTAGCATTACCACATGCCTTTGTTTTCTAAATCCAGAGCTGGTTTTGCCACAGCAGTCTTGCAGGGTTTACTAGCTGATCCTAATACTCTCTAACTTCCTCCTCCTCCCTTCTTTAGCTTTGGGAATCTACCCAAATGTAATGACCGCAACAGTGAAACACGAAAGACATAGTACAGTTGTGTACACTTACCATAAATGTAGATGTTCGAGTGTATTCACTGTTGCATTCTTGGTTACCCTCCCTCCTGCCCCCTGACTTCTGTTGGCTGTACCTTTCCTCTTGTTTAAGTGTATTTTTGCTTTCTGGTGTATTTGCTTTTTATTGGAGGTGTAACCTAATATATATATTTACTTCCCATTATGGGGGCACCGGACATCTGGGACAAGAAAAACTGATGTAATAGCATCAGCTGGATGTTTTATACCCATGAAGTCATGGTAGAAGAGACAGCATCCGACGCAGGGATCCAAGACTTTGATAATCAGGCCGGCTGAGGGCTACCTGCAGGCAGATAACCCAAATGTAATGACTGCAACAGTGAATACACTTGAACATCTACATTTATGGTAAGTGTACACAACTGTACTTTTTAGAACAGGCGATGAAGGTATTACATTGAATACACACATCATATGAAGTGAAACTAGAAGAATTTAAGCATAGTCAGGAAAATGGCAGAGGGTGGGACATACTAGAAATATTTTTGGTGGTATTGGAGAAGATAAAGATTTCTAGTGAGTAATGTATTCCAGATAACTGAATGTATGAGAACATATTTCACCCTTTCCCCAAATTAAGGGAGTCATACATAGTTTTCTGCCATATCCCATTGTAATTGACAGTCCACGAAGGTCCTCATTCCCAGTACAGAACAGTAGCAGTTGTTCAGTCTGTCAGTGACGCTGTCAGTGTCCTGTACTAGAAATAAGGAAAACCAACATGCTATGGGGGTAGTTTAAATATAGCAAATAAAAATACTCATGCTGGCTGTTTTGTCTTTTCTCTGTCCCACCTAGATTTTCATGGAATTGCACTAGAGTTGCACCAACCCCAGATGTAGATGTCCTGCCTAAGGACAGTGGCTGTGCAGTCTCCTAGCATTGCATCCCTGATGTATTCATGTTCGTTGATTTTAAATGGCCCAGATTCTCCCCTCTCTCTATCAATGAGTTTGCCTACCCCTACCCTTTTTGTTTCCTTTAAACAGGTAATCTAGAGGTTCAGAATAGCCACCTTTACAGAATCTAAGACAAGTTTTTAATCAAGGACCAGTTGCTGGGTGATGTCACATGTTTTTATACTTCGGTGCAGTGCAAGGGTTGGAACTACCTTCCCTGCTATGGATTGATAAGAGTGTTGACAAAAAGAAAGGAATACGTGGTTATTAAATGAAAGACCATCCCCTAATAGTGTGCTTAGTTGAAACTATAGCAGAAGTTACTGCTAAAAAAGGGATAATTAGTAGGATATATACAATATTGCATGATAATTATAAGATTCAGAGGGTTTAGAAAAGTTTGGGGGGATAGAGAGAGAGAGAGAGAGAGAGAGTAGAAAATTGCATAACTGTAAGAATCAGAGGGGTTTAGAAAATTTTGAAAGAGAGCTAATAGAAAAGCAGTTCACAATGGAACAATGGGAGGGCATCTCTACTGCTCCTAAGTATGTAATAAAGTCCAGAAGGTACATAATTTTTTGCTTAGAATAGTTTGCTTATGTTTTTTTATACTCCAAGCAGACTTCAGAGAATTTTTCCTGCTGGAGGTGTGATGGGAGAAAGAGCTGATTTTAACTTGTTTTTAGGGAATAAAACAAGTTGGGCAGATTAAATATTTCCAACAGAATGCTTTGTCAGAAATACTCCTGAAGTCTCCATTGTCTATGTTTGGGATGCCTTAAAATCATATCTATATGGACAAAGTATCAGATGGTATAATAACAAAAGGAAATCTTGGGATAAGGAATTGTTAGATATTCAAAGTAAACTGGACTCTTATAAGCATAATAATAAAGAAAATATTATGGACAAGAAAGTTATTGAAGAAATAAACAAACTAAATGAGAAATACAAAGAAATTTTAACTCATAAAGTTAAAATAACTTTAGAGAAATACAAGTTTTTGTCTTATTCAATAAGCCCCAAATACTTACATAGACTTAAAAATAAAACAAAAGATTGAATAAACAAAACCATATCAAAGAAATCTTTTCTCTAAGGAAAAGAAGAATGTTTCTAGTATACCAGAAATACTGGACGAATTTAGAAATCACTTTCACAAGATTAACCATAACAACATTAACATGGAACCTAAAGATAAAATAAAGGAGTTTATAACCACAAACATGAATAAAAAGCTTAATAAACAACAGATTAAACTATTGGACAAGAGTATTTCATATACAGAAGTTATTACACAAATAAATAAGCTTAAATCAAACAAAGCACCGGGTAATGATGGTATTATACCAGAGATATATAAAATCCTTTCTAAAACTACATATTCATTAATACATAAGGTTTTTATTCTGGCCCAAACTGAGTTAATAACCCCCCATCTTGGCAATATACATTTATTTCACCAATTTTAAAACCTAATAAAGATCCAACTAGATGTTCTTCATATCGACCCATCTCATTACTTAATGTTGATTATAAAATGTTTATGAGTATTTTTGCTGATAGATTGAAGACAATTATCCTCGGCATTATAGACATAGATCAGACGGGCTTCATTGTAAATAGAAATACTTTTGATAATATAAGAAGAACTTTAACATTAATTGATTTTGCAAATAGGAAAAGAAAGATTTAACACTTATTAGTCTTGATATAGGTTCAGCATTTGATTCAGTAAGTTGGGACTATCTGTTTACCTTACTGAAATGCACAAATTTCTCTGATGCATTTGTAAATTTAATTGAGCATTTATACAAAGGAACGCTGGCTTATATTAAGGTAGGAACATATGTTTCACAAAAATACCCATTCTTAAAGGTACAAAGCAAGGATGTCCACTTTCTCCACTATTATTCACTTTAGTAATGGAGCCTTGGGCTAATTTGATTAGAAACAGTACTGACATAGAGGGTTTTGAAATAGAAGAAAATACAACATCAAAAATTCAACTTTTGCAGATGATGTTCTAATTACATCAACAGGATCTAATTCTTCTATGCAGTCTTTATTTGATAAAATGATGAATTTTAAAAGTATTTCTGGTTTAATATTCAATGAAGAAAAACTAAAATACTACCTATATATACACGAAAAATACTCTCATTAGTGATTTTACTAAATATGTACCCAACTCAGGTCAGATAACTTATTTAGGTATAATACTATCTAAAGATATTAAATCTATTATATATAATAACTATAATACCTGTTTTCTTAATATACAAAATCTTTTTAATACCTGGAATAATATGTTTTTTACTATGGAGGAGAGACTTACAATTATTAAAATGATAATATTCCCCAAGATTTTATACTTAATACAATCAATAATACTTTCACCTACAAAAATAACTATCAAGAAACTGAATACACTAATGTTAAATTTCTTATGGGCACCTAATAGACCTAGGATTGCATTAAAGAAACATACTAATAGCTGGTCTCAAGGGTATTTCTTTTCCAGACTTTAATTTATATATTATCTCTTCTATTATAAAAGTTATTACTTTATTAATAGATCGGTCATATGTCATAAAATGGAAAGATTATTGGGAGCTAATTAGTATGCACTTCATGAAAATCTCCTTAACACATAAAAATATGATTATAAATAACTCCATGTTGTGGTTGCTAAAGGAATTTTGTACTTCACCTATTACACCTAAACATATGGTCTGTTACCCATTAAATATTATTATTAGTTATCGTAACTTTATATTCATGCACCCTAAGTATAGGAATGGAATTTTATTGTATTCCCTATAATTTATACTCAGGGTATGCTTATGTCATCTACTTCTGAAGGAGCTCATTTAGCTATAGATAATAATCTAAAGTACTGGTATCAGCTGATATCTGATAATAAAGTTAAAAATCTAGATTTCTTAAAACAAGAATTTGATCTAAGAGAAACTTGCTGGTTAGAGGTTCAGATCTTTAGACAACATCTCATTGATAGAATAGATCTAATGTCTATAACAGTTAAAGAATCTATTCCAAAACTGATTGATTACTTGATAATAAATTTACAGCATAAAGTTTCTGATAAAGGTAAACTTTCATATATACATAAAATTATCAGACAAGAAACTTTTTACAATGTAGATTCATACTGGAATTATTTCACCTCTATTAATGGGGACCCACCAACTCAACAAGATAAACAATATATATTGGAATCTGCTTATAGAACTACATCTTCCATTGTCTGGAGACTTTATACATGGAAATTTTTACATAGATCTTTTATACACCTTTGATGATGAATAAAATTAATAATAAAGATAATCTATGTAAGAGATGTAATGTAGAAATTAATGCTGACTGGGCTCATATGTTTTATGACTGTATGAAGTTGAAAGAATACTGGAAGTCAATTAATGAATTTTGCAGGCTCTTTTACAGATAATTTCATTATTTCTAAGTCTCTTATATTATTCAACACACCTGTACCTCAATGTGTTAAAAAGATTAAGCTTCCCTTGTTATGGTCTATCCTAGCAGTGGCTAGGAAAATAATAACTAGAAATTGGATTTCAGATACACCTCCTTCGTTCAATGAATTTAAAAATGTTATGAATATAATGTGTCATATGGAAATAAGCACAATTAGAATGAGAACAACTAGAAAAACATCACACTTTATTGTATGGGATAATTTACAAAATTTGTTAAAAAAATTCTAATTTCAATAGCACAGTATTTTAGTTTAATTAATTGATCTGATTGTAGTGGATGTCTTTGTAAATACTTTAGTTGTTTTGTTGAATATTATAATAATACCTATTTTTAATTATTTGTATAAAATTGTTATGATATTTCTCTTATATGTTAAAACAATAAACTTGTTTTGAAAAAAAAGAAATGTTGAGGGAGAAATGGTTATAGCTAAGGAAATTAAATGGTTCTTTTGAGCTGGGTTTAGGATCTGCATTACCTAGACATAGTAAGGCTTTACTAGGGCTATATATATATATATATATATATATATATATATATATATATATATATATATATATATATATATAAAATAAGTACATATATGTGCGTGTGTGTGTGTGTATATATATATATATATATATATATACACACACACACACACACACACACACACACACACACACGTGTGTGTGTGTTAGGGTTACAACCTGTTCCACTTTGTGAGGGACAATTCCTCTTTGGGCAGTCGTGTCCTGCGAAAAAATCAAAAACATGGCAAATGTCCTGAGATTTTAAGACAAAAATATTTCCCAATTTTTCTTTAATAGTGGCATAAAACTGTTACTTTTTATCTGAAACACCAAAATGTTATATGAAATGGCATAAGCAAGTCAAATACTACAAGAATAAGCTTTTATTTTGGCAAAAAAAGTGAAGTTCTGCCTTTGTACTGCTGATGGGTATGTTTTGTCCTGCAAAATCTGACATTTCTACAAAAAAATGCCCTACTTTGGGCATTTGAAAAGGTGGCAACCCTTATGTGTGTATATATATATATATATATATATATATATATATATATATATATATATATATATATACATACATATCCAAGTCTAAACCAACTGTAACTTAAGTGATTAATATTGTAAAGAGGATAAAATAATTGGATGTGTGGGATCTCTAGAAAAGGGTAGAAGCAGATCACATAGAAATGGAACTTGTGGGAGCAGTACATGCAAAATAGTTTTTAGGAGGAGTGACATTTGAGGGAACACAGGAGGTGAGCAGTTTATATAATTCTGGAATGAATGAAAATTTTTAATGTGTTACGGCATGAAAATAAAGGAAATCTTGTTATGGTTTGATGATCTTCGTGTTTCACTGTTGCAGTCATTACATTTGGGCAATCCTGCTGGCAGGTTGCCCTCAGTTGGCTTGAATTCCAAAGTCCTGGGTCCTGTGTCAGCCGCTGTCGCCCCTTTCCTGACATCAGGTCGCCAGGGGTATAAAAGATGCGGCCGATGCCATTTTCTTTAGTCTTTCATGTTGCGCTGTGCCTGAAGCAGAAGCAGTTTGCAAGTGCCCGTCGGCTGACTCCTGAGATTTTCGAGTTCGAATTTCAGATCCAAAGTCTTCTATAAAGCTAAGTACCCCATTGGGGAAACTTTTTTGTTGCTCCAGACTGATGTCAGAAAAAGTTAATAATAGTATTGCTTGTGGGAAGCAAATACCTCATAAGGACTTTCATTCTTACTGTATTCCTTGCCTATGCCCTGATCATAACTTTCTAGGTTGTCAGTTTTGTGCTAGATTTAACCAACGCACTATTAAGCGTCTGTATGATTTTGCATTAAACCACTTTGGACACAGGTTTATTTATCCAGAAATGTCGTCGAAAAGCCATCCGACTACCGGAGTTCACAAAAAACACAAAGAAAAAGAAAGACAACCGAGGCCCAAAACCGACGGCGAAGCTTCTCCTAAGCCAGTTGCCGGTTCGCCAGTTCTCAGTGAGGCGCTTTCGCAGCCCCTGACGCCCGCTGCTTTAGAGTTGCAGGCCACTACCAACTCCCACGTGGAGTCAGCTATGCCGCTGGAAACTTAAGGTATTGGAGCCTCGGACGCTATTCCTTCAGATGGGTCCGGAGCCGCTGAGCAGGCACTGGCTTCTGAGGGTGTATTCAGACCTAAGCATCTATACATTAAACCGACTTCAAAGGCAAAGACTAAAGCACCTTCAAAGGCAAAGAAGCAAACTCAAGAGCCACGTGGACAGGCCTCCATGCCCTAAAAGTAGATGCTCAAAATGGCCGAAGACTTGATTATCTTAATCAGGGGATCCCATCCCCCTCCTGATAAGAGGCCTAGGCAAGAGACTGACTATGAATCTTCAGATCAGGTTTCCATTTCTTTTGATTCCTCTTCTGATCAGGAATATTCTTTTCCCCCCTATGAGGATTCTGATGCTGAAGAATCTATACCTTCAGCTTCTCCTCCTGAGGACTATTCTTTTGGGGAAACCTTACATACCATGAGGGAGCATTTCCACTGGGAGAGCCAAGATTTTTCAGAATCTAAAAAGAGGCTCAGGGATTTCCTGTTAGTACATCAGCACAAGCCACTAGCCATCCCACCTGTGTTAGACATTGTAGATGATGTGTTTTTGGAGTCTAGCCTTACCCCTGACTCCTTACCTCCAGCTCCTGTTAAGCCTGACAGATATTACAGGGTTCCAGACTCACATAAATTCCTTTTTAAAAACCCTGCTGCAGACCCAGACTCTATTTCTCAGGGTCCCAAAGGAGTTAAGGCTTCCACTGCAAAAAACTCTACCCCCTCTGACAGGGATTCTAAGGGCACTGGATAGATGGAAAAAAAAGGTTTACACATCTGCTACCTTGGCTAGAAGGGCCTTAAACTGTCAGTTTCATATGCTCAAATATCAGCAACATGTCATGGCATTGCTTAAACAGAAAATGTTGTTAAACTCTGAATGTGCAGAAAACAAGGAAATGCAGGATATATTGCATGCAGCTGAACAAGTTGGAAAGCATACTTTGCAATGTGGTTCGATTCTTTAGAGGCCTCCTACAGGGCCGCAGATACAGGTTCTGTAATTAGGAGGCATGCTTGGTTAAAGGAACAAAATCTGCCTGATCATGTTAAAGTTAAATTATTAGATGCACCTTTACAGCATGATACTTTGTTTGGTGTTAAGGCAGAAGAGGTGTTAAAGAAAATGGAGGACAAAGCTAAATCTGTGCAAATGGTCAAAGATTTTTTACAAGTACAGCCACCTAGGTTTAGTAGACACTTGCCAACAAAGAATTGGTCCTTTCCTGTGTCAGACAGACCTCAAAGGGGCAGACCCAGGTGCCCTAGAGGCAGATCCCAGGCGCAAGGTTCATTCCACTCAAAGCAATGGGGGGCCTCTACCTCCAAAGTTGGAGAAGACAAATCACAACCATTCAAGAAACAGTCCCAATGACTTCCCCCTGCCTGCAGCAAACACTTATCTCCTGGCAGCCCCCTTGGGGGGGGGGGGGGGGGGGGGAATTAGCACTTTTTTCACAAAATTGGCACATTATAACCCAGGATAAGTGGGTCTTAAATATCGTGTCACAAGGCTACAAGTTGCATTTCCATACCCTGCCAAAAGCAAACGGCTGGCCAGATCTGCCAAAAAATCAATGGGCAGAGGCACAAAAACAAGTCTCATCCCTCATGGACATGGGTGCCATTCAACTAGTACCAGAGTAAGAGTAGGGACAAGGATTTTACTCATGACCGTTCTTGGTACCCAAAAAGGACAAGGCATGGAGGCCAGTACTGGACCTATCTATTTTGAACGCATTCCTGAATATTCCAAAATTCAGGATGTTGACTTTGCAGCAACTTCTGCCCATGCTGGGCAAGAACGCTTGGCTTGTGACTTTAGACCTAAAAGAGGCATACCTGCATGTCCCAATCAGACAAATATGCAGAGGATACCTCCGATTCAAGACTGGCTCACTGCATTACCAATTCTCTGCACTGCCCTTTGGCTTATCTACTGCGCCCAGGGTCTTTACAAAGTGCTTGGCACCAGTAATTGCATTCTGCAGACAAAGAGGAATACAAATATATCCTTACTTGGGCGACTGTCTAATTCAAGCAGAGAACAAGGACATTCTTCTACAGCATCTGGGGTTTGTGAAAAAACTTCTAACATGCCTAAGGTACACAGTCAGTGAAAAGAAATCAAAACTAGTACCCTCTCAAGAGATAATATTCCTGGGTGCAAGCTTAAATACAACTGCCCAGATGGCTTGTCTCACGCCAGACAAACAAAGGCAACTGGCTACCTATTTCTAAATAATGGCAACAAAGGCCCAGTTATCTGCAAGAAAAATTCTGCAGGCTTTGGGCTTCATGGCTTCCTGCATCCTACTAATTCCGTATGCAAGACTGCATATGAGGAAACTTCAATGGTACCTAAAAAGTGTTTGGACTCAACATTGCCACAGCTTGGAAACTATGATTACTCTCATTCCCTGCCTGCAACAGGAGTTTCAATGTTGGGCACAGGCTTGTCACCAAAACAAGGGACAGCCATTCACATTACCCCCAGCCAGGCAAACACTAACTACGGATGCATCAGATTACGTCTGGGGGGCCCACATGGCAGGAAGATGCATTCAGGGCGCATGGTCCTCAAACCAAATGCATCTACATATCAATCAAAAATAGATGCTAGCAGTTCAAAATGCCCTGACAGCCTTCAAGGACCTAATGCATCCAGGACAGCTACTGATAAAGACAGACAACACCACGGTAATGTGGTATATAAACAAGCAGGGGGGGCACTCATTCTTACCCTCTTTGCAGACTAGCCATGAGTTTGTGGGACACAGCTTTGACTTACCAAGTGCACCTGCAGGCACAATTCCTGCCAGGAAGGAAAAATACTCTGGCAGATGACCTAAGCAGAAACGTCATGGATCCCCATGAGTGGCACCTGGATCTACAAGTCTTTAGCATGATAACAAGGAAATGGGGATGCCAGGACATAGATCTATTTACCTCCCCTCACAACTACCAACTAAAAAGATTCTGTACAAGGATTTATCACAGACAAGCATGGAAAGTGGACGCTCTATCTTTCAGCTGGAAAAACCTATCAGTATACGCATTTCCCCCTCTGCCTCTCCTCCCCAAGTTACTCCTAAAGGTCAGACAGGAGAAGCCAAGGATGATACTTAATTGCCCCAGACTGGCCCCGCCAGTACTGGTATCCAATACTAAGGAGCTTGTCTCAATGCCCACCTTGGACCTTGCCTTAGATACCTCATCTACTGTCCCAGCAAAACAATTGGATCCTGCACAGCCAACTCAGGACTTTAAACCTTGCAGCATGGCGGATAATGTAGTCATTCAAAACACATCTCTCAGTAAAGCTGTGATGGATGTCATTTTGGACGCCAGAAGGCCTAGTACTAGAAAATCTTATTCTGAAAAATGGAAAAGATTTTGTTTGGAACCAGGCACAAGGAACTGATACAGTTGTGCCAAATATTCCTCAGATTTTGCAATACCTAACTGAGATTCTGGACAAAGGTTTATCTTTTTCATGTATTAAAATTCATGCCTCTGCCATATCGACGCATTACAGTACAGAACCACCAATTTTTTCTCATCCCTTACTAAAACAGTACCTCAGCGGAGCCAAAAACTTAAGGCCTCCAAGAAGATCACCAATGCCTGCATGGTACCTCAACTATGTCTTGAACAACTCACCCTGCCACCTTTTGAGCCAGCTGCAACGGCTGATATAAAGTTTTTGTCTTGGAAAACAGCTATGCTCCTAGCAATAACTTCTGCAAGACGAGTTTCAGAGCTTCAGGCACTCATGGCTGTGGAACCTTTTATCATTTTTTATCCAGACAGGGTCTCTCTGAGGACAAACCCAACATTTATGCCTAAGGTGGTGTCCAGTGTGGCTCATAACAAAACTATTCATCTGCCAACTTTTTATCCAAATCCACAGAACAAGGGAGAGAGAATTCTGCATTCTTTGGACGTTCACAGACAGCTTAGATTCTACTTGGACAGAACCAAAGTCTTCCGAAAGACAGAACAATTACTAGTGGCATATGCTGCAGCATCACAAGGAAAGGCTATCTCAAAGCAGGCTATTTCTAAGTGGATAGGCCACTGCATTCGTTTGTGCTACTTACACCATGGCAAGCCAGTGCCTAAGGGCATTAGGTTACATTCAACCAGAGCTGCAGCCACTTCAGCAGCCTTTTTCAGGGGAGTACCAACCAAGGACATTTTAGAGGCTGCTACTTGGAGTTCAGTGCACACCTTTACCAAGCACTGTCATCTGCCACTCTACTCTAAATCCAGGGCAGGCTTTGCCACTGCAGTGCTGCAGGGCCTCATAGCCGTTCGTAATGCTGTTTAGCTCCAGCCTCCCATCCATAGCTTTGGAACTCTACCCAAATGTAATGACTGCAACAGTGAAACACGAAGAACATAATACAGTTGTGTACACTTACCATAAATGTAGATGTTCGAGTGTATTCACTGTTGCAGTCCAGGTTACCCACCCGCCGTCCCCCTTTTTCTTCTGATGGAAACTATCTTTCCTTCTCTGATTTATACAACCTATGTGGTGCATTTGCTTGTAGATGAAGGTAAAGTTTATATTGGTGCATGTATTTATATGTATATAAATTTTGGCTACCCTTTAAGGAGGCACCTGACATCTGGGGCAAGAAAAACGAAAGAAAATGGCATCGGCCGCATCTTTTATATCCCTGACGTCAGGGAAGGGGTGACAGCGGCTGACGCAGGACCCAGGACTTTGGAATTCAGGCCGACTGAGGGCAACCTGCCAGCAGGATTACCCAAATGTAATGACTGCAACAGTGAATACACTGAAACATCTACATTTGTGGTAAGTGTACACAACTGTACTTTTTATTTTCTATTACTATATGTGCCCCTATGTCAGTTTAAAAGTTTTTATATTTAATAATTTTGTTTGAAGAAAAAAAAGACTATTGGTCCCATCTGTCCTTCCCCTAGGAGTATGAAATAGATGAGAATACCCACTTGGGGTAACTTTTGGATGAGAGATCATTTTAAGTGACAAACCAAAGATGTGTCAGGTTCCCAGGAACTGCTTGTGGGTATGTTTATCTTGTGGTATTAATCCATCCTAAACTTGTTATCCCTTTCATAATAACAGTGCTGTAAGATGCCTTTGAAGTTGGATTCTCTGTCCAGAGTCCCAGTCCCCTGCTCCAGAGACACTTTACTGTTTTGTAGATGTCCAGGGATCTGGTATGTTCCCTTTAGAAAAATCCAGTAGCTGATAGGAACATGGACACCACTGCTAGCTAGACTGATTCCAGAGTGGAGCACTTTTACTAGTGACTGTGAAAGTGCTGTGCCCTAGAACCAGTCTAATTAGCATATCATTGACAACTTTAGGAAAAAATTATACAGTTCAGCAACCATGTCTTTCACAGCCCTGAACTCTCAAACCCGTTTGATTAATTGGTAACACTCATTAACACAAGGATGAAACTGGGAGGATGTTCAGAAATAAAGTTTGAAAGCTGCACTTATGACTGGGATGGGGACTGTAATCAGGAGAGGTGCCTTGGTGAGGCATCAGGTCATGCCTGAGCATCCCAAGGCACAGGTTAATAATGCCTCTTTAGATTAAAAATTGCTCTTTGGGCTCTGTCTCAAGAAACTAAAAGAGAAAAGTTAGATTTTGTAAGGGGAAGGGCATATAGTGATTTCCCTAAAAGGCAGAGTCCATGGGCTTTTTCTCATGTGCATTCTTTGTACCAAAAAAGATAAATATTGGTCACCTATTCTATATTTGACAAGGCCAAGCAAACTTGTAAGGGTCCCAGAATTAAAAATTCTAAACTTTCATGCCCTCTTACCTTTACTGTCTCCTCAGGTAGTTGATTGACTCTTGTCAGGCATCTGCTACTCCAGCAACAGGCTGCAAAAATGCAACTGCAAAGCAACAAACAGGTTTGGACATTGGATGCCTTCTCTCAGAATTGTGCAATTTCTTTTTTGTATATTTTCACACTCATACCTCTTACCAACCTTCAAAAAGTAAAGGAAAATAACTGGATATAATACTGAATGCTTCTTACAAGCACAGCAACACTGATTGTACCTTAAAAGGGGCCTTGGGAACAACTACACTAGTCCACCCTCGGACTAACAGAATAGCAGTATGACCTTACTACCATTTGGGACCTTTACTCTGAGGCATGTTTAATGTAATGAGGGAAGCTAGGAGTTCAACTTTGAGGAAATTCTACGTAGCCAAATGGGAGTGACAATTCCTATGGTGTCACAGGAGGGACCAAGATTTAAAATCAGTTGAATGCGTCAGTGGTTCTACAGTGGTTATGTGAGTTGTTTATTGGGGCTCAAAAATGCCTCCGTTAAGGTGTATCTAGTAACTCTTTTAACTTGCTTTGCCCATGGATCCCCTTTGTATTCTAGGCCTCCAGGATAGCAGTTTCTTAAAGATGTTATACACTTTAATCCCCCCCCCCCCAAAAAAAAGAGGTAATTAGAGAAATTAAACCTAACCTGTGGGCACTCCTTGGTACCTTTGCTGGGAAAACTTGCAATAATGATGTGGAGCAGAGTCTTGACTGTTGCCCAGGTGACCAGTTAGATTCTCCGCTCAGGAGCCTGACAACACAAGCAAGAAGGACAGGTGTGCCCATCCTAGGTAGAAGTAAGAGGGGTGCATGCTAGCACATTTGTTTCCATGGTGGAGACCAGAGGGACAACAGTGCATCATGGCACTTCAGCATGGGCAGGGCATTCTGCTGACATAAAGACCCTTGCACAAGTAAGGGGTCAAGCAGTGCTGACACCCATTGTACACCCTTGGGGCATCACTGACATGTGCAAAGGGGGTGGAGTAAAGCAGAAAGACACTCCCTGGACAGCAGTATGATGGTGCAAATGCTAATACAGGAAGTCCAGGGAAAGATGGGAGAGCTTGTTTGACCTGATGATTGAGGAGAGGTACCAGGAGCAGGTGATAGCTGGTAAGAAGAAAAAAAGAGCAATAAAAAAACTTAATTTGAAGAGAACCCTGCTTATAGTTATTACTTCAACAAGAAGAGTATGTGAGTTCCGAACATTAATGTGTAAGGACAAGGTTAACTTGCACATAAACCCCACCTTCACACCAAATGTTACAGAAGTGTCTCCAAACTAAAACACTCAGTTGCCTGTCTTGTTCCTAACCTACAGAACAAGTAGGACTTTACATTTCATGGATATATGTGGACAATTGTATTATTACCTGTACAAAGCAAAGTTTCTAGGTGGTCAGATCAGTTTCGCATCTGTTTTGCTATAATTAAAAAAAAAAAGAGAGAGAGCGCATGCCTCTGTCTGAGCAAATTATTTCCAAGTGGGCAATTCTTTGCATATTCTTCTCTTAAGTGATTCATGGAAAGACACTGTCAAGACCTGTTAAATCCTATTCTTTCAAGCTACCACTGCCTTTTTTTAGGATGAGTCTGCATCCCAGAAATCCTCAAGGCTGCTACATGATCCTTAGTGCACACCTTTACCAAATACTATTCAGTCTACAACCAGGGCAGGATTTCCCTCTGCATCCTGCAGGGGTTCCTCCAGTTCATTTCTAGATCCTAGCTAACCATCTCCACATAGCTGCTTTGGTGCTGCCTTAGTGATCCATATGAAAATATGAAGAACATAGTTTCATCGTCTAAGAAGCTTACCATAATAATGTTCAAGTAGGATCTCTGTTGCAGTTTCAGCTCCCTCCCTGCATCCTGTCTTCCTTTCTTTGAGGCATCCTAGGTCTAGGAGTGGTTCCCAGGTTCCTTCTCCACTTCAGTTCTTGTTACTCCCTTTTAAGACCTTGGCTAACCTTTGTCTAGGCATCCTTAGGAGGATAGCACTTCTGGGATGGTGGTTCTAGCAGGAAATGTAGGACAGGAAATAGTGAAACCACAAACTCTTAAAAGGATCCACATCAGCGTCTAAGTGCGGCTGCACTCCACATACAACAGGGATTGTAGTTGAACATATATCACCATAAGTTCCCTTACACAGTTGTACTTTGCAGGAAAGATGAGCTAATCCTGGACAGCACACCTGCATATCATAGAAATAGACATACGCACACACACGCACACACACACACTGCTTGCATAGTTGTGGGTCATTTGGTGGGGGGTCACCTGCATCATGCCTTTCTAATGGGGTAGGAAATGAGAATACTCGCTGATGATACATGTGGATACTGGGTATGCAGACTGTTCTCAAATGACACCCCAGGCAGGAACGAAATGTTGTGAGTAGGCAGCGCTGAACGCTGTATTACTGTGCTGCTTACTTTCACAGCAGTTCAGGTAAAGAAAGTAGCAACTAGCAGCATCTACAGTGATAAAAGTCAGTATAGAAACCTTTAAAAAATATTTAGAATTATGTAGCAAAATCAGAAACACGTTATTCAAATGACACAGTCACCACTATTGTGATTTGCCACCCGTCGGGGCAATCTGTCCTGAAAGTTCTTGAGCTTTTTGGGCTTCCCAGATGTTTTTTTTTTTTTTTTTTTATTTAAAGGGGGGGACCCACTTGGGATTTTATCCAGCTGTTTCATCTTCTGCAGAAGGCCTGTTCAAGTAAAAGTGCAACAGATACGAAGTAATCTCTTGTTTGATGTTTGAGAAGACTCTGTATCCTGGATGTTGTATCTTCTCAGGTGATTTCCATTACACTGAATGTTCCAGCTGCTTTCTTATGGTTGCAGGACCTCCTGTAAGAGTTTCAGGTTTATTATTCTGTAGTCTTGTTATTTGGCTTGTTTTCTTGCAGATGCATCCACCCCATTTTGATGAGAGGCAAGAACTGGTGATATTAGGGATGTGCATCCTTTAACTCAAGTGAAGAAATGGTGTGTGTTGATCGGGATGGGAGTGTCTAGAGAGAGAAAAACTGACTTCTGTAAGAAAAGCTGCATGTGGTCACTTGAGCTCAGTTACCATGTCAGACATCTGTTGGAACCTGTATTTAAGAGAAGAGGAATGAAGAACCTGATGCCTTCTGACCTCCTTTGAGTGAGAATAAGTGGGAAATCCTGGAGGAGTGGGCCAAAGTCAAGTGTTGCAAGTGATGAGACCAGAGAGCAGTAGAGATTGGCCACAAGCTAGATGTGTGGGTGGGACCTAGACTGGAACTAGACTGTAAACATCACCACAAATATTGATGTAAACAATAAACAGAGAAGTGGCACCCCTGCAGGCACAACATGTATGGCATCCTAGGTGATTACTTAGTTCTTTGTCTATGCATAAAGCTCGCTTTGTGTATAGTCGAGCCAAAGTCTTTGAAGTCTGGCACATTCTTATGTTTGTGTGTTGTTTTGTCTGGGTATTCAGGTTTCCTTAAATCTCTCAAAACACACTGTTTAATTAGCTAGTTTAGACTGCATCATCCTGTAGTACTGTATATCGATATTTGTCTGTGTATGTATATGTTTATAACACATATATATATATATATATATATACACACACACACACACGCATGTGTGTGTACATATATATATATATATATATATATATGTATATATGTATACACACACACTGTTTGTGTGTCTCTGTAAATATATATATATATATAGATGTGTGTGTACATATATATATATATATATATATATATATATATATATATATATATATATATTTATGTATGTGTGCACGTGTGTGTGTGTCTATATATATATATATATATATATATATATATATATATATATATATATTTTGTGTGTGTATACGTGTAATGTGTGTGTGTGTGTGTGTGTGTGTGTATATATATATATATGTATAATGTGTGTGTGTATATATATATATATATATATATATATATATATATATATATATACATAAAATACACGCATACATGTGTGTATAACATATATGCATACAAACTTTGCGTTCCCTGTTACATTTGTTACCTGATTGCGGTTGAAAAGGGTCAATTCAAGGTCAGTTCATTGAGACAGTTAAATACATTTATTATGTCCCGTAATGCATGAGTTATATTGACTGCTTTCTTATCACCTGTCTGTGCTCTGTTTCATTTATTCCATGCTGTTTTTTGATACATTCTTTATAAGTTCTTTGGTTCCAAAAAATAAATGCTTTTTGAAGTTGGCCTAGAATACATAGATCCCTTTTATCTGCCATCGCTGTCCCAGTGGTACCATTCCATTTTTTTCCTTTCAGTTCTTCCCATTCTGCTTGACCACTTGCTGCTCATGTTAATCTGTTTCTCTTCACATTCATCAGATAATCCATTCCTTATCAATTTTGTAATGCCTGTTAACACACTAATCAACCCCCCTTTTTCCCATTTTCTACAAGGGCGGGGGTGTCAAGTCATTTTCACCATCTCTCCCTGTTCAGTGCCACTGCCCCATCTTCTTCGACACTCATGGCCGACTGTCAGAGGTCTTCCCTTATGCAGTCCATCAACTTTTTGCTGGACACTTTGTGTCCTCTTACCTTCTTCCTGTCTATCCCAGTTGTTGTTCACCAGATTGTATTCTGCTTTCCTACATGTGCCCAAACCACCATAATTTGTTCTCTCTGACATTCTCTGCTACTTTGGCTTCTGGTCTTATGTCCTAGAGTAGTAAACACACTACCACATTTATATCCTTAAAATAGTACACTAATTTACTTTTAGTGCCATATTTGCATCATTAAGAATGTACACATACTTACTTAGTGTACCCTAAAACAGTGCATCCCTTCAACTTTTCAGTTATAGCCACTGTGGACCTGCATACTAGGACAAAACCTTGCTCTTTATTATAATTTCTAGAGTAATTCTGCCCAGATTTATATATTTAAGTTTGTTAACCAGGTAGGTGAGCTGATTATAAGACCCTTGTCCATATACAAGCCGAGCTATCAATCAGAGAGAGAGTAAAAGATTTGTTCTTTGTGCAGTTTTGAGTTCAGGTCTCTTACATTTCTTGGTATCCCCAAAAGCACATTTCCTAACCTTCATACCTCTCCCTCATCTTGATGAGGAAATGTGTTAATCATTAGGTATAGGATTGTGGGTGTAATGCAGATGTTAGCATAAGACTTTATTTGTGTCATAAGTTTGTAATGGTCTTCATTTGCACAGAGTCTTTTTCAGTATGTTACAACCTCCTGTCCAAAACTACAAATGACCACTAACCAGTTCTTTCCCAGAGCCAGACCTTTAAGTTGGGAATTGGGTAGTAAGCTTAAGTAAACTTTAATTATATTTTTTTCTCTTTCTGTATCCCATTTCTATTCTTTCTTCACTGTGAACCCAAGTGTGCTTGAGCCCATTCATTCGTCTGTACTATGGAGTTCCTGTAAGCAAAGTTGGTGCATTTCATCTTTGGAGGCTTTCATTCAGGTAGCCATAAAGACTGTTTGCATCCTTGCTGGATGACATCCTGCTATGAGGATATTTAAATGGCCCAACACTACTACCTAGGTGTTGGAGTGACATGCCCCATCACCTTGGGGACTCCCTTCCCCTGCAAGTGCAACTAACTAATGAGAGATCTCTCCAGACAGTGGCTTAGAAGTCCAAAAGTCCTCCCACAAGACACCAATATAATGCCATCCCTCCACCAAGGGATTGTGGCAATATACACCCTGCTCTACCTTATCCCCTCCTTCCCCCCAGGTTAGGTGCATCCATTCTTCTCACCCAACTCTGACTACTATTAATCAAACTCTGGTTGCCTTGATGGTAGTCAGCATTATCCCTCTGTGCTACTGCAGATGGCATAATACCCTCACTATCTCTCTTTGGATTTTATAGTTCATCTGCATTGGGTTGCTGTGAGAAGCATGCCAGAGGAACCGTCCTGGACTACAGTTTTGTGATTTACCATGAACTTGTATTTTAGCAAATGTGGCTTTTGACTGCAGTTCTGTCTCATTGAATGTCATATCACATTTGAATTGGTATTGGTGAATAATGTTTTATTTGGGTCATCATTGTATTTTATTTGACTTCTTGGTTTGGAAAGTCAACAGTTGAAGGATGTCATTGTTTGCCACTAATATACTAGCTTAACCATTCTTGGACTTTTGTTCTGTACAGATATGTTACATTATTGTATGTGACATTTTTGTGTAGCTGATGCATTTTAACTTACAGGCGTTCACACAAACTGGAATGTTGTATTGTGGTTTAACTACCTTTTGCTTTAGATATGTTTTAAATAGGTCATTCCAGTTCAATCCGTATTACTGATAGCCAAAAAGTACGTAGAAACAATGGAGACCTACTCTCATCTATTTTTCTTGACTTGTCAAAAGTCTTTGGCATGGTATCACATCAGAAACTATTATATGAAGTAGCATGTCTTGGTCTAAACAAATCAGCTCTAACCTGATTGATAGCTATCTGTCAAATATGCAACAGACATTTAAGTGGAAGCAAAACCTCTCAACTTTGCTAACAGTTACAGTGATTTTTTTTGTGCACTAGTTTATGAATATTTTCTCTCTATCTTGTTATATAACTTTCGGAAGTGGTTGCTATTGGTGTCTGACAGGACACTGCTGTAAGTTATGACATCTGGTTTATTTGTGAAAATCCAATCAAGTGTGGTTTCTGTGTGTGTTTTTTGTGTGTGTGTGTGTGTGTGTGTGTGTGTGTGTGTGTGTGTGTGCTCAAATGGTGGTGGTGATCAGCTGTGAGAAGCCAAATAAGTTTATGATGGGTTGAGGTTTGCTCATTTTGTTTTCAGTCCATGTTTATGCCTGCCATTATTATGGTTTACTGAGATATATTGCTGTTTATCCAACTTAAAATGTCTTCCCATGTGGCTACATTATTACTTGGGGGAACATAGAGTCCTGTCATTCAAATTTATTTTTTGTTCTTGATTTTTAATGAAGTGGTTAGGATTTCAGCATGTTGGGACTTAGGAGTTTGTGAGGATATTTAGTTAGTTCTAGGGAGTTTTTGACTGTAACTGTTGTGCCATCCCCACATTTTTATTTTCTGTCAGATCTGTTTATATTATATCCGTGTGTGTGTGGGTGGGGTATTTCATTATTACTTATTTCGGGGTTCAAACAGGTTTTGGTTGCTACTTTTATGTCAGGACTGTAGTGTTCTAGTTATGCATGAAGGTCTAGAGTTTTATTGGAGATTCTTTGGAATTTTGGTGAGTAAGAAAAGGTTGGGCCTTTAGTGAGCAGAAGGAAGTGAGATGAGATGGCTTGAAAAGAGTTATTTCATATGGGTTGTGGGATAGTGGTGGAGTCAGGGTTGGGATGAATATCAGTGAGTTTAAATTTGAAGGTTGTACTTTGCAATTTAATGGGCATATTTGGATTTGGTTGTGTTAATAAGTATTGTGTAGGGTGTAGTGTAGTGTTTATATATGTGTGTATCTAAGTGCAGTAGACAGTGTGAGTAGAGTTCTGACAATATGGGGGAAAATGAAGTTTCTTTAAATTTATGTGAGAGCGATTATGCATATAAAAGCTTGTGATGTGTGCAAGTGAAATTAGAATACTCGTCAGCAAAAATAACAGACCTGGAAGCGAGATCTCGAAGGAACAACATCATCATCAGAGGAATGCATGAAACTGTACTTCATAACAATCTAATACCAACAATCAAGCAAATTATAAATTCCCTGCTAGAGGAATCTGAAGAAATGCAGCAAATAATAGAGAGCCTACAGAGCCCTGAGAGAAATGCAAACACCACTGAAACCAAGACCTGTCTATATTAAAATATTAAACTACCAAGATGTAAATAAGGTGATGTAAATAAAATCATACTGGCAGCAAAGAAAAAAGGCACACTCACCTGGAGTAATAATAAAATCTCCTTTGCTCAAGACCTCCCAATACAAATAAGACAAGCAAGACAACTAATATCTCCATACTGCAGATTCCTAATAGAAAAAAAATCAAATTCCCGATGAAATATCCAAATCAGTTAATCTTCTACATCAAAGAGGTTAAATACATGGTCACTAACCCCAAAGAGGCAAGAGAGACATTCCTGGCCGTTTTCAAGCAAATTCCACCTTCAGAAGTGAAATAAATCCACAAAAAACGATAAAGGACCCTTGGGTGAAAAAACGACCCCATTCACGAGCACTCTAGCTGGGATCCAACTTTGAAAGCTTCCTCTTGCTGTCTAGGCCCTTATATCCATGATGTGAGCTATGAGGAACACAGGAAAAGGAAGTACAGTCTAACTAGGAAACAAAAATCAACTGCTGTTTCCGATGCGCGAATATAGAAAGGAGCCTCCTTCTGGGACATTGGTCTGCAAATTCAGCCCCCCTACGATTTTGAGGACTCCATTAAGAACAGTCAGACAAAATGGATTTCAGCGAGCTCCAAAAGATTTTACTGTCTGAAAAATGAAAGTTGATCTGCACCAGCTAAAAGAAGAAAGCTGCACCATAGATGTCAACCAGCCTGCAAGCAAAACCTTGAAGAAATAAGGTACTGTTGAACTGAACCATTCACTAAAACAGTATACCCAGTACTGTGTAGGTGAATGAAAATCCAGCCTTAAATAATAGGCAAGAAATAAACTTTCAGAAACAGGCTAGCTAATAGATTAATATTGGGGAAAAAAGGAATAAAAAACTGTTAAATGTTTTATGTAAATACTAGAAATGTGTTAAAGATCCTGGAGAGAAGTAATCTCAGGAAAATAGTAAAATAACCTAACAATCTTGGGGTAATGTAAATATAGCCTTAATTTGTTAACTATAGCAGAAGGACTGTTTGGCTAAACTTTTTTTTTTTTTTTTTTTTTTTTTTTTTGTTTGTTATGTCTCTCTCTATATTTCTTACCTCTGATAAATAGGTGCCAAGTATATAATTTACAACCCACACAGATTGATGTGGAAAAACATTACAGGCACCAAAGAAGGCCGAAATCTGAATAAATAAAGGGGAGGAAAAAGAAGTCAAATGAAAGAAAAATGTAAAAATGACAAGATTGATTGTTTAACAATATTACTATGGTACATATATTGCTATAATTAAATGAGGAATGTATATTAATATGCTGTTTTAAAAATACTATTAGAAAGAATTAGTCACAAGACGAAAACAATACATGCTGTACCTTAAATGCAATACCATAATTGTATAAATAATATGTTGGAAGAGGCTAGGGATATTAAGTAGCAGTGTTTGTTGAGGGAACTAGTTTGTTCAGCTTTGTCCACATTGTTTATAGTAACACGGGGGATACTATGGGTTAAATCTAGATCTAAAAAGAAAACATTCCAAGATTAGACGTAAAGGTTAACCATATAACTAACCTTCATCCTCCCCCCCTGATTATTCCTGGTCCAGGGATATAGTGGTTAGGCACAGAGTAGGGACGGGGATAAATAGATGCTTTCCTAAACCATCACACAGTAACACATACAAAGATAACAAAACAAAACTAATATACATGGCATATCTACGGAATACACCTAATAAATAAATGTGGGAAATAGAATCATGGAATGTTAAAGGGCTCCAAAACAAGAAGAAGAGAAAACTATTCTTACACCTTACATTAAAAACCACAGCCAACCTCATACTAATACAAGAAACACACTTGACTGCAGAGCAATGGAAAGAAATTAGCAGAAAGAAATGGATAAGTCAGATTATAGCTTCAGAGGGGGAAAACAAACAATGCTGGGGCTGCCATAATAATTAAAAACCAATTTAAGGAAAAAATACTTAAAACCAAAGCTGACAAGGAGGGAAGATGGTGTTACGTAAAATTTAGTAGTCCTACAATACCAAAACCTATAATGATACTTAACGTTTACGCACCCTGTAATAATCAACAACACTTTTTATGTCATTATACCCAACCTTAAACCAATTTAAAGATCACTACTTAGTGATTGGAGGTGACTGGAACACACGTCAAAACCCAGAAAAGGATAAATCTAATCTGACCAAATCACATAATAAACAAGCCACATTAGCCCTTAATGAACTCAAACAAGATTTCAAACTATATGACCCTTTTAAATATGGGAACAGTGCAGATAAAACAGGGAAATTCACATTCTATTCGCAGTGCCACAAAATGTGGTCAAGGCTAGACTTCTTAATCTCTGACATATTCATTAACATGTACCCAACAATAACTATACATACCAGGTTCTTTTCAGATCACTCCAAAATCACAATGAACATTAACTGGGACAAAAAGATATATTTAGAGAATAGGGGTCATAATTGGTAATTAAACCCTAATTTACTTTCCAAAATGGATGTAATAAAAGAAACAGAAGCAATACTAAAAATAGCTCTTACAAATATCACTAACTCCCAAGTACCAACTGACAGAATGGGCTGCAACCAAAGCACAAATTAGAGGATTGTTTAGCAAAAAAGCAGCATACTATAACAAATACAACTGAAAGAGGAGCATACACTGAAATGGAAAATAGAACATCTTGAAAAAGAACTAATAAATAGCCCTAAGAACCAAACAGAAGCAGAACTTTTAAAACTACAAAGGGATCTATATACGTTAGAAACCAGGAACCTGTCTTTTTATGAAGCCAGAATGTTAGCCACTTACGCAGAAGAAGCTCAAATATCATCTAGAGCTCTGGCCAGAATTAACTCCCAACACAAAAATGCCTCCAGTATATCAGAAATAAACTACAGAGACAAAAACTACACAAAAAATGAAGACATTATTAAAACATTTGAACAAATATACTCTCAAATATATGGAGCACAAATACTACAAACCTCAAAGGAAGATAGAACTCTTTTCCTTCAAAAACTGAAATTCCCTAAACTCAATTTAGACCAACAAAAAAAACTAACTAAACCGATATCCATTAGTGAAATTATTACAACAATCAAACACTTAAAAGCGCATAAGGCTCCTGGTCCGGATGGACTCCCATCAGAATTTTACAAAGTATTTTCTCTCTTGATAGCCAAACTACTATACTATACACAGAATTACATAATAAACTATAAAATAAATGAAATCCACTTTAATGCCTCTAAAACCATCTTTATATTAAAAGAACACACAGACCCCAAAAACCCCGACAGCTACAGACCCATCTCCCTCTTAAATATAGATACTAAAATATTTACCTCTATACTTGCAAACGGAATGAAAAATCTGATAGAGAAAATCATTTCCCCAGAACAATCCGGTTTTACACCACATAGACAGACTAGTGACAATACATTAACATATTAGATGCACTAATATCCTATGCTAACCGATACAATATCAACATCTACACAATGGTAGTGGATGCCCATAAGGCATTTGATAGGGTTAATCTAGAATTCTTACTCTAAACATTACCCTACTTTAATATACCCAATAACTTCATTCAGATCATCCAAACTCTCTATAGCAACCCATACACATCTCTATATATAAATAAAACTTGGTAAAATAGGATCCTAATAAAAAATGGAACAAGACAAGGATGTCCATTATTACCCTTCCTGTTTAACCTATACCTAGAACCACTCTTTCTATACATTAAACAAAATACATATCACAATCCTCCACCAATACACAACTTCAAAATATACCTCACTGCATTTATGGATGATCTGAACATATACTGCACTACACCAAATTCAGATATAAACAAAATAATAGCTGCAATTGAGCATTTCTCGACTATGTCTAACTACAAACTAAACCTCAATAAAACTTACATTTTCCCCCTAAATACACCCAAACTCATCTCACTAATACCATTGTTAAACACAATAAAAATAAAAGAAGAAACTAAATATCTGGGAATCACCTTTTTCCAGAATAACAAAGACTTCTACCAACACAATGTAAACCTTAAATGGCAAAATATAATGCAAGACTGCAAAAGATGGAACAACCTAAAACTACCATTCCTGGCCAAAGTATCAGTAATCAAAATGAACATTTTACCTAGACTAATGTATATATTCATAACATCACAGACAACATTACACAATAAATGATTCAAACAAATTCATACTTTCCTAGCAAAATGTATATGGGAACCCCCCAAAAAAACAGAATCTCCTATCCAAAATTAACATTCCCAAAAAGAAAAGGAGGACTAAATCTACCAGATTTTAAAATGTACTACTCGATCATTAACACTAACAGAATATTAAGAATAGCTGAATATAAGACATCAATGAAAAATTGGTCTCCTCTTTGGGTGACAATCTATTATAGATATATTAAAGCTCTAGGTTTCAATCCCAAAGCGCTTCCATTCCTGAAGCAGAAAGAAATATAAACTTATAACATTATAGAGTCCTTAAAACATTCTATCAACTTAGCGCAAAAACTCTTTCAATTCTTGAACCTTAGACAAGCCATGATGATACTGCAACCCCTTCATAAAAACCCAAATTTAAAAATAAACAATAAGATGCTGGACTTAGTCCCTTTTCCCAGACTGAAAGATAAAACAATCCGAGATATTTAACCCTACCTTAACTGTTCAATACAAGAAATGAGGACCAACTTAAATCTCCCTAAATCACACATAATAATCCTAAGACAAAACAAAGAACTGTGTTCCATTTACCTCCAAAATGTTACTATGACCAATAGTGACATAGAAACTTGTAGCATGTTTTGAAAAACTATTATCACAACAAAGAAAACTATTACTAATTCATATAAAATGCTAAATGAAATCAAATACCAGAAAGACTTCCTCTTCTCTAACTACTGGAGAAAAATTAAACCATCCATAGATGATCAGCAAATACGCCAGGCAATCAATCTAACACTGAAGATTATACCCCTCAAAATGTTAGCATACACTCAGCTCATGATCATTAATAATGCTTATTTTACACCTGCAATCCTACACAAATTTAACACATCAAAATCACCTTTCTGCCCACACTGTAAGGACGAGATAGCTGACTTAATCCATATATTTTGGAGCTGTAAATGTGTCTATAAACTCTGGAACCCTCTCAAGGTACAATTACACAAAACAGGTTGTCAAACATCAACATTAACTTGGGAATTCACTCTATTACACATTCTCCCACCCAACATACCAAGAAAACAAGCAAATACACTTTTAACAATTTTCCTACTAATGAAACTGTATATAGCTTTTAAATGGCTAGATACGATACATATCTCTTGGGAGGGTTTTAAACAAGTAGCTATACAACACCTTTTAGCTCATAAAATAGTAATAGATAAAAGAAACAAAAACAAGAAATCCAGAGAGATTTGGGAACAAACCTTTAATATCATATTAGCGTAATTCATCACACAGCAACTTAGAAATACACTATAATGGAACCAAAGAACACATGCAAGTTCAGATATTAAATAACTTGGATATTACAAATGTATACACTGTCTATAACTGTGGAACTAACAGTGAAAGCATCTATGTACATAGTGTAAATAGATATGTTGTACGACCTATATCCTGTGGTATTTGACATCAATGTATATATATATATATATATATATATATATATATATATACGGTCATGTTGTAAGATCGTTTTTATTTGTGACATTTATTAATGTAAAAATAAAAATTATTGAAAAAAAAAGAATACTCGTCATGAGTAGTTGCATGTATATCATTGTTTGATTGTTGGAAAATGGTAGTGAAGATAAAATTAATGTAAGGTTTTTTATTTGAGGGAGAAAAAGGTATACTATGGTAAGTGTGAAGAGCTTAATACTCGTGTGCAGAATGTTTGGTGATAATGGTAGTATTTGGTGGGTATGAATTGTTGGATGGTGAAGTAGGTACAAGGGGAGGATTTTATTTGGAGGATGTTTAGTGAGGTGGTAGTACTCTGGTTGATAGTTATCAGTTGAAGTAGGTTGGGTGGAGAATAAGGGTGAGAGGTGCTAAATATGTATAAATGTAGATGAAGTGGTGGTGGGTGGAAATTGGGGATAGGATAGGGGAGTTGACTAGAGCATAGTCCCACATCCAGGCTATTAAGATGTTTGAAATGCAGTCAATAGATCCGAATTTTGGCAGGGTAAGAAGAGAGGCAAATGCTGTGTTTCTTCTGAGATGCTTTCTGTATGCAGAAAGCAGAGTTTATTACTTTCTGGGCTTTTACAGGGAAAATTGCTGCTACTTGTAAAGGGGGAAATCCTATTTAAAAAGTGCAGCCCATGATTATAGTGCAGCCCATGATTATTGCAGTATGTTGTTCAGGGAGAGCAGTGACACCTTATTTGGCACTATGTTAAGTATATAGGAAGGATTATACCACCTTTCTTGTATTTCAGGTGGCAGTACACGTAATGGTGGGGTTGAATTATTTTTTTTTTTTACATTATGTAATTAGAGTCTACTACAGATTTCAGTACTGAGTGTGATGACCTTGCCCTGACCCAGCAATCAAGGAGCCTCAGTCCTCACCGCTAACACCAGGGGGGTAGTTTCATAGAAGAAGAAAGGATAACTAATACATACAGTAAAGTAAAATTTCTCAAGTGCACACAGAGATCACAGTCAGTCTGGGGCTAGCTGCTCCCTTGCTTACCAGATCCCCAATAAGACTCCCCACAGGCACAGCTATAGGGTCGAGGTCTCAGCCTAACTGGGCAAGCTAGAACCTCCAGTACCCTCTCTGTCCAATCAGTGCTTCGTGTCCCTGCCAAGTAGTTGACACAACACACACACACTTTGAGATAAGTATTTATACAACTTGAGAAATCTCAAAGCAGGCTGGTGTTACAAGAAACAAGGATAAAATTTATTCTTAAGCACTTTTGTCACAGATTGGTTTCCCAGTGAATATGCCCCCAAACTCCTGCAACACTGCTCGGATTTCTCGAACCTGGGTAGGAGATAGATGCTGGGACATTGCTACCTCTTCCACCGAGGTGTCAGCCTGAGCCTCACTGAGGAGATCGGTCACAAGATCTCTCTGACTCCTCCTGCAATCCACTGCAAATGCTCAGCACAAGGGTCTCCCTATCATGGTAAGGTTTCATCATGTTAACATGGTACAATTTGTGTCCCTAGCACTTCCACCATGTAGTTAACATCACTTACATTTCTTACCACCTTGTAGGGTCCCTCCCAAGCTGCTTGCAACTTGTTGTGTCTGACAGGAATGAGAACCATCACCTGCTGCCCTACAGCATACTCTCTAGCTCGAGCATTCCTGTCATACCACACCTTTTTCTGTTGTTGGACTTCTGCCAGATTCTCCTGGGCCAGACCCATGAGTTCCCTGAGCCTTGTCCTGAGATTCAGGACATATGCCACAACAGACTCCTTGTGAGACTCACACCCACCTTCCCACTCATCTTGAATTAAATCTAGAGGTCTCCTCACCCTATGCCCATACAGCAACTCAAAGGGTAAAAACCTGTGGATTCCTGGGGAACCTCTCTGTAAGCAAACAACAGATGGGGCAAATATTTGTCCTACTCCCTCTTAAACTGATCTGCAAATGCCCGTAGCATGGACTTATTTTATTTATTTATTTATTTTATTTTACATTTGTTAACCGGGCTAGTCTAGCTGGATATATGTCCATTTTCAGTAGAGGCCCAGGGAGAAAAGCTCCACACGTAAATCTATACAAAGAGACATATTAATAATAAAAAAAAAATTTAAGTACAATAAGAATATACATTTAGTAATAAGAACAACAAATACCTAAGGCACACACAAAAATATACTAGGTCAGTAGTAGCAACACAATTAAAATGCTAAAGATTAGCAATTAGACTTGATTGTAGAGTTTAACCTCTCAACAAGATCATTAGTCTGGGGATGGCAGGGGGTGGTTCTCATGTGCTTCACCCCCACAGGACTTCCACAGACAAGCCAGCAGGTCTGACATAAAATTGGTACCTCTGTCAGACAGTATTTCCTTTGGGAAATCTACCCTGCTGAAAATCTCTAGCTAAGCATTTGCCACCTTCTCTGCCTCAATGGAGGACAAAGCCCCTGCCTCAGGGTATCGTGTAGCATAATCTACAATCACTAGGATATATGTTTTCCCTGTGGAACTTGGGGTACTCAGAGGACCCACAATATCCATAGCTACCCTCTGAAATGGCTCCTTAGTCACAGGCAAAGGCATCAAAGGAGCTCTCACCTTGTCTCCTGCCTTGCCTACCTTTTGGCACTGCTCACAGGTCCTGCAGTACCCTGTTACATCTCTGGAAATTCTAGGCCAATAGAAGTTTTGTATAGTACATCTCTTTGTACGTTTTATTCCCATATGACCTGCAAAGGGAATATCATGGGCTATGGCTAGAAGCGCCAGATGGTAAGCTGTAGGCACTTACCAACTGCTGTACACTCTCACCTTCTAGCTCTCCCTCAGGGGTCCACTCTCTGTGCAGTAACCCTTTGTTCCAGTATACAGATTCTGCCTTCCCTTGAGAATCAGGTGCCTCCCTAGCTACCTGTCTCAGGCCTTGCAATGTAGGGTCTGAGAACTGAGCCTGTCTCAAGTCTCTCCTTGTAACCCTTCCCAGCTCCCCTTCCACAGGAAGTCTGGCATCCTCTGGCAGCGGTGCCTCACTGTCAACCTGGGTACTACTGCTCACCTCTACCTTTGCAGTTACTCTGTCCAAGTGAACATCAGTACCCGCAAGCAACTGTGGCTCATATTCAGTCTCACTGCTACTGCGTAGCTCACTCCCTTAAGTAAACACCTCAGCAGTCCTGGCTGCAAGTGTGCAGTCTGTCTGGGTCTCCCCCAGGCTACCAGACCCACATGCTTGTCTCCTAGCCTCACTGCATAAGTACATAGTACTGTCTCATCCAAATCCTTTCCTCTCAGGACATCTGCAGGATGTTAGTTCCATACCCCTGTCGTCTTAAGGCAACCCACTATTGGCATTTTGTCTTTCCCACTTACTGGCTCCCTCACCTTTGGTTCCCCACCTTGCCTCCGTGAGCACCTGTATGCCACATGGCCCCACTGGTTGCATTCAAAACATTTAACCCTAGCTCCTGGATGTGTACCTGGCCTAGTGGCTTCCCCTGCTACTGGTGGATTCTGTTGGGGCAGTCTGTGCTGCCCAGCATGGGTTCCTTTAGTCCCATGAGCAGTACTGGGGTCCCTTTCCTGTGCAGGGCTGCCCTGCTTGCTAGGTATAGGTTTCCCTTCAAAAAATACAAATGTATTGGGGACTTGAAGCTATTAGCAAAATGATGGGAGAGGGACCTAGGACTAGTTGCATCATAAATCTTTTGGAATTCTGTCTAACACACAACTGTTTTGAATTTGAGGGTAGGTTTTTCTTACAAAATGAGGGTACTGCAATGGGGGAGCCATATACGCCCTCATATGCTATTCTTTTCATGGCCCATTTTGAGAATTCATTTATTTATTCAAAGAGTTTTTTTAAGAACAAGGTGGTGAAATGTAAGAGATTCATCGATGATCTCTTATTTCTATGTAGGGGTGACCCCAGTGAGTTTGAAAAATTTGTTTTGGAGATAAGGGACAACCCATTTGGTTTGGATTTCACATATGTAGTAGGTAGAACGAATATCCAGTATTTGGACATTGAGTTGTATGTTGGGTCTGACAGTAGGGTACAATATAAACCCTTTTACAAAGCCACAGCGGCGGATAATTTTTTGCATGCATCCAGCATGCACAGTGATTGTCTTATAGATTCCCTTCCATTGGCAGAACTCAAACATATTGGGTCCAATACTTCTAAACTTGGAAGGATTGGGGTGGAGTTTGATAAAATTGAGAGAAAGCTTATTGAAAGGAGTTATTCTAGGGTGACAATCAAGTCAGCTAGGGCAAATGTAGAACAAGATTTGGGTTTAAGGAAGTTAGATAGGAGGAGACACTTGTACACCAAGAAATGTCCAAATGGCCAGATGGGAAATGTTGGGGATGAAGGACAAAGGGAGAAAATATTTTTTGTCACTAAATATTCTCAATTTTCCTGTATTTTGAGAGAGACAGTATCAAAGTTATGGCCTATTGTTACTGGAGATGATAAGGTGGGGAAGTTATTTCCAGCAATGGTTACTTTTTCTTATGGTAGATATCCAAATTTAAAAGAAAAATTAAATATTAGAAGTAAGTTGATGAGTAATTTTAAGAAAGGAACCTACAGATGTGGCAATTGTAAGGTGTGTGTTAGGGTCAGAAGTCTTGATGGAACCAAAATTAATAATGTATGTTATAATGCTCTGGAATATTTCGATTGTAATTCTTCGGGGGTGGTTTACATTATAGGTTGTGGTTGTACCAAACAGAAATGGTATATTGGACAAACTAGTAGGAAAGTTAAACTCAGAATTCTGGAGCATTTGGGAGATATCAGACACAAAAGATTGGACAGTCCGGTGGCCAAGCACTTTTATTTTAAATTATAATACTCTTTTTCCAAATGGGATGAATTTGGAAGTGTAAAATCAATACTAAATTATATAAGGTAATATTTTATGTTAACATATTAAATGAAAATGATTTGGAGTATATTAAATATGGTTATTATATTCTTTTACATATTTTTTGTATTAAAAATCAAAAATACTAAAATTATTGTCATGGAAGATAAATTAATACTAGTATATTTAATACATATTTTATATACGATGTGAAGTATGAAATTTTAAAGGTGAAGTTGGAAACTTCACAAGAAGAAAAAATATTGTTGGTAAAAGCAAGGCTTGTTTAAACCAATTGATTGAAAATGTTTAATTGTTCTATTGAATTAATTATTTATGCAAATGGTGTGGAGATGTGTTATAAAAGGGGTGTTGTTTGAATCGTAAATGTATTCCATGAGAAGGCGAAGGCCGAGGTACCAGAATTAAAGAAAACTTTTTGCACAAGTTTGGACTGCTTGTATTTAAGCATCATTTGTATTTTTTGGATTTTCAAATTTTGGAGCGTGTTTTTGGATATAGGTTTCCCTTCCCCAACTTCTCTAAAGTAGCACATTGTCTATCAGCTAACCAGATCCTCAGATCCTCATTTCCTCAGGCAAAGTGCTAAGGGCTTGTTCCCTTACTAAACAATCTGCCAGCCCTTCAGAAGTGGTGACTTGACATCCACTCAACCAGCTATGAAAATAAGTGCTCAGTTCAACAGCATATTCACATACATTTTCATCTGCCTTGCGACTGTGCTCACAAAACTTTTTCCTATGCATTTCAGGTGTTAGCTTAAAACATTCTAACAAATGTCTTTTTACAGCAGTAACAGTCAGTGTCATGCATTTTTGCTAAAGACGTTACAGCTTTACCATGGAGTAAGGGGGTCAGGAACCATACCCAGAGCCCTTGGTCAACTTCATACTGTTTACATACCCGCTCAAACATATGAATAAAGTTATCAAAATTATCCCCCTCTGTGGAAGAAATGTACTGACCTTTTGTGCTTCTGGGGTCCGGTTACTCCCTTCCCCATTACCTCCATGTCTCTGGCGAAGAGTCAGCATTTCCCTCTCATGCCTCCTCTGCCATTTATTTTCCTCAGATTGTAGACTCCTCATTTTCTCGGCAGCTTCTAGTTCCATATGCCTGGCCTCCAACTCAAGTCTCTCTAGCTCCAGCTGGATTTTTAAGTTCACTGCAGGAAGGTTGAGCTGTACATTCTCCCTGAATATTGTATCTCCACTGTCAGTCTGATTGTCCTCCAGGCTGCTGTTTTCTGATGCAGCTGTAACCAAGGCTGCAGTCATGTCTGCTTTAGTCAGGTTTCCATGCACCAGTCCCCTAGCTTGGCACATCTCCGCCAGCTGGCTCCTTGTCAGCTTTCCATACTCCTCTGCTGACATGCTGCCTGCTCACCCTAACACTTCTTCTTTCAGCTTTTCCCAGTTAGGGGTCACCACAGTGGATCACATGTCCACTCATGATTGGCAGTGGAGTTTTACAGTGTTGAGTTGCCAGCCCGGCGCCCAACCTTCCACAGAAGGCACACACACATGCACACACTCGCACGTAGGGTCAATTTAGAGTGTCCCATCCACCTACAGCATGTCTTTGGGATGTGGGAGGGAACCCATGCTACCACAGGGAGGAATGCAGACTCCACACAGAAGGCACCCCAGCCAAGGATCGAACCGGAGAACCTCTTGCTGTGAGGACCATGACTAACACTAAGCTAACAAAAGAAATAAAACAATTGTGATCTGAACTCTGAGTATACACTGCGCGCTGTTTTAGAGTACAAAGCACTTTTAGAGATCACTGTACGTAAGCAACAGGAATTCGCTTTACCCACACCACTACAAGCCAATTAGTATGTGAAGTAGATCCCACCATCGCCAACACTTGTGACGACCGTGCCCTGGCCCAGCAATCAAGGAGCCTCAATCCTTACCACTAACACCAGGGAGGTCGTCTCATAGAAGAGGAAAGGATAACTAATACACATGGTAAGGTACAGTTTCCCTTAAGTGCACACAGAGATCACAGTCAGTCTGGGGCTGGCTGCTCCCTTGCTCACCAGATCCCCAATAAGACTCCCCACTGGCACAGCTGTAGGGTCCAGTTCTCAGCCTAACAGGGCAAGCTACAACCTCCAGTACCCTACCCTCTCTGTCCAACCAGTGCTTCGTGCCCCTGCCAAGTAGCTGACACAACCCACACACACTTTGAGATAAATATTTATACAACTTCACAGACTCTCCTGGGAAAGGCTGACATAGATTCTCCAGCTGTGCCCCTTTACCCAGACTATATGGTAGTAATTACTGCCACCACCCAGTTAATAATATCAGCTACTAAAAGGCCCTTAAAAGGGTGTCCAATTATTATTGTGCAATATTATTATCCAGTGGTAATGTGACTATATAGTCTAAGGCTTATCAGAGTGGCCTATTACAATAAACTCTATATAAGTTTGCTATGTGCGCTAGAGCTCATCTCTACACAAACCAGCTCCAGAATGACTGTGATCTCTGTGTGCACTTAAGGGAAATTGTAGTTTACTGTGTGTATTAGTTATCCTTTCTTCTTCTATGAGACGACCTCCGTGGTGTTAGTGGTGAGGATTGAGGCTCCTTGATTGCTGGGCCCAGGGCATGATTGTCACACTGAGTTCTTGTCAAGATTTTTTTTTTTTTAGTGACTTCAGGGTTATTGGACAATATATCTTTTGAGACTCGCGTCCTGTAGTAGTGTGAACACTACAAAGTAAATGGGTAGTTACACACATTAGGCAGGCATTCTTTACTTAAAAGAATTGTTTCAATAGTCATACTTTGATCAGTTATTTCTGTCTGGGAGACTTTTCTGGTTTGATGAACAAGCGATCTTTCAAGTGTAGTCTTGATTCAGATGACCGGTATAAGATAGTGAAGCAATTTATATAGTCAGGAATGGGTGCAACTTAGGTAGTCTCACTTTAAAAAGGACGTGAAGTTCTTCAAATGGGCCTGCTTTCTTGGGGTTTTTGACTGCTCTCTTTTCTATGAGTCATTTGGCCATTTCCGTCCGTCATAAAACCTGTGATGTCCTTCATGTTTCACTGTTGCAGTCATCACACTTGGATTATCTGCCTCCAGGTAGCCCTCATTCATCCTGAATACCAGAATTAGTATTTCTGTCTCAGTTGCTGTTACTCCAGGACTGATGTCAGGTCATCAGGGGTATAAAAACAGGCATTCAACACCATTACATCAGTCTTTATTGCCGAGGAGCCTGAAGCAGAAGCAGTTTGCACGAGTGCCAGTCGGCTGCTACCTGTGTTTTCATTTCCGAACTGAATCATCCTGAAGTCTTCTAAAGCTAAGTACCTCGTTGGGGATAATTTTTTCTTGCTCTAACTGATGTCAGAAAAAGTTAACAATTGTCTCGCCTGTGGAAAGCAAATACCACACCGAGATTTCCATTCTTACTGCGTCACCTGTTTAGGCCCAGACCACGACGTACCTCGCTGTTGATTTTGTGCTTTGTTCAATGCCCGAACTATTCATCTTCAGGCCCTTATTGTCAGTAAATACTTTTGCTTTCGATCTCCGTATTCCGAAAAGGCTTCGGTAAGCTATTCGACTACCAATCTTCCAAAAAAAGTAAGGATAAAGACAGAGACAGACCGCACAGGTCCAAAACTGATGACGCTTCTGTTAAGCTAGTTGTCAGTTTGCCGGTACTCAGTCAGGTGCTTTCACAGCCCCTGATGCCCACTTTGATGGATTTGCAGGCCGCTACAGAGACCCGTTCGGAGTCCGGTATGCCGCGAGACTCTTCTTTGACTATGGAACCTGTGGATGTCTCTACCTTGGATGGGTCCGGAGCTGCTGTGCAGGCACCGGCTTCTGAGGAAGTTCTTTGCATTACCGATATTCGACGCAAACAGACGACTTCTTTCGCGTCTTCATTTCTGTCTAAAACTACTGAGTTTCTAAGGCTAAGAGTACGAGCTACGTCTGAAATACCAACGACCCAAACTCAAGCACCTGCTTTTTGCCACAGTCTGAAATGCTTAAAATGGCAGAAGACCTGATCATACTGATTAGGGGAATTCAGCCTTCTCCTGCTAAGAGAAAGAGACCTGTCCCCAGCAGCTTTAACTGACCAAGAGTCCGACGACTCTGAGGTTTCTGAATATGAAGACATGCCTTTATCTGCTTATGAGGATTCAGATGCGAAGGAATCCATTCCCTCTGTTTCTCCTCCAGAGGACTTTTCTTTTGGTGAAACCCTACATACTTTAAGAGAGCGTTTCCACTGAGAATGCCAGGAAAAAAATTAAACAGTTCTTCCTTCTGGCAGTAGCTTGCTAATTTCCTCAAGATTTGGCCATGGTCTTTCACTGCAGTTCAAGAAGGCTGTATACAGTTTGTGCTTTCAATCTGTAGGCTGTCAGTTGTTTGGCAGCCTTAACTCATAGTCACAGCCTGGACCCCAAATGTCATTCTCCATCTCCTCAGGTGCTGCAGCTGTTTTTAATTATCTTTATAGTCCCTTTAAGGTGTGCTAGTAAGATGCAACCACTTTTTTGTAAAGCATTGGTGCTAACCTCTGCATTTACCTTGGGAATGGAGTGGCCTGTTAGTACCCATTTCTTTTTTTTTTTTTAACTTCTACAATGATCGATTTTAGGGAGTCTTGGGCCAGTGTTAACCTATGCCTTTTAATCTGATTGTTCTTTACATGACTCCATGCCCTACTTAAACAGGTCCTGGATAATAGCTGAGCTAGAGATGTTCTTCGTGTTTCACTCTTGCAGTCATTACTTTTGGGTAATCTGCTGGCAGGTTGCCCTCAATCGGCCTGATTAACAAAGTCTTCGGTCCTGCGTCGGTTGCTGTCCCTTCTTCCATGACGTCAGGTCATCAGGGGTATAAAACATGCAGCCAATGCCATTTTCATCTGTCTTTCTTGCTGGGCGGTGCCCGAAGCAGAAGCAGTTCGCAAGCGCCGGTTGGCCGACTCCTGAAATTTTCATTTTCGAGTTTCAGAACCGAAGTCTTCAACCTAAAGCTAAGTACCCCATTGAGGAAGCTTTTTCTTGCTCCTTACCGATGTCAGTAAAAGGTAATAATTGTATTACTTGTGGGAAGCAAATACCATGTAAGGATTTTCATTTATACTGTATTCCTTGCCTAGGCCCTGACCACAACGTGCCTTGCTGTCGGTTTTGTGCTAAATTTAATCAACGCACTATTAAGCATCGGTATATTTTTGCTTCTTAATATTTTGGCTCAAGATTTAACTATCCAGAAATGTCGCTGGTTAGCAATCCGACTACCAGAATATACAAAAAACACAAAGAAAAAGACAGAGACAGACAGTCGAGGTCCAAAACCGATGACAAAGCTTCTCCTAAGCCAGTTCGCAGCCCCTGATACCCGCTACTTTTGATTCGCAGGCCTCTACCGAGACCCATTCGAAGTCCGGTATGCTGCGAGACACTTTAAGTATTGAAACCGTGGATGTCTCTACCTTAGATGGGTCCGGAGCCGCTGAGCAGACACCGGCTTCTGAGGGTGTTTTCAGGCCTAAAGATTTGTATATTAAACCGACGTCATCTTCAAAACCTAGGTCAAAATCAAATTCTGTGTCTAAAAAAATGATGCTTGAGCCATGTGCACAGGCCCCTATGCCTAAAAAACAAATGGTCAAAATGGCTGAGGATTTAATTACCTTGATCATGGGTTCCCATCCCCCTCCTGCTAAGAGGCCTAGGCAAGGCAATGACTGTGAATCATCAGATCAGTTTTCTATTTCTTCTGATTCCTCTTCTGATCAGGAATTATCTATTCCACCTTATGAGGACTCTGATGCAGAAGAATCCATCCCTTCTGCTTCTCCTCCTGAGGATTTTTTCTTTTGGAGAAACTTTGCATACCTTAAGGGAACACTTTCACTGGGAGAGTCAGGATTTCTCAGAATCTAAAAAGAGGCTTAGGGATTTCCTCCTTCTTCCTCAGCATAGGCCCTTGGCTATACCTCCTGTTCTAGACATTGTTGATGATGTTTTCTCAGAATCCAGCTTGGCTCCTGACTCCCTGCCTCCAGCTCCTAGTAAGCCAGACAGATATTACAGGGTTCCTGACTCTCACAAATTCCTTTTTGAAAACCCTACTGCTGACCCTGAAACAATTTCTCAGGGTCCCAAGGGCATTAAGGCCTCTACTGCTAAAAATCCTACCCCTTCTGATAGAGACTCCAGGGTGCTGGATAGATGGGCTAAGAAGGTTTACATGTCTGCAACCTTGGCAATCAGGGCTTTAAACTGTCAATTTCATATGCTTAAATATCAGCAGTATGTCATGGGCTTACTTAAACAGAAAATGATGTTGGTTTCTGACTGTGTGGAAAATAGAGTTACAGGATTTATTGCATTCAGCTGAACAAGTTGGAAAGCATACTTTGCAATGTGGTTTTGATTCCTTTGAGGCCTCTTGCAGGGCCGCTGTAACTGTACCTGTGATAAGAAGGCATGCTTGGCTCAAGGAGCAAAATCTGCCTGATCATGTTAAAGCAAAATTGTTGGATGCTCCTTTACAACAGGACAGTCTATTTGGTAATAAGGCAGAAGAAGTTTTGAAAAAGATGGAAGATAAAGCTAAATCTATGCAAACTGTAAAAGATTTCCTACAAGTGCAGCCGCCCAGATTTAGTAGGCTCTGGCCTACTAAGAATTGGTCCTTTTCAGGACCCACCAGAGCCACTCAGGTCAAACCCAGACAATCCAAAGGCTCCAGGTTTCAGTCACAAGGGACTTACAGAACAAAACAATGGGGTGCCTCCACCTCCAAATCTGGAGGTAACAAGGCACCTTCCTATGGTAAACAGTCTCAATGACTTTCCTCTGCCATCTCCAAGCACTTATCTTTTGGCAGCCCCTTTGGGGGGGAAAACTGGCACTTCATGCACGAAATTGGCATCTAATTACCCAGGACAAGTGGGTTTTAAATATAGTATTCCAGGGATACAGATTTCATTTCCACACTTTGCCAATGCCAAACGGATGGCCAGATCTGCCTCCAAATCAGTGGGCAGAGGCCCAGAAACTAGTTATGTCCCTCCTGAATATGGGGGCTATTCAACCAGTACCAGAAAAGGAAAAGGGACAAGGTTTTTATTACAGGCCTTTTCCTGGTACCCAGAAAAGACAAATCATGGCGTCCAATTCTGGACTTATCCATTCTAAATACATTTCTGGACATTCCAAAATTCAAGATGCTGACTCTACAACCGTTACTGCCTATGCTAGGCAAGGATGCCTGGTTGGTAACTCTAGACATAAAGGAGGCTTACTTGCATATCCCAATCAGGGAATCTTGCAGAAGATACCTCCGCTTCAAAGCAGGCTATTTCCATTACCAGTTCTCTGCACTTCCCTTTGGCTTATCTACTGCGCCCAGGGTCTTCACAAAGTGCCTGGCACCAGTAATTGCATTTTGCAGACAAAGAAACATTCAAATTTATCCTTACCTGGGCGATTGCCTAATTCATGCAGAAAACACCGTCTGGCATTTGTAAAAAGGCTTCTAACTTGTCTAGGGTACACTGTAAATGAAAAGAAGTCACAACTGGTACCCTCTCAAATAATTACATTCCTGAGTGCAAGCTTGATTACAGCTGCTCAGATGACTTACCTCATGCCAGAAAAACAAATTCAATTGATGACTTACTTTAAACAAGTGGCCACAAAAACCCAGCTATCTGCAAGACAAATTCTGCAGGCCTTGGGGTTCATGGCTTCCTGCATTCTACTAATTCCATATGCAAGACTGCATATGAGGAAACTTCATTGGTACCTAAAAAGCTTATGGAGTTAACATTGTCAGCCTGGAAACAATGATTCCTATCATTCCTTGTCTGCAGCAAGAGTTCCTATGGTGGACAGAGGCCTGTCACCAAAACAAGGGACTGTCATTCATTCCACCCCCTGCCAGCCAAACCCTGACTACAGACGCATCAGATTATGCTTGGGGGGGTGCATCTGACATGGAGATGCATTCAGGGCAAATGGAGCCCAAATCAAATGCACCTGCATAGCAACTAGGAAGAGATGCTAGCTGTACAGAATGCTCTGACAGCCTTTAAGGACTATCTTCATCCAGGGCAACTACTAATAAAGACAGACAACACCACAGTCATGTGGTACATAAACAAGCAGGGGGGTACCTATTCCTACCCCCTTTGCAGACTAGCCATGGCTTTGTGGAACACGGCCTTGACATCTACAAGCTCAATTCCTGCCAGGAAAGCAAAACACTCTGTCAGACGAACTAAACAGAAATCTTATGGATTCACACAAATGGAAACTGGATCCACAAATCTTCAGCATGTTGACATGCAAATGGGGGAGCCCAGACAGAGATCTTTTTGCCTCACCCCAAAACTATCAGTTGGACAAATACTGCACAAGAATTCATCACAAAAAAGCTTGGAAAGTAGATGCTCTATCCTTCAGTTGGAAAAAACTATCATTCTATGACTTTCCCCCTCTGCCTCTGCTCTCCAAAGTCTTACTAAAAGTCAGATAGGAAAAAACAAAAAATGATTCTGGTTTCTCCAGACTGGCCACGTCAACACTGGTACCTGCTCCTACGCAATATGTCACACCTTCCTCCGTGGTGCCTGCCTCAGACACCTTATCTACTGTCTCAGCAGAACTATCAAATTCTGCATGCTCAGCTCCAAACTCTGAATCTTGCAACTGTTAATCAACTAATTTCACCAGTTACATTTCTCAGCAAACCTGTGATCAATGTCATTTTGGAGGCTAGAAGGCCTAGTACTAGAAAATCTTATGCTGATAAATGGAAAAGATTCTGTGCCAGGAACCAAGCACAAGGAATAAACACAGCAATGCCCAATATTCCTCAGATTCTGCAATATTTAATTGAGATGCTTCACAAGGGCCTGTCATTTTCTTCCATAAAAACCCATGTCTCTGCCATTTCAGCTCATTACAACAGAGCCTCCCCTCTTTTCTCATCCCCTGCTAAAGCAGTACCTCAGAGGGGCCAAGAATTTGAGACCTCCCCGGAGAGCACCAACATCTGCATGGGACCTCAATTTTGTGTTGGAAAAGCTCACCCTACCACCTTTTGAGCCAGCTGCTACTGCAGACATAAAAATTCTCTCTTGGAAGGCAGCTTTTCTTTTAGCAGTCACTTCAGCTAGAAGGATTTCAGAACTACAGGCTCTCATGGCAGTGGAGCCTTTTATTGTCTTTTACCCGGACAGGGTGGCTCTCAGGACCAATCCATCCTTTATGCCTAAAGTGGTATCTATTGTGGCTCTTAATCAGACCATTCCTCTGCCAACCTTTTTCCCAAATACACAGAACGAGGGTGAGCATATTCTGCATTCATTGGATGTACACAGACAACTAAGATTTTACTTAAACAGGACAAAAGCTCTAAGAAAATCTGAGCAGTTACTGGTGGCATTTGCTACAGGGGCAGAGGGGAAAGGCTATTTCAAAGCAGACCATTTCAAAATGGATAAGCCATTGTATTTGTTTCTGCTACATGCACCATGGTAAACCTGTCCCCAAGGGGATCAGATCCCATTCCACCAGGGCTGCATCTAATTCTGCAGCCTTTCTCAGAGGGGTTCCTACCAGAGACATTCTAGAAGCTGCTACCTGGAGCTCACTTCATACGTTCACCAAACATTACCACTTACCTCTTTTTCTCTAAATCCAGAGCAGGCTTTGCCACTGCTGTCCTGCAGGGCCTCATAGCTACTCCTAATGCTGTATAATTCCATCCTCCCAACCATAACTTTGGGATTCTACCCAAAAGTAATGACTGCAACAGTGAAATACGAAGAACATAGTACAGTTGTGTACACTTACCATAAATGTAGATGTTTGAGTGTATTCACTGTTGCAGTCCTGATTACCCACCCTCCAGCCCCCTGTTTTTCTCTTACTATACCTATTCTTTCTTTTACTATGCTCAAAAGCCTTTTTGGTGTATTTGCTTTTATTTGGAGGTATATTTTTGTGTTCTAAATTACATGCATGTATATATATATATATATATATATATATATATATATATATATATATATATATATACTTTGTTAATCAGGCTGACTGAGGGCAACCTGCCAGCAGATTACCCAAAAGTAATGACTGCAACAGTGAATACACTCGAACATAAACATTTATGATAAGTGTACACAACTGTACTTTTGCTGTTATGATTGAAAGCTCTGTAAAGGATTAAACTATAATTCTGTGAAATCATACAGACAACCAATCAGTCAGGCAAGGATGACAGACACAGGTAGCTAGGGTGGGGCAAAGCATGGTGTGCAAAGCGTTAGGGGGCATAATTGGCAGGTGCCGATTGGTCTTCAGTGCATACCAGTATTGCACTTAGTCGCAAGGATATGACAAGAAAACTACGTTGCCATATTCTCAGTTACCTCCATGTCAGTGGTACCTTCATTGTTAGTGGCTTTCTGGTAATTACTGAATGCTCTAACCACCATGTGCAGAACATTTTATGATTTGCTGTACAAAACTGACACAATGGTGATGCTGGTGGAGCTGAAAATACCTGCCTGCAATAAAACTTGAGTAGGAACTGCAGTCATCTGTTGTCATTGTGTTGGAGAGTTCACAGAAGACAATCACCCCATGTAGTTCAGGAGACTTGGAACCTAATTCATAGGTAAATCCACAGTATTCAGCAAAATATTGGGAGAAAAACAATGAAGTTGAGAAACACTGCTGTCACTCCTGTACAGGCCTGTAATTGTGATTCCTCCACTGATGCACATCAGTCAGTTCTCACTGTAGCACACAGACTTTCTGACATTTAGGATGCAGTACCTTAGTCTAGTGGTACTGTGCTGTGACTTCAGGATGTTTTGAATTGTTGGATTCCAAGTTCTGTAAGGCATTAGTATTCTAGTGGTATTTTTTTGCCTTGAGTCTTCCCTTCCTTCTTTACCTTCATTATAGTCAAAGACGTGAAGAAATAAAACACTGAGGACTGTTTCTGGGGGGCTTTTTTGTCTTACTAAACATTGGTCAAATACAGTAGACCTGTAACTGTTGCAAGATAGGTTATTTCTCAATGATTGAAAAAGTAAAGATGCAAGGTGTTCCCATAGCATTTTGAGTGTTTTCTTTGTATTTCTTTTTTTATTCGCAACTGTCGAGGCATGCTTACCAGCTGTTTACAGTAGTTTAGTCTCAGGATTTGCTCACTTAACTAATATATGTGCTGTTACTCTTCATTAACAGAATAATGCTCCAGCTGATGCACGTTTCTCTTGTAGTGGCTGTTAATTTTTATGTTTAACCCTGCATTGCTGTTTCACTAGTGGACCATGTCATGGTGCATCTGTAAATAAGTAACTTTGTAATGCCAGTGAAAGTGACAAAGTAAAAAAAGAACTTGCCTACTGTTAGTATGGAAAAGGACAAAAAATATATATATAAACTAAGTATCTGTTTGATTTTTTTTTTCTTCTCCCTACAGATCAGCTATGGTGGAATTCGATCATTTGATCCAGCTGTGCAAGTGACTGGACCTTTGCAGACTGTGTCAAAACCATGGAACAGTACACACCATATTTTTTCTCAGCTGCACCCTGGTACTACCTACCAGTTTTTTATCAGAGCTCGTACAGTGAAGGGCTTTGGACCAGAAGTAACTGTCAACGTCACCACTAATATATCTGGTAAGTTTCAATTACTTGAGTTTCATACACTGTGTGTGTGTGTGTGCCCGTGACGTCTGTGTGCTCAATTGAATCATCCAGACTACTCATGATTCACTTATATTTTATTTACTGATAAGCATGTCTTGCAAAAACATAAAGTCACAGAAAAAATGGCATTTTTTACTGCATGGGGGCAAGCCCCTTTTCACCCCCCCCCCCCCCCCATGTGGAGAACTTCCTCCTCCATGCCTCGCAACTTACATATATCAGCTTTACAGTTGCACTGCAGTGGAGAAAAGTAAAAATAAAAAAATACTGTGCTGCACCAGTGCCTTACTCCATGCAAGCGACCATAGTTTTAGTGACTGCAAAAAAGGAAATGTAAAGAAAACTGCTTTACGGGAAATGCCTCACTGAAGTGTAGGTTAGCAAAAATGTGTGTGTGTGTGTATATATATATATATATATATATATATATATATATATATATATATATATATATATGAGGTATTGCCATCTGTGCCAGGGAGAATAGGGCAGTGCATGTGTAACATATGCCAGCATAGTTAGCTGTAGTTTTGTAAATAATTTTGTCATTTGTCTATCACACTGACTTGTATATATGCCTTTGTTAAAAATGTATCAACAGTGGTGTTATAACGGATTAAATGTATATTTTTAAACAAAGAATTCTAAATGGGAAGAGTAGAAGTTTTTGAAAGCAGTCTATAATTTTCAAATACTGCAACAGATCTTGGCAAAGCTGTGAATGTGTATTGTACCAGAATTAGGTGATCAAATGTGATGTCATTCTGTAACCAGCACTGAGATGATGGAACTCTCACATTATTTTGTTTTGTTTTCTTTAAAACCTGATATAAAGATCTATGACAGTTATCACAGTCATTCCAGTTGAGTTAGTTCAGTTGTTCCGTTCAGTCTGTTAGCAGCTCATCACCTTGCCTTGTGGAAGTAAGCATCTCAGCATCTAATCTTGCTTTGCTGTATTAAGTTATCTAGGGAACAGTTATTCTTTAAATAAACTGCATTTATTGCTGCCAGTTTCCTGAAGGCCACAGCATGATATTTAAACATTTGCAAGTTATAGACAACAAAACATAAGAAAGTACAAACAATGAACTGTTATAGGAATACACACATATTGCAAGATTCCTGATTCAAACTACAGGGGAACAGTTATTCTTTAGACAGTCAGAAAATGCAGTGAGATTACTTGAGCATTCTTTTCTGCATCTCTGTGAATCTGCCCAACTGTGTTATTTTTGTTTCTCCTGTTGTTGAAACTCTGGTGTTTGTTATACTTGGATATTTAGTATTCTCATGTTTTCTACTTCATTATTTATTGTTAAGTATTTTATACCTTTCATTGTGGCTGATCTTTTAGGGGAAAACTTTTAACATCTTGGAGAGTACTTGTCCTTATTTTAGTGATGCCTTGACCACACTGAAAAGCCTGACTGCTTTAGTTACACACTACCATTTATGTTAGTATTGATTTTACTCAGTATGATTGGATACCCTTGTAAGAGCCTGAGAGTGGCTGATTCATGGCAGCGAAGTTACCTTATTGTCTGGGCAGAAGGGCTATGGTTAGTAAATCTGTACCAGCCTTTCAGGAGTGTGTGTGTGTGTGTGTGTGTGTGTGTGTGTGTGTGTGTGTGTGAAAATCAAATACTCAGGTGTGGGTGTGTCAGCTACAACTGGGACATTGTGCTCCAAAGTGAGTCTTCTAGAGAGAGAGTCCAGTTCCAGCTCTGGAGCATGTTCCTTGTGTACTCTTGGGGGAAATTGTGATTTGATACAGAGAGCTGCATCTTAAAATACTGAGAATTCCATTCCTGTCTGTAGTGACAGTCTGTCACTGGTTTCAGTGGTGGGGATTGAGGCTCCTTGATTACTCACCCAGGGTAAAGAGAGGCCGTCTCTCTCTCTCTCTCTCTCTCTCTAAAGCACATGCGCGCGCACACACACACACACACACACACACACACACACACACACACATATATATATATATTTTTTTGTTGTACAGTGTTGACCATGAGTATATGACAAATCTGTTCATTTAGAATGGTCACTGGTATATTGTATGTGCACAGCAGCAAAAAGCACAGAAGGTGCAGCGCCACAGATTTCATGTCTGATCTCTAATAAAAATATACCCTTATCAAGATCTCAATATCACTTTTTTTAAAATAAAGCTATTGTATCATGTGCACCTTCATAGGGAAGATAAAATTACCAGATCGCTCAGTTGACATGCAAATGAATTGGACTCTGTTTTAATGAAGGATTAATTTTAGACAGAGACATAGCTAGGGTGGGGAGAAGCCTGGTGCAAACCATTAGGGGGCACAATTGGCAGGTGCCTATTGGTCTACCGTGCATGCCAGTATACCATTTGTGGTCAGAACCAAAGTATTTTAGCATTCTTTTTATGGCATAAAGTTTAGTAACAAGCTGTTTGCTACATTTTAAAAAGGAAAAATTGTTCTTTGTTCAAATCCTTTTTTTCTTTTTTTGCTCCTCGGCTTTAAATTGAGGAGTGGGTGCTAGAACATATAGCATTTCAGAGTTCTGATTCTGTGTAATGTTATCCGAAAAAAAAAAACATTTTTTGTTATAATCCTGGATTTGACTAGAAAGTTAACCTATTACATTAAGTTTTAACCCAAAAGTATGGCATTTAGTAACAGACAAACTTCTAATTTTTTTTTCTTTTCTCTACCAACTGAAACGTTCTGCACTGACTGTGATGCACCATCAAAACAATGTATATTGAATCATCTACTGTGTACGTTTTGGTATGCATAGTACTATAGTAAATGTCTTGAATATTTGCACTTTTCACTTTGTTTAAATTTGTACAGTTGACCATACTCCTGTCTGCTTGGCTGATGTCTTGGTAGAACAGAGGTTTACAATCCTGAGTGCAGATAAAAAAAATCTGTAGTGGTAGGTTGTTCAGTACTTGCTTTTATATTTTACATTTCATTTTTAAGCAAAATGAGACTACCATGAAGTGTTTAAATACTCTCTTAATGACTTTTTTGCCAACTGTTGAATTGTAATTGTATTTAACTTTCTGTTTTGTACACAAACATTGCTTGAAATAGGTCCTATATAGATCAACACAATATATTGATAGACAAAGCATGAATAAATCAAATGAAAAAAAAAGTCGGTCTTTGCTGGTGTTTAAAAGCATACATTTTAGTCAATGTGCAGCAGAGCATTCTGAATTGTGCAGTCAGGTTCCAGCAGCTGAATGGGTCCTCCTTTTCAGAACTGTGAAAGGTGTTGCTTTAAGCAGCAAACAGACCCTTCCTGTGTGCAGCAGTGTCAATCCAGGTCTGACTAGCGACTCTGCAGTCAGTGGGTAAATATCAGGAGAAGGGTGATTCTGTTGATAGGGGGTGTGTGCGCGCGCACACACTTGTTATGGGGCACCCCCCATTTTTGTTGAGGATAATCACAGACAAACAAGACCATAGGTTTTGGAAGCACTTTCTGTGGAGTTGCACAGAATATAGAGCGAAGACAGCTTATTGATTACCAAGACCTCAGACTCATTTATCAAATCACCTTCCACTTTGCAGTACTATGTATCAAGCAGTCTACTAAAATTATAGCTGAAACCAGTAAACACAAAAATCTGTGTTTTGCAGGGGCCTCTGCATCCATCATATCCTCTGCCAATAGTATATGCCAACTCTGAGGTTACACAGAAAGGAAGAGAAGAGCTGTAGTGCGAAGAACTCATACCTAGGACACTCGCTGTACGGGCATGCATATTGAGACTGATGGCTTGCTTTGTGTGCATTTTTTAAAGAAAGTGATTGTAGCCCAGGCTTTAGTATTAAAAAAAAAAAAAAAATCACTTGCTTTGAAAGCCTCTAATCTCTCTCCATCCCTCATGTGAGCTAATTGGGGAAATCAGGAGTGTGGAAAAACCTGAAGTTAGTTTGGGCAGTACATAGAAATGTATGAAATGCATCTGTCAGAGGAACTCAAATTCTCCCTTTTTCTTTGAGCTGACTGGCTGACAGCATATGTTTTTGAATAATTTTTCTTTTCAAATAAAGTAAGCTGCGATTTTCTAAGTCAGGCTTTCAGACTTGATTGTTGGTATTATTTTCACTTGTCATACGTTTGCTTGTATGTCGCTCTTTGAATTATTTGGGTAACTGCTGAAACTAGAATTGAGTTGTAGCTTTTACTGAAGTGCCTTCCATTCTTATCAGTTGTGTTGGTTCATTTACTGCAGATTTACTGTTTTTATGAGCAGTTGGATTTTTGTAAAATCTTTTGGGAGAGAAACCGGTGAAGAAAATGTTAAGATTCACTAGAAAGAAAAGCTTCTTATGAGCCTTTTAAAATTTTCTTTAAAATTCTTTTAAATTTATATGCTCCTCCTTTCATTTGCGTCTTTATTTTTTATGCCTTTCAAAAGTTTTGATGAGGGGTAGTAAAAACTGTTAGAAAATTAAATTTTGTTTACTTAGTCATTTATAGAGATTTAGTTGTCTAGCTCACTCCCAAGAGAATTTTTGAGGCTGACTTAGCTGAGTTAAAGACGGATAAAGGGAAGGGTGAGGAATACTGAAGCCCGTGAAGTTCAGATTCTTTTCTAAGCCATCAGAATGGTAAATGTGTTTTTCTAGTAATTTCTTTTTTGGCAGCCAGTGGCATTAAACTTAGCAAGGTCTTGCTATATTTAGACAGTGCAAATCGCATGTCCCAGCTCAAGAAGAATTTCTTTAGTTACAATGTGTTTCCACAAAAGTTCTGACAAAGTGCTCTCTAGGGATTTTCCTTTCTACTTTCTCCCCATAAAAGTTCTGTATTACCTCTGTTTCACACCACACCTGTAGCATTTGCTTTTTTCCTGATGGAGGATTCTCTGGTGTGTGCTTGAGATATAAAAATACCTTTGCAAGTGCTTCAAGCAAAAAACCTTAAAGCTGCTAGGGTTTGTTGCTTACTTAGGCACCATACATATGTCCTTCCATTGTTCCCTTGCAAAACTGCCTTTCCATTTTCCCTTCCCAATCGTTTCTAACCTCAATTGATTCTTGTAGTAATCTTGCAGTGTTTTCTGTTTGCTTGCATTGAAGTTGGAGGTTGGGATAATGGTTAAGCTAAAGTTTACCTCACAGACTCAAAGTACAGGGTTTGATTCACCTCTTTAGCAAGTTTCTGTCGGGTCATTTTGGGCAGAGAGTTAAGGCTGAGAGCTGTAGTTGCTGTGATGGAGGGTTTGATTCCCTCGGTCCTCTATTGCCTGCAGTATAATCTTGAACAAGTCATGTAATCAGACATTCCTTCCCTGTAAAGAGACTATGTAGCCAGTGGGCCTAGCTCATTAACACACTGTAAATCCATTTTAGGGAAGACAGTTTCTAAACTGCATTCCAAGCTTTTGCATGGACTAATCCCACTTTATTGCTTTCTCTTTATTATTTGCGCCCAATAGTTTGTTCATCTACTGATTTTCTCCAGTAAATTCGGGTGTATATTACATGAACGAGCGGTCAAAATGTCGAGTACAACATGCTCAACATACTTTGATCGTTCGATCATGTCATCGAAACCCCAAAACACTGAAAAATAACAAAATCGAAAGATTTTGTTTGTCCCACTCCAAACATACAACACACACAAAACCAATTCATACAAACCCCTACACACTCACATCACTCAAACACCTACACAAACACACATACTTTTAAAACAAATCGTGCAAGCGATTACCAGGAAATTGCCCTTTCCCCAATGTGCAGCAATCTCTGAGTTGGTATATTAAATAAAGCAGTCTCTTACAAAGCCATTCCTGAAAGTGCAGCGTGTACTCACGTCCATTAGAGACACGTTCCAAACCAGGGATGAATTTCCTGTTCCCCATCCAGTAGTCCAGGTTATACTTGCAGTTATCTCTTCTGGTAAAATCTTCTGTCTCCATTCCCTTGTTTACATAGTTCTTAATATTCTGTATGGTTGTATTTCTCCTTGGGGACCTACATCCAAAATCCTACTTGCTCCTTATTCGCTCATTGTTTCATCATCACCCCTTTCCAATCCGATTTATAACATTCTGCTTCTGTTATATATACAAGCCATAACTGCATAACTGTAAATTATCCCTTCAAATCAAGCAATCGTAAACTAACTTTTTCTAAAGGCAGACTCTGCTCGTACCCTCTTGTGCTTACAAATTAATTTTTTTCAACTCTGTTAATTATTGCCCACAGCTTCTCCTCCTGCTAATAAAAATATGCCTGACCTGTATATGTATATACAAATAAAGGTGCTAGCAACATTTCCTGTACTTGCATCCATACCGTAATGAAGAGCTTCCAGTTTCTCGATTTTTGGATTGCCTTTGTTACTTTTTTCCCTCGTATCCTTAGCTGCCATAATGAAATTCTTTTTATCCATACATCTTGTGTCCCTGCAGATCTGGATATCGTTGAACAAATTCATCCATGGGTATATAGTTTATCACTATACCCTTTATTTTATCTTTATTTAGTGTCCTGAAAAGATTTGAAGCTGTCTTGAAATGTTCCATAACACTTAAATGTCCTTTTCTGGATGTGTCAAGTACAAAATTATATCATCTGCAAGTAAAACTACATTTTCTTGCTTACCTTGCCAGAGAGACAGGAATATTTAACCAATATAATGTTCAAGATTAACTTATTTATATTAGTAGCATCTATTTGACAGAGACATTTAAGATGAAGTGTGGGACACAAGTCATTCTTACATCTGCAATGTGCTTATTTTTAATTTGTTTGTATTCGTATTGTGCACAGCATAATTGATGTGCTGAATACATTTTAAATGTTGACCTGTGATGTCTTGTAGCAAAATAGTTTTGGACATGGGTATACATTTTGTGATGGTTGTAGTTGGAGAATATTAGAATTAATTTTTTTTTGTCTGAAAAAAGATAAGCAAAGAGAGTCATTTTACGTTTTGCCGTTTAATAGGTTTATAGGTAGGTACTAGGCTATTGGCCCTAGGGCCTATATAAGCCTAGCCAAAAAGAGGTACCCTGGCTTTCGCCACCCAAGAAAATTATTTTCCTGTGCCCCTGTCGAGCAGTGCCACAGAAGTGATCTCTGGGGTGAATTTCCTGTATACCTTCCAGTCATCAAGATTTTTCTTGAAGAGTGCTAATGTGGAGCTTTGTTTGATATAGATAGGTAGTTTGTTCCAGAGTATGGGAAGTCTCTGGGACAGGAATATATCCCTCCAGCATGTTCTGTTTATTGTGGTGACAAGGTTTAGGTCCCTAGAGTGTGTAGCTCAGAGGTACTGAGATTTCTTTAAGTGGAGCATGTCCAACAACTCCGGGTTTGACATAGCTTTGTATGTTAGGCATAGATTGCCTCTCAGTAGGCGATATGCAACAGAGTAAAGCTGGAGTTTTTTGAGATGGTCTGCGTAAGGCATCTCTTTGAGGCCGGTAATCCTATTTGTGAGGTATTTCTGTGGCCTTTCCAGTTGTAGATGTCTTGTGAGGTACATACCAAAAGGGATGTTGTACTCTATAATGGGTCTAATGAGTGTCTAGTAGAGGGGAACAATGACCTCTTTTTTCCTGGATGAGAAACTTTTTATGATGACGTGTGCCACGTAGAAGGATTTCCTAACTACTGTGGAGATGTGATTATCAAAGGAGAGACTACTGTTCACCTGTGTTCCAAGGTCTCTTGGCACACTTTCGGTGTTGAGTAGACTTCCACCTATATGGTAGTTCATGGGTACAGAGTTTTTACCAAAGGGATAGCAATGCACTTTTTGGCATTCAGCTTGAGGCCATGGTTTTGACACCAGGCATCTGTCTCAGTGAACCCCTTTTTTAGGATGTCCACATCATTAGGAGTTTTGATTATGGATCCTAGTTTGCAGTCATCTGCGAACTTTGTTAGCCAACGACCTTCTGTGTTAGCTTGTACCTCAAAGAAGTAGATACCTAACAGGAGAGGACCCAGGACCTGAATCCTGTGGTACTTCACTTGTCACTGGTCTGAAGTTGGATTTGGAGTCTGGTACTTTTACAGAGTGGGTTCTGTCAGTGAGCCAGTTGGCACCCCATCTTGTGACATAGGGATTTATACCTAGTTAATGAGTTTATCTATAATTCCACAGTGGGGGATGGTGTCAGAAGCCTTGGCGAGATCTAGATAGGCTGTGTGAACCACCTTATCCTCGTCTACGGCTTTGGTGACTGCTTCAAAGAAGTCTATCAGGTCTAAGAGACGTGATCTGCCTTTTACAAACCCAAACTGGGTGGGGTCCAGAGTTTGGAGATTACCAATGTCTTTGTTTATAAGTTCCATGATGATATGTTCTATGGCCTTGCAGACCAGGCTCATCAGGCTAAGGGGGCAGTAGTTCCCGGAGTCCGTGGTGGCTCCCACTTTGTGGAGTGGGATAACTGTCGCTGTGCACCATTCAGTGGGCACAAGGCCTGAGGTGAGGCTATGATTGAAAATGGTACTTAGGTGGGGTGCCAGTTCGTTCTGTAGTTCATGTAGAATGCAGCCTGGGATGCTGTCAGGTCCCATGGATGCTGTGTTCTTGACTTCGGAGAGTGTGTTTTTTGCCTGTGCAGCCGTGATTACAGGTACTTTGCATTCTTTCGGTATAGAGATGGACCCTTTAGGGGGTGAGAGGAGGATAAAGTTAGCACTGAACCTATCTGCCAGGATGTTGGCAATATCAATTGGTTCTGTATATATAGTGCCATTGTGCTGTAACTCAGAGCAGATCTGTGTGTTGCCATTGAGATTCTTGACATAGCTATAGAATGCTTTGTGGTTGACTTTAGAATCAGTGATGATTTTGTTTTCGTAACTAGCTTTGGAGGATTTTATGAGGGATCTCAGCTTCTTACTGAGGCTGACCAGGGAATTCCTCCAGTCATGGGATTTTACTCTCTTTTGCAACAGTTTCTTTCTTCTGTTGTAGAGTTTGTTTATTGCAGGGGGCCACCAGACTGGCTTCCTTTTTTTGGAGGATAGCATCATGGTTCTGTTAGGCAAAGCACGATCCACGCACTCATGTAAGTGCTTATAAAGTGCATTTCTGTAGGATTCAGAAGTCGTACCTCTATTGTCCATCTGGTTGGGTGTTGTGAAGTTTGCCACTTCTGTCTTAAGAAGCATGACTTTGGCGAATTTTTTTACGGTTGTTTCCTTAATGGAGTGTGGGGGATGGGATGTGGATGTCTAGGGTGATTAGCTTGTGGTCAGATCTGACCGAGGAATTGACCTCTGGTGTGGAACATCAGTTGCCCATGTTGGTAATGACCAGGTCTTTGATGTTGCTGCCCTTGGTGGGGGTGTGGATAAGTTGATCCAAGGCAATGGAATTTATGAATTCCAGAAAATGTTGAGTAAAAAAGTTGGTACGTGAGTAGTTTTCCCAATTAATGGTGGCGTAGTTGAAATCGACCATTATTAGGATGTTGGGTTGTACCCTAATATTTTCCAGTGTATCAAGAAATGAAGAGTGGGAATCTTGGGGCATGGTGGGGGATCTGTAGCAAGCTACAATTTGGATTGCAGTCTTGCCCAGAGTTAGTTGCATGTGGATAATCTCGGATGCATTATGCTAAGCAACTAGCCTGGAAGTGTGGATATCCTTAATGAACATGGACACGCCGCCACCTTTAGTGTTTCAGTCCAGGTTAGATGGTTGAAAGGTGTGGTATGAATGATAGCCTTGGTAATGCAGGGGGTGCTCTCTGGAGCCTTGAACCAGGTCTCTTGTCACTGCACAGATGTCGATGTTCTCCATTTTAAGGAGTGCCTGGAGTGAGTGCATCTTGAGGTTTGGACTTCTAGCATCGAGTAGCATTACCTTCAGATTTTGCTTGCTTGTACCTGTTATGAGTAGCATTACCCTCAGATTTTGCTTGCTTGCTTGTACCTGTTATGGTAGTGAATTTGTCATTTGAACCTTGCCTAAAAAAGGCACTGTAGGGGTGGCAAGAGCCTTAGCCAATATCCGGAATCCCAAGAGCGACAGGTGCAGGCCATCTCTGGGAAAACATCATGGTCTGTCGATCATGTCATCCCAGGCAGACAGATACTGGATCCCCTTAGAATGACACCAGAAGCTTAGCCAATTGTTGAAGTCAGTCATTTTGTCCTTGTATTGTGGTATCATTGTGTGTGATGGCAGGATACTACTCAGGGCTAGGGTCATACCTGCCTGGGCTAGGATTCTGATAGACAGCTTTCCACGTTTTTGAAGTTGTATTGGAGTAGGTGCAGAGAATTTTAGCCTTAATGTAATTTGCATATTGGATACACATAGCTTATTAAGCAGCCATTTGCACTTGGTTTATGAAAATATTGAATAGTAAATGGCCTCAGATGGATCTTTCATCCACTACTAATAAGTAGATAATAGGTGTAGTAATAATGCCAGCACATGCACTGAGTGTGTTAACCAAGGTAGCTTTGAACTAGTTTATTGTGCTACTGTTCGCATCCAGCACAGGTAATCAAGCCAGAAGTAGATGTTGCAGTAGTGTCAGATGTCTTTATCTACAGCAATAAGGACTGCAGTTTCTACTTGGTTACATTTTTATTTATTTATTTACTTTACATTTGTTGACTGGGATAGCCTGACTGGATTGTTTGTGTCTTTTGGCTTTTCCCAGTTAGGGGTCGCCACAGCGGAACTCTGGTCCGCTAATGATTGGTAGTTGAGTTTTTACTTGCTGAGTTACCAGCCCTGACGCACAACCTTCAACGAAGGTACGCCCATTCACGCATGTCTCCACGCAGAAGACGCTCTAGCTGAGAATCGAACCGGACAGTGTCTTACTGTGAGGCGACAACGCTACCGCAGCACCATGATAGCCCAACTGGATATATGTCCATTTTCAGCGGAGGCCCGGGGAGAAAAGCTCCAAGATAATACACATTGAACATTTAGTAAATGCTAGTTTTAAGCAGGTTATAGTCATAAGCAATACCAGCATTTAGCACATGTAGTACTAAGTTATTATAAAACACTTTACAAAACATAACATTACTTTCAAAGTTATACATTCAGGTTTAAGACACGTTGAGCAGCAGTTATACAATTGACTCTTTCTGAAACGGAGTGATAGAAAAAGGATGTTCTTCGTTCCCCATTGCTGCAGTCCTTACTATTGGGTATAGTCCGAGTCCAGTCGGCCCGAATACCAGAGTATAAGGCTGACGTCGGTCAGGGCGCATTAGACTGACGTCAGTACGTCAGGGTACTAATGCGCATGACCGACGTCATATCCTCAGTCTTTTTTGCCGCATGGTCCGATGCAGAAGCAGTTTTGCGAGTGCAGGTTGGCGTTCTGAAATATTTCTGAAACCGGAGTTTCAGACCGAAACAGAGTTGGCTAAGTACCCCGTTGGGGAACATTTTGGTTTTTTCTTGCCTCAGTATTTAACTGGATGTCAGAAAAAGTGAATAACTGTATTTCTTGTGGGAAACAGATACCTCATAGGGATTACCATACCTTGTGTATACCTTGTTTAGGGCCTGAGCACGGCGTTGTTGGTTGCGCTCTTGTGCTAGGTTTAACAAACGCACTATTAAGAGGAGGTTAGACTGTGCCAGGTTAGTGTTTGGGAAGCGTTGCAATTATAAAATGCCGTCGGATGCTCCGGCGCCGCTTCATCAAGAAGCGCAAGGACAAAACAGCTAAGCCTAGGGTTGATGAACCGGCAGTCCCGGACGTCGGTTCTTTAGAAAACTCAGTGGAGCCAGAGGTTTTGCCAGGAGTTTCCATGGAGTCTCAGGCAGAAACTTTACTGTTACAGGATGTGCCTTCTCAGGAGGTAGGCCAGGCTGAGGGGCTTCTCAGGTAACTGTTCTTCCCTCTCTTCCCAAGGTAGTTAGAGCCTCTCCTTCTGTTGCCAAAACTTCTTTGAGAGGTAGGCCTAGTTCAGCTTCAGTGGGGCTTCTCCTAGCATTTGGGTTCTGTACCTAAGAAACATATGCTTAAAATGGCAGAAGATTTGATTACTATGATTAGAGGTTCTATGCCCCGCCTGATAAGAGGCCTAGGGTGGAACCGGAGTTTGATAGTTTTGAACAGTGTTCAGAGGCTTCAGAGTCTTCTGCGGAAGACTTGCAGGAGTATCCTACTTATTCTGATTCTGATGTGGATGATTCCACTCCTACAGCTTCTCCTCCTGAGGATTTCTCATTTTCAGAGACTCTGCATTCCATGAGGGAGCACTTTAAATGGGAAGGCCAGGATTACTCTGATTCCAGGAAAAGGCTTAGGGAATTCTTGTTTTACCCCAGCATAGGCCCTTAGCTATTCCTCCTGTGTTGAATGTGGTGGAAGATGTTTTGCAGAGGCTTCCCTGAACCCTGACTCTTTGCCTCCTGCTCCTGTTAAGCCTGATAGGTATTATAGGGTGCCCGAAGCTCATAAGTATTTGTTTAAGAGTCCTAGGGCGGACCCAGAAACTATTTCTCAAGGGCCTAAAGGTGTTAAGGCTTCTGTGGTTAAAAATCCTGTTCCCACTGATAAAGAGGCAAGGGCTTTGGATAGGTGGGGAAAGAAAGTGTATACTTCTTCCACTCTAGCCATGAGCGCGTTGCATTGTCAGTTTCACATGCTAAAATATCAGAATTATCTCCTTTCACAATTAAAATCTAAGGTGGATGCTTTGGCGGAAGGTATTGAGTGTAAAGAGTTGCTGGATTTGGTTCATGTGTCTGAACAAGTGGGTAAGCATTCTTTGCAATGTGGTTTTGATGCTGTACAGGCCTCCTCGAGGGTGGCTGCTACTAGTTCTGTTCTTCGCAGGCATGCCTGGTTGAAGGATCAGAATTTAGCTGAGCATGTTAAGACAAGGATTTTGGATGCTCCTTTACAGTCTGATGTGTTGTTTGGATCGCCTGTGGAAGCAGTTTTAAAGAAAATGGAGGACAAAGCTAAGTCTATGCAAACTGTTAAAGATTTTTTGCAGGTGCAGCCACCTAAGTTTAGTAGAAATTGGCCTGCTAAGGGGTGGACATATCCTGCTTATGATTCCCAGTCTAGGGGTAGGTCTAGACGTGGTAGGGGCAGGGCTCAAGGTTCTTTTAGGCCTAGAACAGGGAGTTCACCTGCTCAGACTTCTGGTGAGGGCAGGGGTCAGTCCTTTCGTAAACAGACCCAATGACCTGTCTTTTCAGCTGCCAGTAGATTCTCGTCTGGCAGCTCCTTTGGGAGGAAGACTGTCTCTTTTCAAAGAAAATTGGGATTTAATTACTCAAGACAAATGGGTGTTGGATATCATTCACCACGGTTACAGATTTTATTTCCATACAATGCCCCTTTCAAAGGCATGCCAGACGTTCCTCCTCCACAAAGAAAAGAGGCTCTCAAGCAAGTTTCTCAGTTACTCCAGTTGGGGCCCATTCAGCCAGTCCCTGTATCAGAAAGGGGCCTAGGATTTTATTCTCGCCTGTTCCTAGTACCAAAGAAGGGGAACACGTGGAGACCAATTTTGGATTTATCTCTCCTCAACACTTTTCTGGACATTCCCAAGTTCAAGATGTTGGCGTTACAACAGCTTTTACCTCTGCTGGGCAAAGATCACTGGATGGTAACTTTAGATCTCAAGGAAGCTTACCTTCATGTGCCTATAAGGCTAAGTTGCAGGAAGTATCTGCGGTTTCGAGCTGGAAATTCTCATTATCAGTTCTCTGCATTGCCCTTTGGCTTATCTACTGCCCAGAGTATTCACAAAGGTTCTGGCTCCAGTGATAGCTTACTTCAGGCTTCAAGGAATTCAAATCTATCCTTACTTGGCCCACTCCCTGATTCTGACTCAAGAAAAGGAAGGCCTTCTACAGCATCTGGAATATGTTATAGCAGTGCTAAGATGCCTAGGGTATTCTGTGAACGAAATAAAGTCCAGTCTAGTACCCTCTCAAGACATGTGCTGACTGGGTGTGAGACTGAATACAGCAGCCCAGATGGCCTTTTTAACCCGGACAAACAAAAGAGTCTATCACTTTACTTCCATCAACTATCTCTTCAGTCCGTGCTGACTGCAAGGACAGTCCTTCAAGCATTAGGGTTCATGGCATCTTGTATTCTGGTGCTTCCCAATGCCAAACTGCATATGAGGAAGCTACAATGGTATCTCAAAATGTATGGACACAGCACTGCCAGGATTTGGACACTGTCATTCAAATAATACCTTGCCTTCAAAAAGAATTTTTGTGGTGGGCTCAGGAATGTCACCTAAACAAGGGACTCTCTGTGACCCGGCCAGAGGCGAGTCAGATTTTAACGACAGATGCCTCGGACATTGCTTGGGGAGCTCATCTAAATGGAAAGTGGATACAAGACAAGTGGCCTGCCAGACTACAGCATCTACATATCAACATGAAGGAGATGTTAGCAGTCCAGTTTGCATTAATGGCTTTCAAGGAGTTACTTCTTCCAGGGCAGGTGTTGATTCTAACAGACAACACAACTGTCATGTGGTACATCAACAAGCAAGGGGAACACATTCTTATCCTCTATGCAGGCAAGCAATGATTTTATGGGAGACTGCGCTAAGCTTGCAACTAACTCTTCAGGCAAGGTTTCTGCCGGGAGCACAGAACTCCTTAGCAGATGTGTTAAGCAGACAAATCATGGATCCCCACGAGTGGAAACTGGATCTTCATGTATTTCAAACATTGACAGTGTCATGGGGAACTCCAGACATAGATCTGTTAAACTTCTCCACTAAACCACCAGCTGCCACAGTATTGCACAAAGGGGTTTCATCACACAGCTTGGAAAGTGGATGCTCTGTCTTTCAGTTGGAAAAATCTTCATGTGTATGCCTTTCCTCCTCTGCCTCTTCTTCCAAAGGTACTATTAAAGGTCAGACAAGACAGGCCAAGGATGATTTTGATAGCTCCAGATTGGCCTCGGCAACACTGGTACCCACTACTACGAGTCTGGTAAGGAAGCCTCCATGGCCTTTACCTCTGATTCCTCATCTGTTATCTCAGAAGGATGGTCATCTGCTCAATGTCAAGCTTCACTCTCTTCATCTAACAGCCTGGCATATTCTGTGTTGAAACACAGCAGGTCTCAACTTCCTCAACAAGTTTTAAATGTGATTATGGAAGCTAGAAGACCTAGTACAAGGAAAGTGTCATGAAAAATGGAAGAGATTTTTATTTTGGAGTACAGCAAAGAATTTGCAGGTTTCTGAGCCTAATTTGAGTGTGGCTCTTCAATATCTTACTGAGTTATTGGACAAAGGTTTGTCCTTCTCTTCCATTAAGATTCATGCTGCAGCAATTTCAGCTCACTATGATTGTGACCCACCATTGTTTTCGCATCCTTTGTTCAAGCAGTTTCTTAGAGGGCAAAGAATATAAGACCCCCGTGAGCTCCTACTCCTGCTTGGGATCTCAATTTTGTGTTGGAAAAACTTACTCTACAACCTTTTGAGCCTCGGCTACTGCTGAATTGAAATACTTGTCATGGAAGACTGCTTTTCTGTTGGCTATTACTTCTGCAAGAAGGGTGTCTGAGTTGCAGGCCCTTATGGCAGTAGAGCCATTTTGATTTTCCATAAGGATAGGGTATCATTACGTACTAATCCTTCCTTTATGCCTAAGGTGGTTTCTAGTGTGGCTTTAAACCAAACTATTCATTTGCCTACTTTTATGCAGACCCCCAAAATAAAGGGGAAAAGATTTTGCACACTTTAGATGTACACAGGCAATTGCGTTATTATTTAAGCAGGACTAAGGATTTCAGGCAGTCTCAGCAGTTGTTTGTTTCTTTTGCTTTGAGTTCACAGGGCAAGCCTGTGTCAAAACAAACTATTTCTAGGTGGATTGGCTTTTGCATTGCATTTTGTTATTCCCATCATGGCAAGGAGATTCCAGCTGGGATTAGGCCTCATTCCACTAGGGCTACTGCCACTTCAACAGCATTTCTAAGGGGGTGGCAACTAAGGATATTTTGGAAGCAGCTACTTGGAGTTCAGTGCATACTTTCTCTAAGCATTATCACCTTCCTATCTACTCTAAGTCTAGGGCTGGTTTTGCCACAGCTGTTTTGCAAGGCATGTTGTCAGCTCCTGCTTCTTTATGATTTGCCAGCCTCCCTTACCTCTGCTTTGGGATTCTACCCAATAGTAAGGACTGCAGCAATGGGGAGCGAAGAACATAGTACAGTTTTGTACCTACCATAAATGTAGATGTTCGAGGATCCCCATTGCTGCAGTCCAATCCCTCCCTCCTTCCCCTCTGTGTTTAGGGGTGGTTGTGTAGGTGAGGTTACATGCTTATATTTTTGTATATATTCTTGTATATATTGTACATATGTTTGGTGCAGGTATTTTGGGCCTTGTCTTTTTAGGGTCTTCTGACATCTGGGGCAAGAAAAGACTGAGGATATGACGTCGGTCATGCGCATTAGTACCCTGACGTACTGACGTCAGTCTAATGCGCCCTGACCGACGTCAGCCTTATACTCTGGTATTCGGGCCGACTGGACGCGGACTATACCCAATAGTAAGGACTGCAGCAATGGGGATCCTCGAACATCTACATTTATGGTAGGTACAAAACTGTACTTTAGAAGTAATTGAAGGTAAGGCACCTAAGAAATAGAGAGGTCACTAGTCGGGGTTAGTGCAATGACATAACCAATGAGTTTTGAAGTATTTCTTGAGTTTATTTTTGATCTGAGTTAGTGAGAGTTCTAGGGTCAAGTCAGCTGAAAGTCTGTTCCATGTTTTTCCAACAGTTGGCAAACATTCTCCAGCTAAGTAGTTGGATTTGTATGTTTGAACTACGAGTCTAGTGGATGATCGCACTGGCCGGGTGCTGGTGTGTAGGGGCTGGTAATATTTTTTAGGCAGGTGTATGTTCTGGTTGGTAAAGGACTTCATGTGCCACTATTAGCTGGTTGAACAGTAAGCTTGGCAGTTAAGCCATCCTAGGCGATTTAGGTTGTGACAGTGGTGTGTCCGGTAGGCTGTGCCAGTAGAAAATCTGGCAATGTGGTTATAGCAGGATAATAGTTTATTAAGATCTGTTTTGTTTAAGTTGGAGAATAGAGGTGAGATGTAGAGAGGAGTTGATAGCAGATGGGAATGAGCAATTGCAGATGGTCTTCGTGTTTCACTGTTGCAGTCATTACATTTGGGTTATCTGCTTTCAGTAGCCCTCAGGTGGCCTGATTAACAAAGTCTTGGGTCCTGCGTCGGTTGCTGTCCCTTCTTCCATGACGTCAGGTCATCAGGGGTATAAAACATGCAGCTGACGCCATTACATCAGTCTTTCTTGCCGTGCGGTGCCCGAAGCAGCAGCAGTTCGCAAGTGCCGGTTGGCCGACTCCTAAAATTTTCGTTTTCGAGTTTTAGAACCAAAGTCTTCAACTAAAGCTAAGTACCTGTTGGAGAAACTTTTTCTTGCTCCTTACTGATGTCAGTAAAAGTTAATAATTGCATTTCTTGTGGAAAGCAAATACCTCACAAAGATTTTAATTCGTACTGTGTTCCTTGCCTAGGCCCGGACCATGACGTACCTTGCTGTTGGTTTTGTGCTTTATTTAATCAGCGCACTATCCGTCATCGGTATGTTTTCACTTCTACATATTTTGGTACCCGGATTAATTATCCAGAAATGTCATCGGTTAGCCATTTGATTACCAGGATTCTGAAAAAACGCAAAGATAAAGACTGAGACAGGCCACCAAGGTCCAAAGCAGCCGATGACACTTCTCCTAACAGTTCGTCGGTACTCAGTGAGGTGCTTTCGCAGCCCCCGATACCCGCTACGTCTGACTCACAGGCCTCTACTGAGACTCATTCGGAGTCCGGTATGCCGTGAGATGTTTCAACTATGGAAACTGCGGATGTCTCTACCTTGGATGGGTCCGGAGCCGCTGTGCAGGCACCGGCTTCTGAGGGTGTATTCAGACCTACGGACTTGCATATTAAACCGATGCCTCCTTCATTTAGGCCAAAATCTCGAACTATCCCGAAGAAACAAATGCCCAGGCCACATGCTCAGGTCTCTATGCCTGAAAAACAAATGATAAGAATGGCTGAAAATCTTATAACTCTAATCAGGGGAAGCCAGCCTCCCCCTTCTAAGAGACCTAGGACTGAAGTTGTTTATGAAATCTTCTGAACATGATTCTGAGATTCTGATTTTTCTGATGATCTGGATTTGCCCTTATCTACTTATAAGGATTCTGATGCAGAGGACTCTATTCCCTCTGCTTCCCCTCCAGATGATTTTTCTTTTGGTGAAACCTTACATACTCTAAGGGAGAATTTCCACTGGGAAAGGCAGGATTTTTCTGATTCAAAAAAGAGGCTTAGGGATTTCTTACTTCTGCCACAGCATAAGCCTGTAGCTATACTTCCTGTACTAGACATTGTTGATGATGCCTTTTCAGAATCTAGTTTGGCCCCTGATTCTTTGCCTCCTGCTCCCAGAAAACCTGACAGATAATACAGGGTTCCTGATTCTCACAAGTTCCCTTTTAAAAATCCTATTGCGGGTCCAGAGAGGACCCAAGGGCATTAAGGCTTCTACTGCTAAAAATCGTCCCCCCTCTGATAGAGACTCCAGGGCGCTGGATAGATGGGGTAAGAAAGTTTACACTTCTGCAACCTTGGCCATTAGGGCTTTAGACTGCCAGTCTCATATGTTAAAGTATCAACAACATGTTATTGGATTGCTTAAACAAAAAATGATAATTCCTGACTGTGCTGAAAATAAAGAATTACAGGATCTAATGCATTTTGCTGAACAGGTTGGAAAACATACTTTGCAATGTGGATTTGATTCATTAGAGGCCCCTTGCAGGGCTGCTGTTACTGGGTCTGTGCTCAGAAGGCATGCTTGGCTTAAGGAGCAATCTTTGCCTGATCATGTTAAAGCTAAATTGTTGGATGGTCCCTTAAATCAGGACCACCTGTTTGGCAACAAGGCTGAGGAAGTTCTTAAAAAGATGGAACATAAAGCTAAATCTATGCAAACTGTTAAAGATTTCTTACAAATTCAGCTTCCTAGATTTAGTAGGCTCTGGCCCTCTAAAAATTGGTCCTTTCCAGCCCCTTCCAGGTCTTCTCAAGCCAAACCCAGACACAGCAGAAACCCCCAGTTTCATTCCCAAGGGACACACAAGAATAGACAGTGGGGGGTTTCTGCACCCAAACCTGGAAGTAGTAAGACCCTCCCCCCTATGGAAAACTGTCTCAATGACTTGCTACTTGCTTTTAAAACTTCCAAGCACTTCCCAACTGAATGCTCTTTTAGGCGGAAAGATTGGTCTGCAGGCCAAAAACTAGGAACTTATTACCCAGGACAAATGGGTTTTAAATATAGTGTCCCAAGGATACAGATTTCGTTTCCACACGTTACCAACACCAGGCGGGTGGCCAGATCTACCCCCAAATCAGTGGTCAGAGGCCCAAAAGCAAGTACTCTCTCTCTTAAACATGGGGGTTATTCAGTTGGTACCAGAAGAGGAAAAGGGACAAGGCTTCTATTCGAGACCTTTCCTGGAACCCAGAAAAGGCAATACATGGTGTCCTATCCTGGACCTTTCCATTCTAAACACCTTTCTGGTGATTCCAAAATTCAAAATGCTGACTTTTCACCAGCTGTTTCCTATGCTAGGCAAGGATGCATGGTTGGCAACACTAGACTTTAAAGAAGCATACCTGCACATCCCTATCAGGGAGGCTTGCAGAAGATACCTACGCTTCAAAGCAGGCTGTGTGCACTGTCAGTTATCTGCACTGCCCTTTGGCTTATCTACTGCGCCCAGGGTATTCACAGAGTGCCTAGCTGCAGTCATTGCATTTTGCAGGCAAAGAAATATTCAAATATACCCATACCTGGATGATTGTCTAATTCAGGCAGAAAGCAAGGACATTCTTTTGAATCATCTGGCCTTTGTTCAAAGGGTACTGACTTGTCTGAGGTTCACCATAAATGAAAAGAAATCCCACCTGGTACCCTGTCAACAAATTATATTCGTGGGAGCAAGCTTGAATACAGCTTCCCAGATGGCTTTCCTCACGCCATGGAAACGGATTCTTTTGACAACTTACTTCAAACAAGTGGCCACAAAAACCCAGCTGTCTGCAAGGCAAATACTGCAAGCCTTGGGGTTCATGGCTTCCTGCATTCTTCTAATTCCATATGCAAGGCTGCATATGAGGAAACTACAGTGGTATCTCAAAAGCCTATGGTGTCAACATTCACATGATCTAGAAGCAAGGATTCCTATCATACCTTGCCTACGCCTAGAGTTCCTTTGGTGGGCAGAGGCCTACCACCAAAACAGGGGACTACCATTCATATTACCCCCTGCAGCCCAAATCTTAACAACAGACGCATCAGACTATGCATGGGGGGGCTCACCTGGCAGTGAAGTGCATTCAGGGCAAATGGAAACCAAGTCAAATGCACCTGCACATAAATCAAAAGGAAATGTTAGCTGTACAGAATGCTCTGACAGCCTTCAAGGACCACATTCTTCCAGGACAACTAATGGTAAAGACGGACAACACCACTGGCATGTGGTACATAAACAAGCAGGGGGGTACACATTCTTACTCCCTCTGCAGACTAGCCATGGCATTGTGGAACACAGCATTGAGCTACCAAGTGAGTCTACAAGCTCAGTTCCTGCCAGGAAAACTAAATACACTGGTAGATGGACTAAGCAGAAACCTCATGGACCCACACAAGTGGAAACTGGACCCAAGGATTTTCAATATGTTGGCAAGCAAATGGGGGAGCCCAGATATAGACCTGTTTGCCTCCCCCAGAACCATCAACTGGACAAATTTTGCACAAGTATTCCCCACAAGCTAGCTTGGAAAGTGGATGCTTTATCCTTCAGCTGGAAAAACCTATCAGTTTATGCCTTTCCTCCTCTGCCTCTGCTGTCCAAGGTACTACTAAAGATCAAACAGAACAAGCCAAGGATGATTTTAATTGCACCAGTCTGGCCTTGCCAACACTGGTACCCACTCTTGAGCAGTGTGTCATGCTTGGCTCCATGGCACCTGCCTCAGACTCCTTCCCTGTTATCTCAACAGGAGAACCAGATTCTGCACCCTCAGCTACAAACCCTGAACCTAGCAGCCTGGCTAATTATCTAATCCCTCCTTTACCATCCCTCAGTAAGTCAGTGATGGATATCATTTTAGAGGCAAGGAGGCCTAGTACTAGAAAATCTTATGCTGCAAAATGGAAAAGATTCTGTGCCTGAAACCAGTCTCAAGGAATGAATGCAGCAGTGCCCAATTTACCTCAGATTCTACAATACGTGACTAAGATGCTTCATAAGGGCTTGTCTTTTTCTTCCATCAAAATTCATGCCTCAGCCATTTCAGCTCATTATAGCACAGAGCATCCCCTCTTCTCTCACCCACTGCTCAAGCAGTTTCTCAGAGGGGCCAACAATTTAAGGCCACCCAGGAGAGCTCCCACTCCAGCCTGGGATCTTAACTTTGTCTTGGGGAAACTCACTCTTACTCCTTTCGAGCCAGATGCTACTGCAGATTTAAAATTTCTTTCCTGGAAAACAGCTTTCTTTTTAGCAATCACTTCTGCAAGAAGGGTATCTAAATTACAGGCCCTTATGGCAGTGGAACCTTTCATCATCTTTCATGCGGACAGGGTGTCCCTTAGACCCAGTCCCTCCTTCATGCCCAAGGTGGTATCCAGTGTCTCTCTTAATCAGTCCATTCATTTGCCTACCTTCTTTCCTAACCCACATAACAAAGGGGAGCAGATACTGCACTCTCTAGATGTGCACAGACAGCTTAGATTCTACTTGGACAGGACTAAACCTCAAACGAAATCTGAATAACTGCTGGTGGCATTTGCTGCAGGGACAGAGGGGAAAACTATTTCAAAACAAACCATTTCAAAATGGATAAGCCACTGCATTCATTTCTGCTGTAAGCACCATGGAAAACCTATCCCACAGGGCATCAGACCCAATTCAACCAGGGCTGCATCTACCTCTACAGCCTTTCCCAGTGGCGTCCCTACTAGGGACATCCTAGAAGCTGCTACCTGGAGTTCTGTACATACTTTAACCAAGCATGATCATTTGCCAATTTTCTCTAAATCCAGAGCTGGTTTTGCCACTTCAGTCTTGCAGGGCCTTATAGCTGGTCCTAATTCTATTTAAATTCCTCCTCCCAACCTTAGCTTTGGGAATCTACCCAAATGTAATGACTGCAACAGTGAAACACGAAGAAGAAAAACTGATGTAATGGCGTCTGCTGTATATTTTATACCCCTGATGATCTGACGTCATGGAAGAAGGGACAGCAACCAATGCAGGACCCAAGGCTTTGTTAATCAGGCCGACTGAGGGCTACTGCAAGCAGATAACCCAAATGTAATGACTGCAATAGTGAATACACTCGAACATCCCCATTTATGGTAAGTGTACACAACTGTACTTTCTAGCAAGTGGGGTAAGGAAAGGTTTGATTCTGTAGAGAGGGCCAAGTTTTTCATTAATGGTTTTGATAGTTTGATTGATAAGCGTATCAAACTTAAGGTTATCAACTATGACACCCAGTAGTTTAGTTTGGGCTTCTGGGGTGATGATAGTGCCATTGTTAGTGATTATGTTGAAGGATGGCAGGGGTTCCTGCATGTGGGGGAGAAGAGGAGCACCATAATTTTTTTGGGGTTTAGGATTAGATGTTGATCGGAGAGCAATTTTTCCACTGTATTGAAGGTATTTTGGGTTAATGTGAATAAAGTAGCTGGTGAGGTGTCAGAACAAATCGAGGTGGAGTCATCCGCATATTGAATGCAGGTCTCATCTGGGATGACTGAATGAAGGTCATTGATAAAGATGGAGAAAAGAAGAGGTCCTAGTATCGAGCCCTGGGGGACTCCGTATGTGATGGGTAGGTGAGATGATAGCTTGTCCTGCCATAGGACTTCCTGTTGCCTGCCCTGCAGGTAGGATTGAAAACATTGGAGTGCATGGTTGTTTAAGGAGAAAGCTTCCAAGGTATTTATAAGCATTTTGTGGTCAACCATGTCAAAAGCCTTGGATAGATCTAGAAAGAGTGCTGAGGATAGTTTGTTATAATTTCAGTTGTGGTTAATGACGTTAGAGAAAGAGAGGTAGGCAGAAGTAGTACTGTGGTGTGGCATAAAGCCATGCTGAAAGTTGGACAACAGCTTGTTCTGTGTGAGGTAGTGCATGAGCTGTATGTGTACACACTTCTCCATAGTTTTAGCTAGAGGTGACAGAATAGCTATGGGTTTAAAGTTTGACAGTTCAGTGGAACTGCCTCCTTTATGGAGAGGTATGACATGGGAGAGTTTCCATATAGTGGGTATAGTAGCTTCAGATATAGCTCTGTTGATCAAGATTGAGATGAGGTATGCTATGGTGTCAGCAGCCTTTTGCAGGTAGTCTGCTGGGAGGAGGTCGGCAGCCAGGGTGGTGGGTCTTAGTTTTTTAAGTAGGGCATGAATAAGTTGAGTAGGAACAGGTTGGAAGGTAAAGTATATTTGGGTACTGGGTGTGGCTACATTAGAGTTAGAGCCATTGGGAGAGAGCTGGCTGGCTAGAGACTGGATAGTCTGTGTGAAGAAGCTGCTGAAGTTATTGGCAATGTCTACGGGGGGGGGGGGGTTGTTGGGGAAGCTGAGGGGGGTGGAGTGGCGGTTTGGCATGGGTGGAGTAGTTTTATTCCTGCCCAGAACTTTTGAGGTTTGTTTTGGTGTTTTTGCAGTAGATGGCAGTAGTGGTTCTTTTTGTCTAAGGCTATGGATTTTTTTTTGTGTCATTCCTTAGCTGTCTGAATATTAGTTGATCAAGTGGGGCTTTTGTTTTTTGGTAGGTGGCCCATGCTTTGTTTCTGAGTGAAATTTTGGTTTTGGTATCTTTAGAAAGCCATGGTGCAATATTAACTTTGGTTCTAATAGAGCGGCTGGGAGCATGGGAGTTAAAGAAAATAGCAAGGAATTTGGTGTTAAAGTATGCTACTGCTTCATCTAGGGGGGGACTTTTTAGTACTGACCAGTTGCAGGCCTTAAGTTCATTTTGAAACTTGGTGAGAATAAAATTCTTGTTTCTTAATGTTCTATAGGTGGGTTGGTAGGAGCAGTCTACTTTGAGCTTGATTACATAGGTGAGACAGTGGTCACTTAGGTCATCAGGCAAAATGCCTGATTTATAAGCTTGAAGATGGGTATTGACGAGTATCCCGTTAAGGCTACTTTTCTTGTTATTGGGTTTTCCTGTCTTGGTGGGGGAGGTTATGATTTGAGGAAATCCATAGAGGTTTATGTGGGTTGTGGAGGTTTCAGAAGAGCAAGTGTTCCAGTCAATGTTGAAATCCCCAAGAACAATTGTTTCTTGGGGGTAGTTATTGGATAACCAATATAAGAAGTCTTCTAAGGTTTCTGTGTTCCTCCCTGTGGGAATGTAGACACAGACTGTGTTTACATTTTTGTTTTTGTTAATTTGTAGTTTTGAGATAAGAATTTCAGCATTATTGAACTGGGGTGGTTGTTAGGTGTCTATGCTGACAAGGTAGACTTGTAAAGTTTGGCTACCCCACCACCCTTTCTGGTGGTATGGTCTAGTTGAAACATACTATACCCTGGTGGCAGAATCTCATGGTCCTTGGTGGCAGGCTTTAGCCAAGTTTCTGTTAGGCATAGTATATCTGGGGAATGAACAGCTAAGAGGGCATGCAGGTGCTGAGTTTGTTATTTATGCTCGTAATGTTTAGATGGCAGGGCAGCAGTGAGTTAGGAGGTCTATTTGTTGGAGCTATAGTGGTAGGGGATATAGTAGGGGGATTAGGGCCAATAGGTGGGGATGGACCAGGGTTTGGGTGGATGTCGCCATCCTTTGTGAGGTTGTAGTGTATCCTGAGTATGAGTTTTAAGATTTTGAATAAAGTTTTGTAATAGTGTCTAGTTTTAGGACTAATGTAACTAGGTCTAGTAAGATGGTAGTATTTAGGGGTTAAGGAGGTAAGCGTGAAGGGTGTAAGAGTGCATTATTATCTGTTGTAGATGGGATAGATGTTTGGAATTTAGGGTAGTGGAAACCTGGGTGATCCAGACATTTGTAGGCAGTTAGGAAATATGGGGATGAGTAAAACATGTAGAAGTAGAGTTAATAAGACTATTTTGGGTGATAGCATACCTACTGAATGATACTTGAAACTTAGGCAAAAGGAATAGTAGAGTTGGATGACTGGTGGTATCAGGTTGAGGGTAGTGCTGTTGGGTGACAAGTTGTCACTGATTGGTTTAAAAAAGTGTGGTGTGGTCTAGTACCAATAAATGTAGCTGCACCAGGGGTGGGAGAGATTTGGGGGCAGGGTGGAGTGTGAAGCAAGCCCGAGCGGAGCGAGGGCAAGCAGAGCAGGGATGAACCAATGCTTGTACTAAGTTGTAGCAGTTTAACCTGTATGAGGAAAGAGGAGGTTGGGGGAAAAGAAAAGGCAGTAGGAGTGGTTAGAGGAATACCTTGATTGACTCAAGACACCACACCAGAGGTAAGTTGAATGAATGTAAGGGCTTACAATCTGAACTCAGCACTTTAATGTTACTTGCACTCAGCACTTTAACTTTACTTATGTTTGGCAGGAAAGACAGACCAACAGTATAATGTACTGGAAATAACAACAAGGCAGATTTGTGGGTGTATCTAGGCTTGAATCCATGTTGTGTTGGGGAGAATTAAGTGTTACCATTGAGGTGTGTGTTAGAATTGGTTTACAGATGCACCACTTCAGTATGTTTAACAGGTAGGGCCATAAAAGGGTATTAGAGTTCAGTCTGAGAGTTTGATGGAAATGCTCCCCTTCTGGAAATGAATAACATATGATTAATTATTCCCTTAGCGTTTGTGGGACTCTGATAGAGTGACTGTTATAGATGTGTGGTATGTTATGGTTTCAGCTGTTACTTGAAGATTTTGGGGAGGAAGATTATCTGTTTGTAAAGTGGTACGTTTTACATTTTTTTATATATCTTTGTTGATCGTGTGTGTTGTTGCAGGGGTGAGAGAGAGTGTACAGTACCAAAATAACTTTTTTACACAGAGTGGTATGGAAGGAGTTAGTGTTGCTTGTATGAAGTTCAAGCTGACGTTACATGCTACTAAGTAGTTTCTCATTTAGGAGTGGGTTTGGTTGAGCCTTCCTTCCTTCCTGGTCTGGTGAAGCTGTTAATGATAGGCTTCCAGCAGCATTTTGAGTTGGATATGTTGCTATAGTTTTTCTTGTTAATTCTTCTTATGATTTAAGTTTGGTTTGTTAGCTTGCTTTGTAAGTTGTCTGGTGTATTTTACATTTACTGTAGTTTCCATGCTTTGTGCCTGAGTTATGTGACCTGTTAAGTCGTCCAAGGGATTGGTATATCTTTTCCTATTTTGTGCATAGTATGGTGAGGATTTTTTTTTAACAATATACCATAGTTTTATGAAGTAGCAGGTATTTGAGAACTGCCTGGGTAGTGTGCTAAATATATTTTCCTTAAACTTTCTTAGATTGCAGACATGGAGCTGTAGGTAGGAGCTCAGTGTATTTTAGTGTTATCCTTACTCATGCACACTGGTTGATGGTCCCTTATACTGGCAGTCTTCCTGCATGGGTAATGTAGTTGAGACTTGTTTTGATTTGGTTTGTACTATAATAACATGACTTAGGCAGAAGAGTTTTATAAGTAGGTGTTAGTATTTTGCATTTACAGTTGATATAAAAAGTGTACACAGCCTCCTGTTAAAATGCCAGGTTTTTGTGATCTAAAAAAATCATTTCAAAATTTTCCCACCTTTAATGTGACCTATAACCTGTATAATTCAGTTAAAAAAACAAATTTGTTAAGGGAAAAAATATAAAAAAAAAATGTACAATAAGCTGGTTGTGTAAGTGTGCACACCCTTAAACTAAGGCCTAGGATCTTCTTTGTGAGGTACTACTGCAGCCTTTCCAGTTGATGCAGGTGTCTAGTGGGGTACATGCCAAATGTGACATTGTACTCTATGATTGGCTTAATGAGGGAAGAGTAGAGGGAGACAATGACCTCTTTCTTCCTGAATGCAAAACCGTTAGTAATGAGATGTGCCACATAGAAGGACTTTCTGACCACAGTGGCAGTGTGGTGATCAAAAGAGAGGTTGATGTCAACCTGTGTTCCAGATATCTTATAACGTCTTCTGTATTCAGTGGACTATCATCAGTGTGGTAATTTATGGGAGCCGGGTTTTTCCCAAAGGGGATGATGACACATTTTTTGGCATTGAACTTAAGGCCATGGTTCTGACACCAGTTGGTCTCAGTGAGGCCATTCTGCAGGATGTCAGTATCACTTGGGGAGTTAATAATAGCTCCCAACTTGCAAATGTCTACGAACTTTGTCAGCCAGAGTCCCTTCATGTTGGCGTGGACTTCAGAGAAGTAGATACCAAACAGGAGAGGACCCAGGACCAAACCCTGTAGGACTCCACTCATGATTAGTCATCAGTCTGACTTGGAGTCAGCTTCTTTCACACTGTGAGTTCTACCTGTGAGCCAGTTTGCAACCCACCTAGTGATATAGGGGTTGATGCCTAGCTTAGTGAGTTTTTCTATGATTCCTGAGTGGGGAATGGTATCAAAAGCCTTGGCCAGATCAAGGTAGGCTGTATGAACCACATTGCCTTCATCCACAACTCTGGTGACTGACTCAAAGAAGTCTACCAAGTTGAGCAGGTATGATCTACCCTTCAGAAAACCAAACTGTGTGGGATCCAGAGTTTGGAGATTCCCTATATCCTTGTTTGTTAGGTCTGTGATGCATTCCATAGCTTTGCATATCAGGCTCGTCGGGCAAATGGGGAGATGGTTCCCAGGGTCTTTAGTCGCTCCTGCTTTATGGAGAGGGATGACTGTAGTAGTGCAGTTTTCTGTAGGGACAAAGTCTGAGGTGAGGCTGTGATTGAACAGGGCACACAGGTGAGGTGCCAGTTCACTCTGTAGTTCATGTAGAACACAGCCAGGGATATTGTCAGGTCTCATAGAAAACTGTATTCCTGGCCTTGGACAGTGCTGTTTTAACCTGTACAGCAGTAATACTGGGTGCATGGCAATCTACTGGTGGTGTGATTGCTCCTTTGGGGGGGAGGGGTAAAGTTGGTACTGAATCTGTCAGCCAGTATACTGGCAGTATTTGTTGGCTTGGTATAGGAGGTACCATTGTGCAGTAGCTCAGAGCAAATCTGGGTATTGCCATGGAGATTATTTACATAACTATAGAAGGCCTTGTGGTTGTCTTTATTATCTGCTGCAATTCTGTTTTCATAGCTAGCTTTAGAGGATTTGATGAGGGATCTCAACTTTTTGTCGAGGCTGATAAGGGAGTTTTTCCAGTCTTGGGATTTCCCGTTATTCCGCATCAGTTTCCTCCTTCTGTTGTAGAGTTTGTTTATGGCAGGGGACCACCAGATTGGCTTCCTTTTTTTGGAGGAGAGCATCTTGGTTCTATTGGGTATGGCAAGATCCATGCATTTGTGTATGTGTTCGTACAGTGCATTGGTGTATGATTTGGCAGTCATACAACTATTCTCCATCTGTATGGGTGCTGTGAAGTTAGCCACCTCTGTTTTTAGGAGCCCAAAGGTAGCTTCGGAGAAGTTTTTCATGGTGGTTACCTTTGCAGGGGTGGGGGGGGGGGTGGGAGGGACATAACTTGCAGCATAAGCCCATGTACAGAACTGATGTGCTGACAACAGAAATGGAATGTACTACAAGTGAAGCATGTGATTTTGCTAGACTCTTGTGTTAAAAACATGTATATCACTGCATGCACAGCAACGTTAGAATGTCATAGCATTTTGTTACCCCATGTCCTCTATCACATCTACTAATAGTTCTCAGTAAGAGGGGAGAAAAAAGAAACACTGTCACACACAGTATAACTACACAATGACTGAATGGTAGTATCACCATTAATATGCTGTGAATTGGTACATGCAAGTATTTCACTGTGTCAAGTAGTGGCAGGTC